>NC_055974.1:19075179-19277679 GCF_018492685.1 Alosa sapidissima
AGCTCTGTTAGAATGCATTACCGTAAATACCATTGTCTATTTTTATAAAGTTAGTTAAAGAGCTACACAGAGGGCTATGGTCATTTTGTCAGATATCTACAGTATCCATCAGGGTGGAGGTGTATTTTATTAGCCAGGCCTTCCTGCCATCAGAGAGAAGGTGTACTTTTCATGCAAAGTTAAATGCAAAGACACCTGAAGTCATCTGTCCCATCAGATGTTAGTTCTTAGTCAACGTACAGCATAAAAATTCTTATATGAACAATACTCCAAAGTTGTTATTATTTCATGTTTTATGTAACTGTATTCACACACAGTGCTCTGTGCTGACTACTTGTTGTGAACCAAATTGTCCATTGGGGACATTAAAAGATTATCCAATCAAATCCAATCCAATCCACCATTAGGGTTAGACTATGGTCTGTTGCTTCATCCACAATATCTGTAGGCCAGGGAATTGATGATATGCAGTTAAAAGAAGATCTGAGGACCGTAGGGTCATAAAAACACATGAGATGAACCATAGAATCAACTTCTTATATCATTAATAACTACACTTGTTAAAATATATTTGTTAAAGTATATTTTATTTTTGCCTTTATTATGACAGGACAGTGAAGAGTCTGACAGGAGGTGATTGGGAGAGAGATGGGGTGGGACCCGGGTCAGATTCGAACCTGGGTCCCTGTGTGGTAGAGGTGCTGTAGCCAGTTACGACACAGCACAATGACACCAATGCCAAGTGTGCAGGTCAGCTTGGGTTCTTGCTCGATGCTGTTCTCAATCTTTCACACAGAATACATTTTGATTATAAAAGCTATGGTTGTTTCTCTTTGATATTTTTAGCTTCACTTAGCCACAAGTTGCTTTTTATTCCTCTAAGCACCTTAGAGCACCTTACCATACCTTACTATGCACAGAGAATCACAGGCTCAGTCCCTGCCTCAGTCATTACAAGCGCCTCTGATTTATTAATCACCACTATGTGGATACTGTTTTTAGAATTGATTTAGATTAAGTGTTAGTATAATTTGTAATTTTGTTATTTGTATTTTAGTATATTTTTATATATTGTATTAAGTGTTAGTCTAATTTGTATTTTAGTATATTTAGCATATTCTTTATCTTCTACTGTCCTTACTGCTTAGTTGTGTTTTTATATTATATACTTTAATTACTCTTCTGCTGTTAAAGAATGTGTTTGTCTTGTATGTATGCTGCTGAGACCTTGAATTTCCCCTGGGGATCAATAAAGTATCTATCTATCTATCTATCTATCTATCTATCTATCTATCTCTTCTCTGAAACAGAAAGACAAACAAATTGCCACACCTGAAGTGTTGGCAAGTCTGACTTGCCTTTTACGTCAGCGCTGTGTAGGCGTATGCAAATTTATTTGCGCACCTGGTTTATGGGAGGAATGAGCTGGGGAATGGAGGAAATGACATTTACAGTGCTTTTAATAGCAACGAAGTGGGGCAATACTATTTTTAGAAATAAGCCTGAAGGTGAAGTACAACGTCACAGACCCCCTGTGCTGTCACTGGTTATTTAGTGGTTATTATTAGGGCTGTCAAAATAACTGATTAATTTAATTCATTAATTAATCTGAGAAAAAATAACTGATTAAAAAAAATTACGCAGATTAATCGATTCCGTATGACCTTTGACCCTGAGCCGTTGTAGTCAGTAACCATTAGACAGTAAAAAGAAGGAGAGAGTAGATCATTGATTGGAACATTTACTTTTAAAAAAACGGCCTGATGGTGTTGATTAAAATAAAGTCCTCTGCAATGTCTGCAGCAAGGAATTTGCATATCACCGGAGTTCATCAACTCTAATGTCGCACATCAAAGCAAAGAAATAATGTTGACATTCAGGGGAGTGTTCATTTATTTTCATTGTGAGCCCTAGGTTATATCTGTGGCCTGAAATGGCTTGTATATGAAAAAAACTTCTTCCCGAAGCACTTTTGAATTTATTTCCTCAGCATATTAGGTCAAATCTTTAGCATTTTCTTTGTTGGTAGAATCTTGTAGAAAATTTTAACTGGAAAGGCCCATACATATGTTGAACAGGATGATTCGTACCTATTCTTAAAGACATCTAACCAAGGAAGTGGAGTATCAAAAATACTTTCCCAATAGTCTTGAAAATAATATGGAGAAATTGCAGTATTTTTTAAAAATAAAAAGAAGCTGTACATGTCACAATTTACTTTTTTATGCCCCAACCATTTATAATTTTTAATAGCCTGACGGCAGACACCTAGGTTTGCATTTGAATCAAGTAGTGTTATTTTCCAAGATGAAGGGATTGCTGATAACAACTGTAGATACCGTAGTTTTGGACAAAAGTCTCCATATATTGACGCAAAGGATTCATAACTAAGAAATTGTCCTTTACTATTCAATATGTCATTTACAAAAAGTACATTATTATCTAAAAATGACTGCCAATATCCACCAATATAACCACCATCACTGGATATTGCACCCCTCCCCCACATGGCTACCACGAACAAAGAGGTGACAACGACCTCAGTCAACAGCCATCAGACACACAGACCTCAGATGCTGCCCCCCTCCCCTCTCTTCCCCCCCTCCATCATCACTGCTGATCAGGCTATCGCACCTCTCCCCCACATGGTGACCACGAGCAGTGCGACAACAATGGCTTCAGCCAATGGCCATCAGTCTCTAGCCACACGACAACCCTCACAGAAGCACCTCTCCTCCTCCTCATCCTCCACTCCCCTCATCCCCCCCATCATTTCAGCGGACCAAGTAAGTTATCTCTTAAGGAAACTCCATCCTTGTAAGGCAGGGCCTGACAGACTGTGTCCAAGGCTGCTCAAGGCCTGTGCTGCTGAACTGGGGGAGCCACTGAAGCACATCTTCAACTGGAGTCTACGTCTCGGACAAGTTCCAACACTGTGGAAGACATCATGTCTCACCCCCGTTCCCAAGAAACCACACCCCAGCGAGCTTAATGACTTCAGGCCTGTCGCTCTAACATCACATGTGATGAAAACAATGGAGCAGATGGTCTTAGGTATGCTCAGACCCCAGGTACGCCATGCACTAGACCCTTTACAGTTTGCATACCAGGAGAAAGTGGGCGTGGACGATGCCATCACTTATCTTCTACACAGGACACATTCTCACCTAGACAAGGGGAAAAGTGCTGTGAGAATCACATTCTTTGATTTCTCAAGTGCTTTTAACACCATCCAACCCCTCAGACTGGGAGACAAGCTCTTGCAGATGGGTGTGGACACTCACTTGGTAACCTGGATTAGAGATTACCTGACCGAGCGACCACAGTTCGTCAGACTGAAGAACTGCCTCTCTGACACTGTGATCAGCAGCACCGGAGCGCCACAGGGAACTGTGCTCTCTCCAGTCCTGTTCACCCTGTACACATCTGACTTCCGCTACAACACCGAGTCATGCCACATGCAGAAGTTTTCTGATGATACTGCAATTGTGGGGTGTATCAGGGACGAGCAAGAGGAGGAGTACAGGAGCCTGGTGGAGGACTTTGTGCATTGGTGCAAACTCAATCACCTTCAACTTAACACTTCAAAGACCAAGGAGATGGTGGTGGATTTCCGAAGGTCTAAGCCCGCTCTGCTACCAGTCTCCATTGATGGGGTCAATGTGGAGGTGGTAAGCACCTACAAGTATCTGGGTCTCCACCTGGACAATAAACTGGACTGGTCAGCCAACACTGATGCACTCTACAAGAAAGGACAGAGCAGGCTGTACTTCCTGAGGAGGCTGCGGTCTTTCAATGTGTGCAGCAAGCTCCTCAGGATGTTCTATCAGTCTGTTGTGGCCAGCGCCCTCTTCTATGCAGTGGTATGCTGGGGAGGAAGCACAAAGAAGAAGGATGCTGGGCGACTTGACAGGCTGGTAAGGAAGGCTGGCTCTGTAGTGGGAGCTGAACTGGAGTGCATCACTTCAATATCTGACAAGAGGACCCTAAACAAACTGATCAACATCTTGGACAATGAATGTCATCCGCTCTACAGCATTATCAAAAACCAAAAGAGCTTGATCAGCTGGAGACTTCGCTCACTGCCATGCACAACTGAAAGGCTGAGGAATTCATTTGTTCCTAGGGCCATTGAACTGTTCAATGCCTCACTAAAGGGAAGAGGAGAGATAGACTTCTCTGCTTAGTCTGTCTGCCTCTCCACCCTCTCCATGTCCATGTTTTTTGAGTACTGACTGCCCACTACTGCTTACTACTGTTTTACTACTGTTTTACTATTGTACACAGCCTAATGTTTTCACTACTGTTTTACTGCTACACTGTTACCTCAACCTGTTCTTGCACTGAAATAGTTTTTTATTTTACCTTGTCTACATTACACATTACTCTCCTATTTGTCTATATTATTTGTCTCTAGACCTTACTGTTGCACTGTTGGACTAATGTTGGACTACTTTTTGCACCTTCACCATGACACCCACTCTCTTGAGCACCTTGCCAGGCACACACAACTAAGGACTATGGTTGGACTACTGTTTGCACCTTCATCATGACACTCACTCCCTTTAGCACCTCACCAGTCCTGGCCCTGTCACTACAAGCGTCTTATGCTTGATCACCCTCAAGCACATTGGACTTTCTTAATTTAACTTATATAGTGTATTTAGTATTTAGTTTTGTTAGTTTCTTATGTTATCTTCTACTGTCTTTATTGTACAGTGGAGTTTAGTTATATGTTTATACTATACTAATGTTTACCATTTCTGTTGTAAGTGCATGTTGTGTGTTATGTCTGTATGCTACTGAGACCCTTGAATTTCCCCTTGAGGATCAATAAAGTATCTATCTATCTATCTAATATACAGGTTTTTTATCTATGCAGATATTGGAATTAAGCCACAATATCTGTTGTTTAATCTCTAATGTGTTATTTGGCGTAGAGAACTGAAAGCAAAATCACATAGACAAAGAGTTTCTGAAAAAAAGGGAAAGATTAGGGAAAATTTGGTTCAGGGTTACTTTTGATTCCTGGCCTAGCTGGAAAAATGGATATAACTTACCTACTGATGTGCCAAATTGAGCTATGAATAATTTAGATGAAAACCAGTGTTGATTATTATATAATCGTTGAATCCAAGCACCTTTTAAGGCCATACAGTATCCAGTGTCGCAAGGTTCTTTAGTCCTAAACCTCCATTGTCACGTGTATTGTACACATATTTGCGTTTTATTTTATTAGTTTTACCATTCCAGATGAAATTAAAAAATACTTTTTCGTATGTTTTTATGAACATTGTATCAGGTGAAGGTAAGGCTTGCAATAAGTATGTAAATTGTGACAGTATTAATGAATTAATTACTGTTACCTTTCCAAATATTGAGAGATATTTACCTCTCTAGGCCTGAAGTATCTTATTAATTTTCTGAAATTTTAGCTCAAAATTGATCTTTACAAGGAGCTTTTTATCTTCTAGTATATATATCCCTAAAAGATTAACAGGGCCATCTGAACATTTTATAGGTACCTTACAGGAAATATGATTTGAATTTTTCAGCGATCCAATTCTAAGAATAGAGCATTTGTCGTAATTTGGTTTTAATCCCGAAAGTAAAGCAAAGGAATCCAGTTCTGCGATAAGAGAGTTTAATGACAGAACATCTGGTTTAATATAAAATGAAGCATCATCAGCATAAAAGGAAGACTTTGATTCTAAGCCATTTATTTCTAATCCTTTAATAGTTGTATTATTTCTTATTCTAATGGCCAGCATTTCAATTGAAAGAATAAATAGATATGCTGAAAGGGGGCAGCCTTGTCTCACTCCTTTGGATAGGGTAATTGTATCAGAAATGTGCCCATTATTTATTATTTTACTACAAGGATTTTGATACAACACGAGTCCATTTAATAAAGCTCTCACCAAAGTTATACACATTTAGAAATTGATATCTAAAATTCCAATTTATTGTATCAAATGCCTTCTCAAAGTCAGCTATGAATATCAGGCTGGGCAAATTTTCTTTATCATAATAATCCATTATTTCAAGCAGGCGTCTGATGTTATCGCCTATAAAGTGTCCTTTTAAAAAAACAGTTTGATCAGGATGTATTAAGTCCTGAATGACTTTTTTTAGTCTAAGTGCTAAACATTTGGCCAAAATACGTGCAACACAACATAAGAGTGTTAGAGGTCTCCAGTTTTTTTAATTTCTTTTTCCTGGCCCTCGTCATCATGTTTCAAAAGTAATGAAATTAAACCTTCTTTCTGAGTATTTGATTGACAACCAATCTCAAAAGAATAGTTATAGCATGCCAGCAAAGGGACTTTAATTTCAATAAAGAATATTTTGTATACCTCCACTGGTATTCCATCTAGACCTGGTGCTTTTCCATTTTGAAAGGAACAAATGGCATCATATAACTCTCCCTCAGTAATAAGACCTTCACATAATTTTTGTTGAGCATTGGTAAGTTCTGGGTGGGGATACATTTCCATATGCTCAGCCAGTGAAAGATGAGATGAATGATGTGCCTCTTCGTTGAAAAACCCATTATAATGCTCCATCAATGTTTTCAGAATGGCATTAGTTGAAATAACATTTGTTCCATCATCTTTCCAAATTTTTGATATATTCTTTCTGGGATAATTTCTATTTTGAAGTTGCAGAAAATACTTATTACATTTTTCACCCTGTTCCATCCATTTAGCTTTACTTCTATATATAATTCCTTTGATTTTATTCTGATAGAATCTCTCTAATTCTTTTTCTTTATCGTCTAATATTTGGAGATCTTGTTCAATGCAATCAGATCTATTTGCATCCAAGCGATTTTTAATGTTTTGCACCTCATTTAATAAAATTCTTTCTCTGTTACAGGTTTGTTTGTACTTCCATGAGGAGAACTTTATAGCATGGCCTCGAAAAGCACATTTGAATGTATCCCATACAATATGTGGATTTGCTGAGTCAGTGTTAAAAAGAAAAAAATCTGAGATAAATTGCTTTGTTTAAACAATGAAATTTCCATCTTCTAACAATGATTGATTAAATTTCCAATAGCCTTTACCCCTGTCAGTGTCAGCAAACTTAAATTTTAATATAATAAGATGATGATCAGATCTAAATCTTTCCACAATTATTACTTGAAAAGCTTTTGCTATAAGAGAGAAAGAAATCAAGAAAAGGTCTATTCTAATAAAAGCATTCAGCCGCCAAGTATATCTAATTAAATCTGGATTTTTTAATCTCCAAACATCAAAAAGATCCATTGCAGACATCATAGATGTAAGAGCATGTCTTTTCTGTCCATAACAGTCCCTGCCCTCTCCAGCCCTGTCTTTAGAAGGTTGGAGGGCAATATTATAGTCTCCAGCTTGAATGACAGGAATATCATAATTTCTAATCATATTATAAACAGTATCAAAAAAAGTTGGATCATTATCATTTGGAGCATAAATATTGACCAAACAGAAAACATCCCTTCTTTCCATCTCTTTCTTTCTCTCTCATGCAAACACACACTCACTGTTCATGTTATGAGAGCAGATTCTAGACACCAAATATCTTTGGGATGCAGAGAAAACAAATAATCTATATGCTATGTGTTGTGCATCTGTGCCTTTCCTGACAGAAACAGAATCTAACACGTCACAAATACACAAAGTTTTGAAGTATGAGCCTTAATTTAATACTTCGAGAGCACATTCAACAACATAATCGGCTGTATGCTAAGCAAACGATGAGGAACTAAGGTTGCCAAGCAGGTTTATCGCTCCATCGGTTGTCAAACCACATTCACAGTGTAGTCGCAACCTTTAGTTCATGACAAAGCAGGAAATAGTCTTGTAATCTATGGACATCAGTGGAATTGGGAATGTTTGATATGTGAAGAAGTGAAGGGTCGTTTGAGACATTTTGATCATATTGGCCATATCTGCTGTTGCCATGGATCATTCCTGAAGGTACGTAAAGAGGAAGAATGTGTGACCGACCTGCACCACCTACAGATAGTTTTTCAACAGTATCTGATCTCCACTCTCACAAACTCGTCACAATTGTTTGTCAACAGATAGAATGACAAACAGCATACAGTACATTTGGGTGTAATAACTTTAAAGACTTAATAGGCTTAAAATGTGTTTATGTTACTGATTGGCAAAATAACATTGTCTTGAAAGTATTATGCTATACTGTGTATGAACATAAGTATGATTGAAAAGATGTGAATGTAAAGTCAAATAATCTTAATTTGAGTGTGTCTTATTGTTGAAGCAGAAAACTATAGCTGATGTCAGTGGCGGAATAAGTCAGAGCCGGGCCGGGGGCGGGGCACATGACCGCGCCCTTTATTAAACTCATAACATAATTTTACAACATAGGCTACACATGCCTGTAAAAGCGGGTCTTACAAGCGTCAGCGCCACGGAGAGCAACTATGTAATTTTGAAGTCCATCCAACGTACATGAAGTGTAACCAAGAGAACAACAACAAAAACATTAGGCTACATAACCCCTAATAATAAAACAACAATAATATGCAGCACTATTTGAAGGGCATACGACGAGCCTTGCGCTCCGCGAACTCGTCCACGATGCTCTGTGTATGTCCATTTTCTTTGCTCTCTCACTCTCTATGATGGTTTTTAATGATCTTTAACTTGGAGAATCAGCGCTCAGAGGTTGCAACGGTGACGGGAAGAGTCAAAAATAAAATTAGGGCGGTGCAAATCTCACTGAATGCAGATGTTACTGCTGGGTGGTTGCATTGGTGGAGCGAGGGGGTGGTTTCGGGGGCTCAAGCCCCGAATCTCTTTTCAAAAGCCCCGAATATTTTTTTGTAGCCTATGTGTTTTCAATTTCCAACGATTCTAATTTCTAATTTAACTTCCCCTCGGTTTCTCTATAAATTTTACAAAATGTAGCCTACTATTACTGAGAAAATATCCCTTACTTTCAAAGCCTAATATTGACAGATAATCTGATTTCCCACACGATGAGTTTAGGAAACGCCAGAGCCGAGATGCGGTCATAAACCTGTGGTCATAAACCTGCGGTCATAAACCATCTTACGTCATAAACCTGGCAGGAAAGTTCAGAGCGGCGCAGTCAGTTTAAACAGCAAGCCGGTAAGAAAAACTATTGTCAAGACATTATGCAATTAGGCTACTGTAGCCTACACATAAACTTCAGAAAGACAGAAAGTTTGTTGTACTGTATTCTGTAGTCTGTATTCTGTAGTCTCAATGAATCAGTAGATATGTTGTTAGTTGAGTTCGTTCAATTTATTGTAGGCTAGCCTAGGCAAATATGAAACGGAGATGTAACGTGGCTACCGGCGGGATTTTGAACTTGCATGTTTCATGCATTTTAGGGCAAAAAATACCATGGGATTGATGTGTTCTCCATTTGAGGAACGTAATCCGCACCCCCGCACCCCCTCAAGCTCCGCCCCTGGCTGATGTTATTCAATGCTGATCTGACACAGAGAGTTCACCAATAGTCTACTTTTCATAGAATAAAAAACTTCTGTCTCGGACATCCCTCCAAAGAAAAAGAAAGAAACAAATAAAATAACTCAATAAATGAATATTACATACAAATACTGAATCATACAAATAATCAAAGTCAAAGTCTGCTTTATTGTCAATTGCTTCACATGCCAAGACATACAAAGACATCGAAATTACGTTTCTCACCATCCCACGGTGGAGGCAAGACATATTCTACCAATTTAAGTCCACAGACAAACATAACATTCAAGTAAACAATAAAAAGTAAATAAGAAGGCACATACAATGAAGAAATAAGAGCAGCAAAATTGGGTTGAAATTGTGCAATTGTGCATAGACAGTCAATATATAATAGTGCAAAGTCAGGCCAATAAATGGCTGAGGTAGTTCTGTTTGACTTAAGTAAGTAAGTGGCATAGTGGTGCAAGTTATGTAAGAGCAGCAGAAGTGTGTTGTGTTTTCAGGACACCAGGACAACAACAACAAGTTGCAAAGTGTGCAAGTGTACATGTGGAGTAGTGCAAGGCAGCCATTGTGGGTCCAAAGTCCAGGATGTTATGTAGCTGAGGGGGGAGAGGGGGGAGAGAGTTCAGCATCCTAACAGCCTGGTGTATGAAGCTGTTGGTGAGTCTGGTGGTGCGGGAGCGCAGACTTCTGTACCTCTTCCCAGAGGGCAGTAGATCAAACAAATTGTGAGCGGGGTGACTTGCATCACTCACAATTGTGGTCGCCTTGCGGTGAGGTGGGTGGTGTAATCTAGAAAGTTACTTCTCTGTATCATTTTCATACTTCCAAAACATTGTGAGTCCCTGTCACTTTAGATAAAAGTGTCTGTTATACCACTTACCTCGCCACTCGCATATGCAAATCCTGTGTAGGCATTGTATCAATATAGCTTGATCAAAATATATTTTGCTGTGCATAGGCAAAGGAGACAAACATTTTATCAATAATATGCTTCCACTATAACAAAGAAAACAGACAGGATTAAACTTGCAGTCTTTACTAGTGCCAACAAAAATGACTAATGTTTCAACACCAATGTGTCATCATCAGAATCAAAATGGACAAAGAGAAGAGCCACACTATTCATGTGATTTTTGTCAGGTTAGACATCATCATTAGATAATTACCGGTAGCTCATTAGTCATTAGAGAGAGGGAGACATTTGCTATGCCCCAAAACACAAGTGATGCTGCTCAGCCATGATTAACCTGTAGATAGATAGATACTTTATTGATCCCCAGGGGAAATTCAGGGTCTCAGCAGCATACAGACAACACAAACACAATCTTTAACAGCAGAAAGAGTAATTAAAGTATATAATATAAAAACACAACTAAGCAAAAAGGACAGTAGAAGATAAAGAATATGCTAAATATACTAAAATACAAATTATACTAACCAAACTTAAATACAATATATAAAAATATACTAAAATACAAATTACAAAAATACAAACTAGAATGTAATGCCAGAGGAATTACAATAGTGGATGGAAATCTGCTGGCTTAATGTTGGTGGGGAAATTCCTTGAAAAAAAAAAAAAAACATTAAATCACTTAATCTTTGAGTTCATACAAACCCTCATACCAAAATACCTTGTGTGTCAAGGCGTTCTTGAGATATAACACTCAAGGTGTTTTTGACTTTGACATTTGACCTTTGACCTCCAACATCAATTCACTTCATCTTTGAGTCCATACAAACACTCATACCAAATTTCAGGCATGTATGTCAAGGCATTCTTGAGATATCACACTCAGAGTGTTCATTGAGTTGACCTTTGACCTCCAACATCAACTCACTTCATCTTTGAGTCCATACAAACACTTGTACCAAATTTGAAGCATATGCGTCAAACCGTTCTGGAGATATAATGCTCAAAGAATGAGATATGGCTGTGACTTTTATTTTGACACACGGTAAACACTTAAACAGGATGTGTAGATTTAGGGAGCACCAGATTGTATGCATTAGAAGCTGAGACAGTTGAATTCACAGGTGACACCTGTGCCAGTGTTCTAATTAGCCCGGGAACTACTCTGGGAGCTTAACAAGCGCAGCTGCCTTTAGGCCATTATGACATCACAGCCTTTGAAGTTTATGGGGGGAAAATGAGGTTTTTAACATTTTTAATCCCTTATTTCTCAAAAAGTATAAACTTTTTTAAAAATCTGAAATAATAACTCTCTTGCCCCACTCCAGACCTTCAGAATGGTTATTTCAACATGTCTGTATGTCAAACGGTTAGAGTCGCATTCATTCTTGAAAAGGTAAAAAGAAAAGGTTATAAGAAGAAGAAGCCAGGAGATTTCAAGATAGTTAGTATAATTATAGTGGATGGAATCCACTAACACTTAATCTAAATCAATTCTAAAAACAGTATCCACATAGTGGTGATTAATCAATCAGAGGCGCTTGCAATGACTGAGGCAGGGACTGAGCCTGTGATTCTCTGTGCATAGTAAGGTATGGTAAGGTGCTCTAAGGTGCTCTGTGTGAATGAGTGTCATGGTGGTAGTGCAATGGTGATAGTGGTCATGGTGATAGTGCAAGTGAGTAAGTCCAACAGTGCAACAATGCAGAAATAAAGTAAAGTAAAGTCTATATATCTACTGTATATATTTACCTATTTAAGAAAATGTATAAGTGTGGCCACAGTTCGGCTGTGGCATGGAGGGGGGGGGGGGGGGGTTATGCATATGTGCTAATGTGCTAATATAGCACGCAAACAGTGAGGCATATAGACAGTGGTAAAAGTGGCTAGTGGACAGACAGTACCAAACATGGAGGGGGTGAAGAGGCAGACAGACTATGCAGAGAAGTCTATCTCTCCTCTTCCCTTAAGTGAGGCATTGAACAATTCAATGGCCCTGGGGACAAATGACTTTCTCAGTCTGTCAGTCGTGCAAGGCAGTGAGCGAAGTCTCCAGCTGATCAGGCTCTTCTGCTTAACAATAGTGCTGTGGAGTGGGTGACACTCATTGTCCAAGATGTTGATCAGTTTGTTCAGGGTCCTTTTGTCAGATAGTGAAGTGATGCACTCCAGTTCAGCTCCCACTACAGAGCCAGCTTTCCTTACCAGCCTGTCAAGTCGCCCCGTATCCTTCTTCCTTGTGCTTCCTCCCCAACATACTACTGCATAGAAGAGGACGCTGGCAACAACAGACTGGTAGAACATCCTGAGGAGCTTACTGCACACATTGAAGGACCGCAGCCTCCTCAGGAAGTACAGTCTGCTCTGCCCTTTCTTGTAGAGTGCATCAGTGTTGGCTGACCAGTCCAGTTTATGGTCCAGGTGGAGACCCAGATACTTGTAGGTGCTAACCACCTCCACATTGACCCCATCAATGTGGACTGGTAGCAGAGTGGGCTTAGACCTGCGGAAATCCACCACCATCTCCTTGGTCTTTGAAGTGTTAAGTTGAAGATGATTGAGTTTGTACCATTGCACAAAGTCCTCCACCAGGCTCCTGTACTCCTCCTCCTGCCCGTTCCTGATACACCCCACAATTGCAGTATCATCAGAAAACTTCTGCATGTGGCATGACTCGGTGTTGTAGCAGAAGTCAGATGTGTACAGGGTGAACAGGACTGGAGATAGCACAGTTCCCTGTGGCGCTCCGGTGCTGCAGATCACAGTGTCAGAGAGACAGTTCTTCAGTCTGATGAACTGTGGTCGCTTGGTCAGGTAATCTGTAATCCAGGTTACCAGGTGAGCGTCCACACCCATCTGCAAGAGCTTGTCTCCCAGTCTGAGGGGCTTGATGGTGTTAAAAGCACTTGAGAAATCAAAGAACATGATTCTCACAGCACTTTTCCCCTTGTCTAGGTGGGAATGTGTCCTGTGTAGAAGATAAGTGATGGCATCGTCCACGCCCACTTTCTCCTGGTATGCAAACTGTAACGGGTCTAGTGCATGGCGTACCTGGGGTCTGAGCATACCTACAGTAAGACCAATCGCTCCATTGTCTTCATCACATGTGATGTAAGAGCGACAGGTCTGTAGTCATTAAGCTCACTAGGGTGTGGCTTCTTAGGGACAGGGGTAAGACATGATGTCTTCCACAGTGTTTGAACTTGTCCAAGGCGTAGGCTCAAATTGAAGATGTGCTTCAGTGGCTCCCCCAGTTCAGCAGCTGTCCAGGTCCCCCACCACAGAGCTGCTGTTCTTCTTCAGGCCAGTGATAACCTTCATGCAGTCCCATGTCTCCTTCAAGTTGTTTTCCTGCCGTTTCTGTTCCACCTTCTTTCTGTAATCCTCCTTAGCTTCCTTAAGCTTGAATTTGAGTTCCCCTTGCACGCGCCTCAGCTCTGCCATGTCCCCCTCTCTGAACGCCATCTTTTTCCTATTAAGCAGGGTCTTGACATTGCTGGTTATCCAAGGCTTGTTGTTGGGAAAGCAGCGTTCAGGTAGTCAGTTGTGCACTGTGTGACCTCCTCTAAGTCCTCTCCATTCTGTAACACACTCCAGTTAGTACACTCGAAGCAGTCTCGCAGAGCAGAATCGAAGCGGGTTTCCACTTCCTGAAGGTGCGTGTGGCAACTGGTAGCCTCTGTACTTTGGGCTTGTACATTGGCTGGAGATGAATGAGGTTGTGGTCTGACTTTCCCAGTGGGGGGAGGGGGTTTGCACTGTATGCATCCCTCACGTTTGCATACATGAGGTCTATTGTCTTGTTTTTCCTTGTAGGGCAGTCAACCTACTGGTAAAAATTTGTGAGTGTGGAATCCAGTGTTATGTGAAGTCGCCAGAGATCACAAAAAAGGCGTCAGTGTGTTGAGTTTGAAGCCTTGCGATTTTGGAGTGGATGACGTCACACGCTATATCCAGGAGAGCTCGAGCTGTGCATGATGTCGAGCCATAGCATAGTTCAATGCGTACATATTACAGTCTTACTGTATGTTCAGAGATTCAGTTTCAGAGATTCAATTCTTTTAGTTTGATATAGACCAAACCACAAGGACATTTCAACATATAAACAACATACGTATTGTTACAATTAATAAAATATGGGATATTTTTTGTGGGTGTATACATGTAAAAAGCTTAATGTCCGATGAGTTTGAATATTGTGCACAGTGGCCACAGTGAAAAAGCCTTTGGGTTGATTGTGCAGCCAGGAGGCAGTGTTCATTGTTTCTGTCATGCAGTTTGTGAGTTTGAATGTGGTCAGGCGGACCTGAATGTGGAGGCGTGGAGCTGATGTTATCTAAAGATAGATCACTGTTGACAACATTCCAATGTTTGACAACATTGTTTCTGACTCTACCTGCCATTATAATAAGTGTGATAGCAAGGCGTATGCGCCAAAGACATTTAAAATAATTAGACCTTATTATGATCATTGAAAGTAAGATTTAATTAATAAAGTAAAAAGAAGAAAAGAAGTTCCAAGATGATTGCTCTGATGAATAGCAAGGAAGTTGAAAGAAAGATGATTTAATGGTATAGTATTGTATTGATCTAGTCATTAATCTTGCACTGAAACATCTTGTTTCTAATATTGTTGTTATACAAATAATCGGGGAGCAGTGAGGGGTTAGGTGCCTTGCTCAAGGGCACTTCAGCCGTGCCTACTGGTCGGGGTTCGAACTGGCAACCCTCCGGTTACAAGTCCGAAGCGCTAACCAGTAGGCCACGACTGCCCTATTTCCACTATTTTTATAAATTACTAGTCTTAAATAAACAAAAATAAACAAAGTTTGGCAATTATGGGTAATAATAATACGGAGATATAGGCCTAGATATGGGTTAGCATTCTATCAAGAACTATGATATACCTTACAAACCATGACAAACATGTAGAACCACTACACACAATGGTTCTTTAGAAGGTGATACTTGGAACCATAGAGCCCTTTGAAGAACCAGTTAAGAACCATTTTCTGTATAGTCTTCTTCTTGCACAGCCCATGCACTCCTCTTCTCTTTCATGTTCTGTATCATGATAGTATCAAAAGAAAAGATAAAAGTTAACATCTTTTTCTTGCCATCAGATCATCACTGTAAGACACACAGCAGCCATGCAACTTCTCTTTTTACTTCAGGGGCTTTTGGGTAAGTTGTCAGCAACGTCACGATGCCACTGTTGTCAGTGTTTACCTGAATTGTCCCTCAATCAACACTTGACTTCACTGACAGTAACCTCTCCCCTGTCTTGTACTGACGGAGGAGTCAATAGATTTCTTTATGGTTGCTATGTTGTTTCGTTACTATGTTGTTCTCAAAATATCTGTCAGTAAATGACACGCCAGCAGAGGCAGACTTCTGCAATGAAACCAATTCCTTTACCAAGGTAATATTTCATATGTGAGAGCAAATTTCAGCTTGGAATATAAAAGTGCTAAATGGGTAATAATGAGGACATGATAACAATTGTTGTTGTACCTACATGGCATCAATCAGTATTTGCCTGCTAATACACTACTTTATTAATGTTGTGGTAATATTTAAGGTCTAAACATGAAGATATTAAAGATAAAACAAGGTGTGATTGCATTTTATGGTCATTTTCATAAAATGGCATGTGGGGTAGCTAGTAGGGACCTGAAAATATATGTGGGAATAGAATGTATGATAATTTAGTGTACAAAGTGGCTATGTTGTACATTCATAAATATATACATAGCAATATAATATTATTCCAATATATAGCCTAATATCTATCTATGATACAACATTAGCACTTTGAACACTAAATGATCATACAATAAGCTACTTCCACATTCATTCTCATGTTCACCACATCCCATGACCTCAAATATTGGCACAGCACAAATTGTATATAAAGGGAAATTAATGATTGATACCAAATGGGTACAAAAAAGGCAAGTTTGTAATATGCTCAATGCCAATGTTTTGCACCTTTACCAGTGTTGTAATGTAACGGAGTACAAATACTACTTTACTTCGCTATTTAAATTTATGTCAACTTCCACTTTTACTCCACTACATTTCCTAGATAAAATGTATACTTTTACTCCGTTATATTTCCACTAAGCATCTTCGTTACTCGTTACTAAAACATACAATTAGAAAAAATGTGTGACTGCAATAAGGGAGGTTTGGCGAATCGCTGCTCCTAGATTATATTACAGTACGCACGCTCCGCGCTCTATTTCAGCTCTTGTTTGTTGCTAGCAGGAGGACGCACAACTGAAACCGCCATGGAAGCGCGAGCACCTACTGGACGACCACCCCGACGATAGTGGTGAACTCGGTGAACAGGGTAGTGGTGAATATAACGTCATACACCCGTGGCCGTATTTGCAAGAAATGTTTCTGTACATCGGCTACCTGCCCTAGCGGCCTGTGAAAGGCTATTTATCCATAGCATCGCAGGAGTTGTCTTCAGTCCAAGAAGAGTGAATCAGGCCCGGGGTGGGTAATCGGGAGAATTCCTGGTGGGCCGCTTCACTTTTGGGCCGGTCGAGGAAACAAATATTGACATTTGTCACGTTAGTCTATCTTTTCTTAAAGTAGGACACGTTCCGCATTCTGTGCATGACACCAATGCAATGCCTCTGCATGGGTTGTAGCCTACGTGAGGGAGTTCTCCCCTCCCAAAAAGAGTTGGTTGCGTCCATATAGCCCATCTTTTCCAAAAAGTTTTCTCAGATACGGATAGCCAAGCCGGCCCTACAGTAGACACAAGCGTCAGGAAGGATGGAGAAGAGGCCAGGAGAGACTGAGCAGCAGATCAACCAGTCGACCACTGAAAATGATGAGCCCGAAATTAGTGATGAGGAAGCCATGACTACAGGGACAAGTAGAGAGGATAAATTAAAGTTATTTAATGTAAGAAAGAGCAATTACCCTACATGATAAACCTATATGCCTTGTTTGCTCAGAAGAGGGTGTAGTAAAGGAGTAGGCTAAATCACCAAACAACAATATAGCCTACCCATGCAAAAAACATGTAGCCTAAACATTAGTTCAATATGCCTCTTTCTGGAAGCATAAGATAGGCTACATTTCAAAGGCTTTCTTTCTTTCTTTCTGTTTTGGTAACTTGTGGAATAGTGGAATATTTTTGTTAACTTCACAGTTAAAGTGAATTATTATATAACCTTTACACATTTGTTGAACCATGGTACTAATAAAAATTACAGGATAGTAAGAGCTGAAATGTTGCTTAATTTATCCAATTTCCACCACTATGGTCGGTCTTGGGCCTGAAACTCCCGGGAACTGAATTCTGGCAACTTTGAAAACCAGCTTCTTTTCAAGATGAACAGACATCTTTTCAGTTTCAACTAATGACTGGCATATTAGTAGCTGCTGGACATGGCCTGTGTATGTGTGTGTGAGTGACGGTGACCTGGGGAGTAAGCCCTAGAAATGCTTAGTCATGCCACATGACCAAAATGTTCTCTCTACAAGCAGATAATTTTTTTTTTTTTGTGAAAGAAATTATTTATTTTTCATTTCAGAGAATTGTGCCTAAAAAGTCCTAGAAAAGAATGTGATTTGATTTGATGAGTGAGATTAAGAGGATATGGGAACCCTGAATATGCTTTATGCTTTATTATACAACAATTGGGTTCTATGGAACTATTTATTTGTTTCTGATTGGCCGAGAGACATTCCATGAGTTGGAATATCCCTGGACATTTCAACTCAGACTCAGCACAGCTAATAATAAATCACTCCGCGATACAATGCGAAGATTTGACACCCAGCTCTCCACTATTTCAAGCAATGGGTTACTCCCTAGCAAACCATAACGAAACAGTGCTTCACCACATCTGTGGATTAAGCCACACAGTCAACTCAATGTAAGTAAGATAAACGAGGATGCTAATTGTTCTCAGCATTGCCAGCATTGTGTATAATATGATTGTCACTTGGAGGAGACTTGTAGATAACTAACGTTAGCATAATTAGCTAACCGCTGCTAACATGCTAGCATCGTCACGTCAGGCTGTGCACAGTAGTGTAACATTTATTCACTATACATTAATAAAGTTGAGTGGTTCTGCAATGTAGACTATGTTTCCGTTTTTTTGCAGTACCATGTCCCTTACATGACATGGCCCAGTGTCCTTGTAACATGCATGCAGCAAACCTAGATATGAATGTGATTTCAACATTTCTTTCAAGACACGTAAACCACAAAGACCCGTAACGAGGGGTCTGGAATGTTGGTTACCTAGCAACCAAGACGCTGTCTATTGAAAAGGGAACTATTTTTTGATGCGTAAGAACGATGTCGAAATTAAAAATTTTAAACAATAATGGGGTGTTTTCAGATTATTTAGTTTGTGGTAGAATTGTTGTATAAAAGCAATATAGCACTCGTGATCGTGGGATTGGTCATGGATATTCCCACGGGTGTTGTTCGGCCGTAGCCACGAGGCCGGAGGCCGAGTGGCGCAGGCAACAACAGCCGTGGGAATATCCATGACCAATCCCACTCTCACTCGTGCTATATTGCTTAACTATAAGAAAGCCAAAATAAAGTTTACAATAAAAGTTCTTGCTTTTTACTTTTTACTTTAAATACTTAAGTACATTAAATATCAGAAAATTACTTTTGATACTTAAGTACAGTATATATCAGATACTTTAAGACTTTTACTTAAGTAATATTCTAAAAGGCAACTTTCACTTCTACCAAAGTCTTTTTCTAGTACGATACTTGTACTTTTACTCAAGTATTGCTTTCTAGTACTTTATGCAACACTGAAAGGACCTTTACCCCCAAATCTAGGGCCTTACAGAAAATCATTTAGCATGATGTACAAACTTTTAGTGGTGCAGTCTTACTGAACTAATGTTTGTCTTCCATTGTACACAGTTTGGGCTGGCTGTGAATAAGACGTTTCAAGATATTAATGCCCAAACATGATTTCCTCAATAATGTGTTTTTTGGCTAAAAGGCAAGGACTACACAGAATCTGATGACATATGATTTGTACAGACATATTTTATAGGCCTTGGTTTGGCCATGGGTTTCTGAACAAAATCTGAGATGGTGCAGCAACAAGCTTAGCTAGACACAAAATGACCCCATGTTAATGGTACTCCTTGACAACATTTAATTTGTGAGTAACAGAAACAACTAACAATAAACCATTTAACTTTTTCTTGTAGCTATCCTGTACACCACACATGCAGTCAACCCAATTCTTACAACTGTGATCCAGGTGGTTGACAGTAATAGTGGTTCAGAGGCTGCAACCTCCCAATTGGCATCTACCAACAGTCCTGCACCTTCCACCTTATCCACTGCTCCCAACCTGACAACCCTGATGCCAAGCACAGTTGACCGCCAGACTCAAGAGCCCAGCACAGCCTTGTCATTGCCTGACGGAAATAGCTCAAATATCACAACTGATGTGACAACCCCTGAGACATCGTCATCATCATCATCTGCGGTGCCAGCAGGTTCCACCCTGCGTATGTCGACAGCCACCGCAACTGTGACAGAAGTGCACATGCCTGTAACGGACACATTCCTCCCTTCTGCAGGGACAGATAACAAAGAATTTACAGTGACAACAGAGACAGAAACTGTGATCCAAAGCTCAGGGATTCCAGGTTACTTCCCAACTACTGTCACAGCTAATGGCCCAGCTTCAACTCAACCTCCTGAAACTGAGCACACAAACACACCCTGGCCTCAATCTACTACGTCCACTTCTCCGACAGACATTAGCTCAAGTTCCTCACAGAGCAGCATTACAACACACCAGACACCCAACAGAGAAACTCTGACCACAGAAAATGAATCTACAAACTCTCCTACACTCCTTACCGACAAATTAGTGCCTGAATCAAGCCTGTCATCACACCTTACCTCAGGTAAGGACATTATAACAGCACACCATCACCACCTTATAGCTACAACCTGCAAAAATTGAAATCTAAATAAGATGAAAGAATCTTACACCAAGGCAATACAATGTATGTTTTTGATATTTCTTCTTGATATGCTGCATTTTCTCTTTTTTATTTTTTGTCCTTTTTCCCTTTTGTTGTTGTCCTCTTTCATTTACAATTTTGGCAAGTGAAATACTCTTGTTTCCTTGGAAATTATACTTAAAAATAAGTACAATTACGCCACAGGAACATTTCAATACAACAACAAATGGCAATAACAACATAACAACAAGACATATCTTAATTAACCTTGATTGCAGATTATTTTATTATATATCTATATATAATCATATATTTATATTATATCTATTATTTTGATTTCATTTTTTTGTAGCACAACCTGCTGAACCAGATTGTGTCATAGATAGGCTCACACGCCCAGGAGTTTTTCCTTGCCCCTGTTGCTCTTGGGTGCTCCTTGTTGGTGCCCCCCACCCAATCCCAATCCTCCCCCACCTTTTTTATGCAGCCCTTGCCACTTAATCTACTAAACCCCTCTTCTACTGCACTTTTTACCCCCCCCATTAATGCACAAATAGGCTGACACCAGACATAATTTCACTGCATTTCTTACTTCCAGTAACTATATGCATGTGACAATAAACTTCCTTGTATCCTTGTATCCTTGTATTTCTCACAGTCTGCTGATAGAAACTTCCGCATTCCACAAATCTGCAGACTCATTCTCTCAGAGTTAGGTGCCAGTTAGTTAGAAGTAGGGCTGAAACGATTCATCGAGTTACTCGAATAACTCGATTACAAAAATTACTCGAGGCAAAAACCCTGCCTCGAAGCCTCGTTAAATTCCTATGACGCGCACTATACGCGCAGGGATCTGATTGTTCGAGTTTGGGGGTTCCATGTTCCATATGTTGTGCATGCATTACTTGAAAAGAACGAGCTCCAGTTATGTATGAACAGTGAAGGTAACAAACTCTTAACAATGTGAAAAACGTGAACTTGAAGTGAAAATTGAACAATATGAACTATGAAAATTGAACAACTTGAAGCTACATCTATCAAGTGTGAACATATGCTTAACAAAATATGGGAACAAAACATGGGAACTAAACGTGCATTACGAATAATTAGTGGGAGCCCTGTGCTTGTTTCCCTGCAACAAGAAGGTGCATCTGGGGGTGATGGAAGACAGTGACACCCTCAGTGTGTTCGAAATGTCCAGTCGATTGCGCAATTTGGTCTTAGTTGCAGTCATTGCCGAAAACCCGGCCTCGCATAGGTAGGCTACGTGGTGGGAAATGGTAGCAACGTTTTCAGCGCTTTTACGGCTATCTCTGGATATTCTGCTTTGGTTTTAATCCAAAAACCCGCCAGAGAGGTTTGCTCAAACACACTTTTAAGACCACCGTCATTTGCAATTTCGATCAACTGCTCTTCCTCCTGCGCTGACATGTTAGGACTATTCGGGATATTGACAAATGGGTTGCGGACCCACTCATTGGTTTGCCGTGGATCTTTGGAGGATGGGAAGTAACGCTCAAACTCATTTGAAAGCGCAACAAGGTGATCGCGCATCAGCTGCGAGAGAAAGGGTCCTGCCTCAGTCTCTCCCAAAACCCCCACTACTGTTTGGAACATATCAAATACACCCTGGTCCACTCGTCGTCCCCACAAATCAAGCTTGGCTTTAAATGAGGCGACTTTATCTGCCAGTTTAAAGACAGTCGTCATTCTCCCCTGGAGTGACAGGTTGAGGTCATTAGGCAACCCGAATATGTCACACAGGTAAGCGAGTTTTGACACCCAGTCCTCATCACTAAAATGTGCAGCTAACGGTGACTTTTTTTCTGTAAGAAATCTCTGTAGCGGCTCTCGCAACTCAAACACTCTGGCCAGTGACCTGCCCCTTGACAGCCATCTGACCTCTGTGTGCAAGAGAAGGCATTTGTGCTCTGCATCCATTTCTTCACAGAGCTGCTCAAATAAGCGATAGTTGAGTGCGTGTGCTTTAATGTTGTTGATCGTTTTAACTACATCAGTTAATACCCCATTCAACTCGGGCGACAGTTTTCGGCTAGCCAGCATTTCCCTATGAATGATACAGTGTGTGGGCTCACAGTCAGGGGCAACCTCTCTAACCCTTGCAGTGAAACCGGACAGCCGTCCGGTCATGGCTGCAGCCCCATCAGTGCATACGCCAATACAAAAAGACCAGTCTAATTTTACAGACACATAACCATCCAAAGCCCGGAACAGTTCTGCAGCTGTGGTGTTCGTTTGAAGTGACAGCACACACAACAAATCCTCCTGAACATCCTCCTCAAATATGTACCGGACAAACACCAGCAGCATTGCCTTATTTTCAACATCAGTTGACTCATCAACTTGGATAGCATACCACGGTGACCCATTCACCCTCTCTAACAACTGTGCCTCAATATCCTCTGATATATCATCAATTCGTCTATGGACAGTGCTTGCAGAAAGCGGTACCTGAGCTATTTTTTTTAGCTGCAGCCTCCCCAAGGAGTTCATTGTACATGTCTTTAGCAGCAGGCAGAATTAACTCTTCCCCAATAGTAAACGGCTTCTTAGCTTTAGCAATCCGACTAGCCACTAAGGATGAGGCTTTTAGCGCAGCCACGTTCACCGATGTGGTTGCTTTAAGCACTAGTTTTTCTCTCTTTCTGAGTTTCTTACACTCAAAGAACTCAAGGGGTTTGTCTTTCAGTGTAGGATGCTTGGACTCTAGATGTCGAATAATATAGTGTTGAAGGCGGGACAGACAGACGTAAGAAAATAGACCTTGCAAAATGCAAACATGCGTGCAATCAAACAACTGTATATAGGTTAGTAAACACACAAGAAAAACTCCAAGCATACATTTGACAATAAAATGAAGGGCTTTCCTGAAAGAGTACACCTGAAAACTTGTTGAAATTCTGGGGCAATTAGACATTTGTAGAGAAGAACACTAATGGATGAAATATAAATATGATAGACTTAATGATGAAGGAAAAATAGCAAACAAAGAAGTTCCCCTAAATGTCAGAGTGTCTCAGCATTCTGATTCTTGGCAACTAATGATTGTGTATGTTGATTGCCTGATGTCATTCAGGTGCTGTTCAATGGTTTGAATCTTCAATAACCAATAGCATATGCAGGTTGAGCCTAAAGCTCTACCAGGATTTGAACTCTCAACCTAACAAACACCAGCACTAGGCATTATCCCACTGAGCCACTGACAATCCTACATATTGGGTAGTCACATTCACATGGTGAAAATGTGTGTTGGCAAACACACAACATCAAGAAAATTCCTAGCATGCATTTGACAATAGAATTAAGGGCGTTACATAAAAAAAAAATACAGATCTGAAAATGTGCACTGTTAATAATATCCACCTAATGATGGTTGTATGGTTGTTATCCAAGAAAAAAAATTACTCATATAGGAATATAGGTGACATAGGAGAAATGGGCTGAGTGGTCAAACTTTATTGGCCTATATCTCTGAAATGGAACAACATATCCAAATTATTTTGATAACTTTTGTGAGGCTTTGTCTAAACATTGCCTGTGTGAATTTGGTGAAGATTTGATAATTTTTGAAGCCTGTGAAACTTTTTATGATGTTTGGCTTTTCTCTGAAATTGTGGCAAAAGTAAACATTTTTAGAGCATAGGACCAGGGTAAAAAACATGCATCTGAATGTAGAGATTGATATGATGAAATAATTTTGAGTCTAGGTCAATCTGGTAAGGAGAAATAAGCGTTTTTGACAAGAGCGCCACCTTTGGGTGCAGTACCCCAAATTTTGGTTATGGGTAGTGGTGGGTACTGGTAACAATACTTGAAAATGTCAAGTTTCTAGGACTTACGGTTTATAGGAATATAGGTGATCTAGGAAAAAAGGCCGAAGTGGTCTAACTTTATTGGCCTATATCTCTGAAATGGAACAAAATATCAAAATTCTAAGCGATAACTTTTGTGAGGCTTGGTCTAAACATTGTCTGTGAGAATTCTGGTGAAGATTTGATTATTTTTGAAGAGTGTGAAACTTTTTATAATGTTTGGCTTTTCCATGAAATTGTGTCAAAAGTAAACATTTGTAGACCATAAGACCAGGGCCAAAAAGATGCATCTGAGTTTAGACATTAATATTATGAAAGAATTTTGAGTCTAGGTCAATCTGGTAAGGAGAAATAAGCATAATTAACTTTTTTGTCCAATAGCGCCACCTTTGGGTGCAGTACCTCAAATTTTGGGTTATGGGTAGAGGGGGGTACTTGGAACCATACCTGAAAATTTCAAGAGTTTTGGAGTTACGGTTTAGGCTGCAGTATGACTTACAGAATTTTGGCAAAAAATTCTGCAAGCCCACAGCATGGCTTCCCACTAATGACTCACGTCACAGCATTCTGAATAATTTGATGTTTAAAGACCGTGTAAGGAGAACGTCTCTTCTGCCAAAGTGCACCACATACAACACCCAAAATATGACATTAAAATAGCCTGTAGCATAAACAGTCATGCACCTCTGTCAAGTGCACAGGTGTGAGCGTTCGTCTCGGGATAAACATTTGGACGTCATCCCCTTCAGTTAATGGGCTATGGGTGCCTTGAAAGCAATGCATTTGGGTTGTATATCAAAAACTTTTGCCCAAAGAAAAAGTTCCATTCTGTCAAAATCAAGCCCAACGTGCATTGCTTGGCAGCCCCCTCAAACGAGGTCAGGTTTACCATATTTACTGCGCATGTGATTCAATAGTAAATCACGATATATTGAAACTGAGCTGATCGAAATGTCCTCCTGGGTTGCGGGAGATGATGACACACTGTGAGTTTCCACTTCTTGTTCCTGCTCTGCCCTTTTTTTCTCTAAAGAAACTTCTAATATCCGTTTGTCCTTCTGTACACTTATTTCGCTAAGGCTAGTTAGTAGAAGCACGAAACAGCAATGCGTAATAGTGTAGAGGAGAATTGAAATTGCAACATTTTGCAACAAATGATTCTAAACCTGCCCAGATCACGTCAGATTTTCTTGCGCTGCTGTTAATGCACACAATGGACACAAAACACAAAAGTCTCTTCTACGGGGCTATTTATTTCATTCACGATTAGAGTTTTTGTTGTTGTTGACGGCTCATAGATCCGGGGCTATCCCCAGAGGATCCGGGGCTATAGCCCCGAATGCCCAGGTCTAACGACGCCACGGCTGCGTATGGGAGGGTTCCCGCAAACTTCAGAATGCTGAGAGGACTTGCAGGGCTGCCAACTTTTCAAAAAACTTTGGAGTGAGATTTCGTGGGGCCAACCCAAATTTTGCTGCGGAAATTTTTGTTTGGCTCATTCAGCATTATACCGTACAGTAAAAAAAAAACATACATCAGTGGTTCTCAGGTGTAGGGACCAGGCATGGACGGATTATGAACTTTCGGGCCCCTGGGCCCACATGTATTAAGGGCTCCCCACTAATTGTCGCATAGAAGGGGGGGTTGGGGGTCCTCCCCCAGAAATTTTTTAATTTGTTTGATGTGATTTCCTGTATTCTGGTGCATTTTGGAGATGGCCAATACTAAATTCAATCAGATTCATAGCCTACATCCTGATGTGTTGATATTGAGGCAATGATTCCATGCAAAGGCTTGGGCTTCAGGGCCCCCTGACACCTTGGGCCCCTGGGTCTGGGCCCGGAAGGCCCGTGCAGTAATCCATCCCTGGGACCAGGGTCCCAGAGTTAAATTAACATTGCTATCTAAGGAATCTAGCCTACTACTAGGACCATGGGCGTCGGAGGCATTGTGAAAGTGGGTGGGACATTTTAGCAGGGGGTATGGGGGTCCTCCCCCAGAAAATACATTTTGGACTAGATGCAATTTCCTGAATTCTGGTACATTTTAACAGGTTATTTAGATACTTCTATATAACAAAATAAAGCCAGCCTACGAAATTAATAAAAAGTAAATCATGCATAATTTAAAAATAACTCAATATATAGGCTACTTGGCTACGCAAGGTTTCCATTATAGCACCGCGGACCTTCAATGAACGCATGGAAAGTATGCCGCTCCAAGAAATGCATGTCTCAAAATAAAACTCGCATAAGAAATAAAGGGCTGTCTCGAATACAATCCTGCCCCTAAAGGCCTGTACTTTGTCTTAAGACCCCGGCCATAATTTGAGGATTTACACTTACAGTATCTAAGTGGACAAACTGGCTTCAGATATCCAACAGAGTGAATACGAGATTGTGCAGTCGCTGTGGTTAGTGACGTGATGCTGTTAATGGAGAGTTTTACATAGCCTAGCGTAAACCTATAGGTTATTATTTATTTGGCATACCTATAAGGCTTTTTACCTTATCAAAAGTGAGGGGGATGACTGATCTCTTCAACACTGCAGGGGATTTGGCGCTTGTCACTGTGTGTGTGACAGAAGAGGAACGGGAGAATGCGTGTAACAAAAAAAAAATATTTATGAGCAATTTGCGCGCAAATGGGAGAATCCAATGAAAATGACAACGAAGCACTAAACAGATGCTGAAAACAGCACTGGTATTTCGCACGGCAAAAGTGGGGGGGTCCAAACTAACAATTTTAAAAAGTGGGTGGGTGTTTTGTAAGAATTTAAGAAATGTTTGTATATTTTAACTTTTAAATGCATCAATCAGGTGCACTTTCAAAATAAATTCAGAGGTCAGACTTGCTTATTTTTATGGAAATACTTGTGCTGTAGCCTAAGCTATTTTGCACTTCAGAATTATAACCATGCACACACAGTTGGAATAGTTATGGTGATATTGCAGTAAGTTCACAACCACAAAAACATATGCTACATTTCACAGTTCAGAAATGTTCAAAACTGTGTGTACATTTCAGCACTCCATGAAATTATGCAGAAGTGGTCACCTGTGTTATTCAGCTAGTTTATTTAAGATAATATATTGGTCATTGTAATGGCCATAGCCTATAGCCTACATGCTATTCCTTTTTCAGGATGTACCCATATCTGCATGATGTGAATGTTTGCATAAGGCTTATGTCAGGCTTTATATCAATATTTGTGTCTCGTTATTTGATTTTCTTCATATTTTTGCATTAATGTCACTAGGAAGCATGCCAATATAAATATATTCATTTATCTGTAATGGGATTGGCTGGAACCTGATAATATAAGAACCATGATAGTGGGATAATCTATGGCTGAGCAATTTACAAAAATGTATGTAGGCCTACTGACAAATAGTTTACATAGAATACATTATAATTTCGCCCCAATGAGGCTATGTAGAAATGTGTTGCAATTTCAAAACCGGATTACTCAGGAACCACTTATTACACAGAGGCATGCTTTATATCCTCGTATTTGGTATGGTTTGCTGTTTATTGTGATATTGGGTTTGCCACGTGTTGTGTGAAGGGTTAGTGAAACATTAAACCGAGAGTAATGGGTGTGCACTGTGTGCAAAATGCAAATATGATTAGCCTAAATTGCACATCGGTTCAATGTTAAAGGGACATGCTTTTTCTCTACGAAACTCCCCCTCGCTAGGTCTGAAGCTCTTTTCCTTTTCTTTGCGTCTTCCGTCAAGGGTTTTCGCTGCTTCTTCGCCGGCTCTGCCATTATACACACATTTGCAACAATCTCTAGCGTTTTGTTAGCCTGCCTCTGTGCTGTAAACTGATACTGCTTCGGTCGGCGGGTAGGATACACCGAACTTGCAAGTGGGATATTCTTCCTACAGGCAGTAGGGGCGGGCGAGAGAGCCTTCATTCGCCCCGTAATGAGTCATTTAACCATATACCGACTTACGAAGATGATTAATTAACACGAAAACGTTGCCTGGTGTCCCTTTAATTTTCTCGCGAACCATTTATCACAGCAACTTGGTGCTAATATCATTGGAAAGCTTAGATTCCACACGTTCACCTGATGTGTGATGTGATATATGTATAGGTTTAGTTTAGTTGAACCTCATCTGCCAGGTATTTGACCTACCAGGTTGACACTTCAGCGTGAAAAATACTCAATAATACTCAAAGCATAACTGAAGCCGGCGAATGCGGGGGGAATGCGCCTGGGATGGCGTCTGAAGTAGCATCGCAAATGAGAGAAAATGTAGAAAATGCCACAGACAGGGGGTGCTCCTGAACCCTCTCACCGTCTCTGAAAGCATAACCGTGGCTCAACAGGTAGATCTATATATGGGTCAAAGACGAGACACAACATTTTGGTGTCCCCACTTAATAAATATTAAAATATATATATTTATATGAGTGGACATACCTTCAATCTACACACATTGTACATGTTTACTGAAACTTAACATACTTTTTTCAGAAAATGCATAATTATTTAAAAAATAGCCCCTGAAACCCCCAAAATGTCATTCAGCGCAACTGTCCTCCTACCTCTTCAAGGATTAAAACATAAAGAAAAAACAAATTAATCTACAGTAAAACTTAATATTTTCTGCTTTGGCATATTTGTACAAAAGTCATGTGTAATATATTAATTTTTATTCCATCAGATGTGTTCTTTAATATTAATAATATTTAAGACACTTTCAGTCCCCATTTCCGCAATCTTCATTTGTCATTCAGTACAACTTTGATAAAGACCCTTATTTTGAAATCAAATCAAGTTGCTGCAGTCATGTGACCAATTATGACATCACAAGAAGACCCCTGTGGACCCTTCATCACACATGCAAGGTCAGTATATTTCAAAATTATTTGATAAAAATCTCCTTTTACTGTCATGGCACATCAAAGTACAAAACGGAGTGTCATACAGTACAACACAGAGAACGTAATATTGCAGTCATTTCTGTAAACAAACAAGGATATTAACATTTAAATATGAATAACTGTAGAAATGTCATTAAGCTAAGGTCAGTGTTAGCTTTGGCTAATCACTGGGCTAACTGTAAAATGTGCTGAAGTAAAATGTCTGTCATTCAGTACCACAACAGTCATTCAGTGCAACAGAATTTCACTGTTGCCCTAAATTGACAATGACTAACTTTTTTACATTTTAAAATAATAATACCACATTATTACATTTTAGGCTTTCTTAATAAGAGCAATTTGAACAATAAATATTAATATTTTTATGTTTTTCTTTATAGATGCCCTTATCTGTTAAAGAGAGATCAGCTAGGTACAGACAGAAATTGAAGGGAAATCCTGTTCTCAGGGAGGAAAAACTAGCAAAGAGAAAAGAAAGGTGATTGTAATGTCCTGAAATAAGATGAATAAAGTGTGTTAAGTACATTTTAATGTAGGACAGCTAAAGGAAGAGTCTCTAAACAGGAGTAAATTAAGAGAACAGGTGTAAGACAAACATGATGCTTTTTTGCAAATGTCATATGTATTTTAACGGTTTTATGTGTATAATGTGTTTGAAAGGATTGATGATTTATTTGATCATTTACATGTTCTATGCAAATTATTTTGTCTTGTATTGCATGATTCTAATTAGGCCTATGTCCTCCTAACATTTTAGCTATCATAGAAGAAAACAAGCTCTCAATGGCAGAAATCCAGATCACCCTTCAATTAAAGATGTTTCTGCAGCTGATGCTGAAAAAAGAAGAGAACATTGGAGAGAAACTCAGAAGAAGTTCAGAAAGAAACAAAAGCAAGCAAAAGCGGTGCTTGACCTCACCCCAGATTCATTTGAAGCACCACCTGAAAACATTGTTAATATACCGGAGCCTGAACCAATACCACTACAAGAGGTGGAACAAAGGCCTCTGTCCCCTACACATGTGGTGAATGCTCCTCTGGCTTCTTCCACTCCAGAAAGACTACCAATGCGCTTTAAAAAACTCAAAAAGCAGAAGAGAGATCTGAATAAACAACTTGCTGCTCTTCAAAAACAACTGTCACAAACAAAACAAAGGTGCAACACATTAAATAAGCTTTTGAAAAGGTCAAAAAAGACTAGAAAAGCAAAAGAAAAAGTAGCTAGGAGTGAGATGGTGTTGAAGGCTAAACAAAGGAAAGAGAGCGTGATCTCATTCCTCTGTAGAGATGAGAACAGTCGCCTTCTGCCTGGAAAAAAAGACACAATAACCAAAAACAAGGTAAGAACACAGAGGCGTGTCCTTACTAAAACAATGAAAGAGCTCCATGCGCTTTACATCTCGGAGGTGGACACAAAACTCTGTGTGTCTTACAGACAATTTTTACGTCTGCGGCCATTCTACGTCACTGAGCCTAAGACTAGTGATCGAAACACTTGTGCCTGTATCGACCACGAAAATGTGGCACTTCTTCTGGATAAATTCTATCAAAATGGCCTTTTGAAAACAAAAAGCACATCCGAGATGCTATCTGCAATTGTGTGTGACACACACAAAAAACAATGCATGTACCGTCTTTGCTCCAAATGCTGTTATAATGAAATCGAAATGACCCTACCTGAAGATCGAAGAGAAATTCAGTGGCAGCAGTGGGAAAGAGAAAAGACTGTAGAAGACGACCGCACATTCACACACTTCATAAAGAAAACACACACTGGAACATGGACTGAACTCCTGCTACTTCTGAACAGAAAACTTGATGCTCTCGCAAAACACCAGTACATCTGGTTACACCAAGTAGCGCAGTGCAGGACTTTAAAGGAGACACTTTTTGAAAATGAGGCTGTAGTCCATATGGATTTTTCTGAAAATTATGGCTGCAAACTCAGCACTGAAGTGCAATCGTTCCATTTTGGAGGAAGCAGACAACAAGCCACCATCCACACAAGTGTGGTTTATACCAAAGAGGAGACCCAGTCCTACGCCACAATTTCAAAGAGTCTGCGGCATGATGAGCGGGCAGTCTGGGCCCATCTGCAACCTGTTTTGGAAGATTTGAAGAAGAGAAATCCATTGGTGTCTGTGGTACACTTCATGAGTGACGGGCCTTTAACCCAATACAGAAATAAGAAGAATTTCTATTTGATCAGCACAGTTCCCTTTCTCCTTGGGTTTCAGGAAGTTACCTGGAATTTTTCTGAAAAAAATCATGGAAAAGGTGCACCCGATGGTGTGGGTGGTGCGGTCAAAAGGTGTGCTGACAACGTTGTAAGAATGGGTGGAGACATACAGTGCCCAGAAGATCTATACAAAGTGTTGCGAGACAAGGAGTCTACAATCAAATTCTTCTGGATTGCTGACAGTGATGTGGCCAAGTATGATGAAGCGGTCCCTGAGAAGTTGCCTCCTGTTAAAGGCACACTGAAAGTTCATCAGATCACCACAAAGGTACCTGGGAAATTTTGGCACCGAGAAGTATCATGTTTCTGCTCCCGCACCAACACCACATGTGTGTGTGATTCACCAACAGAGATTAATTTTAACAGAGAAGTAGAGGTCAGCCCACAAGCTGAAGCAGTCTCTGCCCCTGCCCCGGCAACTGCTGAAAATTTAAATGGCAAATTTGTTATTGTGCAGTACGAGGACCTGCCATTCGTTGGGCAGGTACTGCTGTCTGTAGGAGATGAGGTACAAATTAGCTGCATGCTACAAAAGGGAAACAGAAATAACTTTGTGTGGCCAAGTCCACCAGATGAAATTTACTACTTCAAGACAGACGTCAAATTTGTTATCGCAGAACCTGAGCCATCTTCAAATAGAGCCTCAAGGTTAGCAGAAAAGGACTGGGAAACATTTGTTCAGTTCATGAACTGAAATGTTATAAACCTTAGACACCCATTAGAAATGCTATCTCTACACAGTACTGAATTTCTGTTCTGATGAATTAAGAGTTAAAGCCCAAGGCTGTTTTGATATTAAAAAGCTGTTTTTAACTAGTTAAACACTAACATATTTTTAAATGTTTGAAATACTGAAAGTTATTGCACATTTTATACTAACATGTTGAAACATACTTGAAATGATTGAATGACATTGTGACATTACACTACATTTTTTAAACATACTTGAAATGATTGAAATGACATTATACTACATTTTTTCAAATATTTGAAATGCTGAAAGTTATTTTACATGACATATTAACATCTTGAAACATACTTGAAATGATTCCACATTAGACCACATTTTTTCACATGTTATGAGACTTCAATTATTTCATACTTCAATTGATTCTTTTTTAAGAAATCTGTTTCCTTAAATGTGTTCTGGTGCCTTAAGAGTTGTTACAAGTTCAGTAACAATGTTTTCATATTGAAATGCTGTTTTAACAGCAACAAGTCTCTTGTTTTACTTCAGAATAAAGATGATGCTTTTTCTGAACAAGTATACCTCTGTTTGCCTTACTTTTTTTCATTATGTAGTAATACCATAACTCATACTTGCCATTGGTGTGGCATATTTACATTCTACTACTGCTACTTTAAAGGAGCTACTGTATGTGTAAGACGTTAAAGTTAAAACATCCAAATATTACCAAGAAGCATAACGGGACACTTTGGAGGATGTCATTCAGTACAACAGAAAATCGTCATACAGTACAACAGAAACTTTTGCTTAAAATAACTATTACAATTCATATTATTATATATTTTTTCATGTGAATGTAAGAGAAACCATGCCTGTTTTATAGAAAATGGAGTTTGATTGATTTTTAAATAGAATAGAAGGCGTAGCAAAAACTTATTTTATACAAACTAACAAAATCACAAGACACATTAGAATGCAAACAAGGTGCAGACAATTTAAAACAGAGTAACAGCACTTTCTTGTGTTTTAAAAAATCTATTGTAAGAGATATACTGAACTCATAATTTTTAAATGGCTAAGATTGTTCCTTCTGTATGTATTTTTTCATAAATTAGTCGTTGCACTGAATGACATTTTTGCGCCATTGTTGTTTGTCGACAATGCTAAAAACACAAAATAATCAAAATGCTCAGGAAAAAAATATATATTTACCTAGGTAACACATTTGTGCACATTATTGAATAAAAAAAATACACAATTTAATATATTTTATTTTTTTGTGCTTGGAACACCCTATTTGTCTTTAACCCACATAGGCTAAACTCATTTTTCAGGCATATGACCAACCGGGTTGACACTTCAGCGTGAGAAATCGGGGGTGTGGCGTGCGAGTGTGTGTTTAATCAAATGCGTGTGTCTCACGGCCAATGCGTGAGAGTTGGCAGCTATGACTTGGGCTATTTTATTTCTTTGTTCCAACTTCCAAGTGGCCTAGGCTACGTTAGTCATGAATAAATGATGTCAAATGTTACTCATTCTTGACAAAAGGCAAAAGAGCTGCGTGCGTGCGGACATTTGAATAATGTCGGGCTGTAAACGGGTTCGGGCTTTTAAAAAGCTGCCAGTCTCGGGCTCGGTCAGAGCTCGGGCTGATTTCTGTGGGGCTCGGGTCTTGTCGGGCCTAAATTTTAAGGCCTGATTATAGCTCTACTTCACTGACCAACAGTGGGTGGAGACCTTTAGATTCACAAGTCAGGGTTTGAAGAATCATGACGAATGATAGACCTGGGCCCAGTTTCCCGATAACGACGGAGACACGCTCTTACGAGGGTTTTCTACGATTCATCTTACGATCGTTTGTTTGGTTTTTCCAACTGTTTCCCGAACATGCTCGTAGCGTGAACGCGCGTGCACTGCTCTTAAGATGCTCTTAATAGTTCTGAAATATCCTCTGATTTGACGGTGATTTCAGGTGACTGCACGTCACAGCTATAGGCCTACCATTTAAACTTCGGATCTACACATTAATTCACATCAATTCGAAAATAGAAACACTTTGACATCTGCATGTAAGCATCTCAAGTAGGTTATATACCACACAGAGACATAAATAATTGTAATTATTTTAAGATTAGATTGTTGCACCATGCAATCATTTTTCGCGGTGTCACTTAAGAACACGTTTGAAGATAAGAAAGAAGTCGAGTAACAAAGAGAGGAAATGTGTAGGCTTAGATTTTGATGCAGTAGGCTACAGACTACACCACATGTTGCTTTCTCTGCTTTTTACCTCATAGGCCTAATAAAATATTCACTTAGCTAAGATAATGTCAAACTATTCTGGCAACGTCTCGTTTGACAACATGTGGTGTAGTCTGTAGCCTACTGCAAATTATTTTTGATTTCTCCTCCATCTACCCATGTCCTTGATTGCCTAGCCTTTCTTCCCCCCCACCCCCCACCCCACCCCACCCCCATCCCCAACACACACACTTACATCATCACTGTCATCACTTCACATACATACAGCACTCCTCTACATACTTGCTGCACACTGCCCCCCCCCCCCCACATACACAGCACATTGTCTTCAGGATCTTCTCCAACACACATCCTCTACATACTTACAGCACACTACACACACACTACACACACACACACAGTCACTGCTCCACTCCCGCCCACACACACATCTTCACTGTCATCACTCACATACATTACATACAGTACTCTGCTTGCAATAGTAAGTCCCTGACCCCCCCCCCCCCCCCCCCCAACACACACACTTACATCATCACTGTCATCACTTCACATACATACAGCACACTGCTTGCTACAGTAAGCCTCCTCTACATACTTGCTGCACACTGCCCCCCCCCCCCCCCCCCACATACACAGCACATTGTCTTCAGGATCTTCTCCAACACACATCCCCAACATACTTACAGCACACTGCCCCCCCCCCCTCAATACACAGCACATTGTCTCATGAGGAAGCTTCTCCAACACACATATTGCACACTGCCCTCTCCCCACATACACAGCACACTATCCCATCTCCCCTGTCATCCCCCCAACACACACACCAAGACCCCTGGCAGTTGGGTTAGCCCCTTGAGCCGTGAATCTGCCCAAGGTTTCTTCCTTGGTAAGGGAGTTTTTCCTTGCCCCTGTTGCTCTTGGGTGCTCCTTGTTGGTGCCCCCCACCCAATCCCAATCCTCCCCCACCTTTTTTATGCAGCCCTTGCCACTTAATCTACTAAACCCCTCTTCTACTGCACTTTTTACCCCCCCCATTAATGCACAAATAGGCTGACACCAGACATAATTTCACTGCATTTCTTACTTCCAGTAACTATATGCATGTGACAATAAACTTCCTTGTATCCTTGTATCCTTGTATCCTTGTTTCATAACTTGATTGCATTTTTGTCCGCTTTTCATCACATTATTATGACCATTAAATGTAGGCTATTTTGCACGCTAAAATCTGATTCATCACAGGTAAACACAATAAAGAATGGGAACGTAAGTTGGATTGTGTATTCTAAGTTGTAATTCCTCTGTATGTCCTGTTGGTGACCTCAGTGAGAAGTATTGTTAAGACGCTCTTAGCCGCCGGTAACGAGTACTCTGGAGCACTCGTAGATCTACGAGTGTTTTCATGACGCTCTTAAGCTACGAAGGTTTCGGGAAACAGTCGGCAAATCTTAAGACATTCGTAAGAGGGACTTTACGACGCTCTTAGGCTTAAGATGCTTTCGGGGAACTGGGCCCTGGCTGTTGCCCCGAGTACTCGTTGTCGGATGCCTATCTCAACAAACAAGCCATCACATCTATCTATCCATGAATTGCAGGAACGTCTGTCTGTCTGTCTGCGTGTCGTTGGTCCGTTCGATTTCAAACTTGGCAGGTGTCTTGCTACTGGCATGAGTAAGTGCAGTGCATAGTTTGACATTGTTTGGATAAGAAAAGCTAAATATATCGTTATAGGCTATATATCGGTAAAAGAAGCACACGTTGGCTTTCTCCTTCTTCTTCATAGTTGATGAAAAGTGTTGACGTTTAAAACAAGTTAAAAGTTGTTGATAGACAGCTAGTGAATGTATATAGTTTAAAAGTTTAAAAGTTGAATGTAGATAGTTTAAAAGTTGTTGATAGACAGCTAGTTTAATAGATAGATAGTTTACAAGTAGACCGTTTAAAAGTTGAATGTAAAAAGTTCAGTAGTTTAATGGGTTACATTGTTTAACAGTGGATTATTGTAGTGAGGACTTTTATTTTGAAACAGTTTTGGGCAGAGGAAACAGTTGAATAGGATGTGTAGTCTTAATTGACCCAGATTGTATGCTTAAAGCCTGAGGCTGCAGGTGGCCTGAACACCTGCCATAGGATTCTAATTGCTTAACGGCCGTATTATGATGTCACAATCGGCAATGTTAAGTCCATAGGGATTTTTAAAAAGTTTTTCTTTAATAGTTTAAAAAGTATAAAAGTTTCAAAGTTGAAAAGACATAGCAGCTTGGTCCGTTTGAAGACCTACGTTACAAAGTTTGAACGAAGTTTCTAAGTTAAACTGTTCAAGAGAAATTGCGTACGGAAAAAGTGGTAAGCGGAATAATAATAAGAAGTTGTTGTTGCCTTGGAAGAACAGTACAGTGCATTTTCATGCACTGTAATAAGAAGACTTCGGATAACAGAACAGTGCATTTTCATGCACTGTAATAATAAGAAAACTTCGGATAACAGAACAGTGCATTTTCATGCACTGTAACAAGTAATAGGCTAATGGTCCCGATTTCAGAAGACGTGCCACACAGCTAGACAACAAGTGGCAGACAGAGAAACGTCACCTATGCAAATGGCTTGTCTTCACTATCAGGAAAGTTATGCAATAAGCTAGGCCTATAGCCTTAACTCAAAACATTTGTTATGCCATTCTGATCTGTAGAAATCACATGCAGTCATGCCTGTAGAAATCACATGCAGTCATGCCTAAATTCATTTAGGCATGACTGCATGTGTCTAATTCACGCCTTTATCACTAGCAGGTTAGACTACTGCAATGCACTTTTCACTGGTCTTCCCAAAAAACATCTAAAGAAATTGGCACTCATACAGAACTCTGCGGCTAGACTTTTAACTAAGACTAAGAAGAGAGAACACATCACCCCTGTGTTGGCTGAACTGCACTGGCTCCCTATTTCCTATAGAATTGATTTTAAGGTTATGTTAATTACTTACAAAGCTCTGAATGGCATAGCACCTTCATATATCTCTGAGCTTTTAATATCTTATCAACCACAAAGGAAACTTAGATCATCCAATCCTAATCTTTTAATCGTACCCAAAGTGCTCCACAAACAAAGTGGAGAAGCTGCGTTTATCCATTATGCCCCCAAACTATGGAACACCCTGCCTCTGTACATCAAGCAGGCGAGTTCAGTAAATATTTTTAAAAAAGATCTGAAAACATACCTGTACAGGAAAGCTTTTAGTTAACTCATCTTATCCTGTAGACTACATTTTCAGATTATTCTACATCTGCTACTATTGGAGGGCGCAGCCAGCCAGAAGCAGATGGGCTCCCCCTATTAAGTCAGGTTCTGCTCAAGGTTTCTTCCTGGAATATGGGAGTTTTTCCTTGCCACAGTTGCCATATGGCGTGCTTGTGGGGGGTAAGAGGGTTAAGGCTGCCAGTCTTATGACGTCATTTTCTATATTTTTGATATGTTGCTGAGCATATCATAAACAGCAAAGAAAAGTGATTGATAATGACTGACTGACTACTATTGTGTTACATGCTTCAAATGTAAAGCACTTTGAGCTGCATTCTGTGTATGAAAGGTGCTATACAAATAAAGCTTTATTATTATTTATTATACTAAATTCTGCTTACTGCACATTAATTATAGGCTAATAGCCTATTCAGTAGGCCAATACATTATTGAATGCTTAGCTGAAATGATGTTTTTCCCCCATCATCCTATTGTTAAAGCAGGCATACCTGCGGGCATGTAATCGGGCTACAGGTTTTCTACAGGAATGGCATGTTTGAACGGGCACTGCACTAGTTGTATAAACTTGCGATGTGTGCCGATCGAGTTGTTGGCAAAAACTTTAGCGTCAGCAAAACAACTGACGCTAAAGTGACAAATGTGTATATTCAGTTTGTTTTATTCTACGGAAACAAGCAAGAGAACACATCAAGTTGCCTAATGTTATAGAGAAGCGCCAGAGATTGCTGAGAGTCTCTGAAGGTTACGTCACACGATGCGAATAAACCGTTTCCATCGACTTTATTCGCATTATACCTTATGCGCATCGAGAGTTAATCCACCCCCCTCTAGCGAATCAAATATAGATGCGCATTAGGATTTTTAATGCGCATTTCACGTGTTTCCAACCGGGATTTCTTATTCGCATAGATTAAATGCGCATTTGGAAGTTGGATGGAAACACGCTAATTCACTTAATCAGCTGATTAGGTAGCACATCTAAGCCAGATAGATCTGCCAATTAGTGAAATCACTTGATCACTAATTAGTGAAATCACCAGTGGGGTGTACTACGAATCTCGATTAGTGGGTTAGCGAGGTATGTTGCGCTCAAAGCCAGGGTATGCTGTGACATGAAAGTGGATCTGTTTTAGTGTCGCTATAACACCATAGTATCTTATGCTGTCAACCAAACCTGGTCGGTAGGAGGTTATGTGCAAAGTTATAGCTGAAATCGTGTAATCTACTGCACACTGACCAATCAATTGTCTTAAAAACGAAGTTCTCTCACGTGTAGGATTCTGTCATATATCTTACAGGTGGAGCTCCACCTCTACTGACATTTTGGATCTCGAATGTGCTTTAATAGTGCTGTGCGTGCAAATATCCCACTATGGACGTGCATACCATACAACTACTGATGACAATTGATTTATTTGATGTTATAGGTTAGACACAAAAAATGACCGCAGTGTAGATTAAGCTATTGCTCATAAATGCGGAAGTAATTGTTTTTAAATAGAGGCGGTCTTGTGCGTCTCCACGTTACACGATTGGCCAAAGTCATCCCAACACCGAGAACGCGCACAGATCTGAGCTGAAAGCCTAGTTTGACAAATATATCACATAACTGCAATCGTAGTATCACTTAACGTATACCCCTGAGTCAAGGCTTGGTCAAGCCTCGATATGTCTAACATGCTTCGTAGTATACCCCACTGATCACCAACAGATTGCATGCATTGATTCAAAGACTGATTCAAAAACATGTTTATACAAACCCATCAAAACTCTGGCCTTAAAGGAGAATTCCGGTGTGATATTGACCTAAAGTGTATTGAAACATGATACCGAGTGTGAACGTATGTCTCATAGCCCATCTCGGCTTGTCCCCTGCACTCCAAAATCTGGCGCTAGTTAGCCGATGCTACCAACAGCTTTTTCAATAGTGGTGCTTCGGCATCGGGCTAGCCATGCAAATAAATCACTGTTTTACACCCATTTACGAGGCTCAATGTATCTCCACACTTCATTGGTAGACTTCCGAGGGCCCTGACATTTAAAACGAGACATTGAGAACTTTGAAAAAGCACTGGTAGTTTACTTACAAGACGATTTATACAGACAGTATCTTCACGAAGTTTAGCGTTTGCAGCCATCTTGAATTTAGTCGAGCTAAGATAGCTATGATAAGTCGAGCAACGAGTAAGAATGAACAGGTATGATAAGGGATCAGATTCCAAAAATAATTCAGTGGAAATGCATGGATTCCAGTTTCTTCCAGTAGCAGCACTTTAGGTCAATATCACACCGGAATTCTCCTTTAAGGCACAATCCTCTATTGAGAAGCTATTTACAACTACAGGCTGTATAAATTCTCACACAGTCACAAAAGCGTCTTCATATCTCCAAATGCTATCTGCTTTTGTGATGGCAAAACACTGTCATCGCTTTGGCTTTCACAACAAAGAAGAATGACAATGACATCAACAGAACAATACGTTTTTAAACAGGTGTTGACTCAAGCCACGATTCTACAACACTTAACAGTCACAACAATGTCAGACCTGTTGCAGTATCTGATGCACATGGTTTTGTGGAAATAACATAGAGATGTACTGATAGCATCCATTGTTTCAGCACCAGAACTTTGAGATTACGTCATCTTCGTATGCATGCACAAAGCAGCCGTGATAGAAATATAGCTAGATATACTTTATTGCCACAAAAAAATGTTGGGGGAAATTGTTTACAGAAAGTAGCTCAAGACAATAAAGGGAGAAAAGAAAGAAAAACTAATCTGAAGTCTGAAGCGTCTGTAGCATCTGGCCAAAGCCAGGACATACACTGTGGTATCAGTGGCTATAGCTAACTATTTTTAGTCTCCTCTGTTAATTCATTTCAATGACATAATATGGTCATGTGAAGGACAAACAAACCTGCCACTCGCAAAACACAGGCCTTTCAATACATACATAGTTTTGTCCATCAGGTTGGAAATCCTCATCGATGCATAGTTTTGTGCTTCAGGTTGGAAATCCTGAGAATATCTTGGAAAGGCTTTTGCAGTATGTCACAAGAAATTATCACAATCTTTCAACATTTGTTTTCAAGGCAGACAGAAATGTACCTCTATGTCATTCCACATAACCTGCTTAAGCCCTCAACTATAGATGATGAAAATTCATATTTCACTACAAAGGTTTCAACATAAAACTACTTGTCTACAAAACAGTAGATGGTATCTGACCCAGTAGTCACGTGATAGGTGAGCCTATAAATTGGATAAAATGTGTGCTGCAGTGGGTAGCCAGAGAACAGTGGAGTAATATGCCCTGTTTGATAAAACGACAGCTTCAACTAGTGGCTCACGGCCAACAGATGGTTCATGAAGGCAATGCAGGTGATCCCTGACCATGTATTCAATAAGGTAGCTTCACTGTGGGAATCAATTTCTTCTACCTCACACTCTAGAAGAGTGGTTTTCATGTTGCTTCTTAAAGTTGCAGTTGGCAAGTCTGACAGATTGAGGGGACTTAGCCAACATTTTGATTGATTACAACTCTCATGCCCCTCCCCCACTATCACCGAGCACCATCTCATCGAGTTCGTGCTCGTCAGTGTGCACCAGACTGTGATTGACAGTCGTCAGATCTCACACAGCCCTGCTCTGATTGGACCAGAAGAACTGGGAGCTGTGGATTTTTGCAAAACAAATAACAGGCTCAAGGTGGAGGTAGAAATGCGGGTTTTTTTCTAAAACCAGCTGATTTATGTTCTGTCGGAGCATAGTGTCGGTTTCAGTGAATATGATAAAAAAAAATCTTGCCAGCTGCAGCTTTAGGCTACATCCACACACTATTCTGTTTTCGTTTTAGAATGGCGTTTTAAAGCAACTACAATCTCCATCCAGATTGCACGTTTGCAATTACCTTGGCTGCTCCAAAGTCCTTTTAGGCAAGTCCCTCCACTCGGCGGTCATATACCAACGTTGGGCACTCATCGGGCACAGTCTTTGGGTCGAACTGCGCGTGCGCAAGGCTTCACGACACCAATCTTGCTCCAGCGGCGAGATCACAACACATGATTGGCACGATGTCTTCACAACACAGCATATGATTGGCTCAATGTATTCACATCACACCACATGATTGGCTCAATGTATTTACATGTCGACGCTTTGCCGAGGAAGGGGTGGGATATGTGTAGACAACGGCCATATTGGCGTGACAAACTAGCCCCATGTATTTCTATGGAGTATTTTTTGAGTGCTGTGTCTCCACATTAGAAAGTCTCTGGCTGCTCTGGACCCCTAAAATGTGAATCACATGACCATTCACACAAATTACATGACCACACACGCAATTGTAACTGTAACATTGTAAAATGCTGAATATAACCGCACTACAGATGCTACCAAAAACAGCAAGGCCAGTATAGGTTGTACTTCGTTCACTAGTAGTGGTAAGTAAAATAAAAGTGAGTCATGGAGAGTCAAGAAACATCGTACTGACAAGGTCCAATCAGGAAGGGAACATAGGTTTATACGTCATCATTTTCAGATGTTTGCGAAGTTCACTATCTACATTAAAATGCAAAGCCAGAGTTTTTAAATGAAAACAGGGCCTGGGTTTTCAAACTGGCCCGTTTCAGGAGCTCTAAAATGCTGGGGTAGTGTAGTGTAGATGAGAGGTGCAAATTTAATAAAAGTGGTTTCAAATGTAATGTGAAATGTTTGGTTTCAAATGTAAATGGAATAGTGTGGATGTATGTAGCCTTAGGATGTAAGCATTGGGATGCCTGGGGTGGAGATAACCACCAGCTCTCTTAGTTCATGTCAGCAATCCTTCAACACTTATTTCTGCACAATCAGTCAGACTAGACATGCCAACCTGAGATTGTACGGTCATTGCTTATTACAGTGCATGAAAATGCACTGTTCTGATATCCGAAGTCTTCTTCTTCTTCTTACAGTGCATGAAAATGCACTGTACTGTTCTTCCTAGGCTTCTTCTTATTACAGTGCATAAAAATGCATTGTACTGTTATTCCAAGGCTTTTTCTTCTTCTTCTGATTCTTCTTCTTCTTCTAACGCATTTAATGCAGCTTCAACCGTTTAACGTAGAAACTTCATTCAAACTATGTTACGTAGGTCTTACTTAGGACATGGGGGCTTTGTATTTTTCATCTTTGTAACTTTTATACTTTTTAAACTATTAATTAAAAACTACTCAACATTTCCCTATTGACTTAACATTGGGCCTTTATGACATTACAGCAATTAGAATCCTATGGCAGGTGTTCAGGCCACCTGGATCAACTGCCAGTCTCAGGCTTTAAGCATACAAACTGGCCCTATTAAGACTACACATCCTGTTCAACTGCTTCCTCTGCCAAAAACTGTTTCAAAATAAAAGTCCTCACTATAATATTTTACTGTTAAACAATTTAACCCTTTAAACTACTGAACTTTTTAACTGTTTAGCCATTGTAACTGTTACTTGTCATCAACTATTACTCCTACCCACTGTAGCTAGTTAGCTAAGTTAGCTAAGTAGCATGGTTAGCATGTTAGTTAGCATTTTTAGCAAAACTACTAAAAATGATTAGCTAAGTTAGATAAGTCACATGGTTAGCATAGTTAGCATGCTAGCATGTTAGCATGTTAGTTAGCATTTTTAGCAAAACTGCTTAAAATGGTTAGCTAAGTCACATGGTTAGCATAGTTAGCATGCTAGTTAGCATTTTTAGCAAAACTGCTAAAAATGATTAGCTAAGTTAGCTAAGTAACATGGTTAGCATAGTTAGCATGCTAGCATGTTAGCATGCTAGTTAGTATTTTTAGCAAAACTGCTTAAAATGATTAGCTAAGTTAGCTAAGTCAAATGGTTAGCATAGTTAGCATGTTAACATGCTAGTTAGCATTTTTAACAAAACTGCTTAAAATGATTAGCTAAGTCAGCTAAGTAACATGGTTAGCATAGTTAGCATGCTAGTTAGCATAGTTAGCATAACTGCTAAAAATAATTAGATAAGTTAGCTAAGTCACATGGTTAGCATAGTTAACATTTTAACATTGTTAGCATGCTAGTTAGCATAGTAACTTGGTTAACATTATTACAGTGCATGAAAATGCACTGTACTGTTCTTCCTAGGCTTCTTCTTATTACAGTGCATGAAAATGCACTGTACTGTTCTTCCTAGGCTTCTTCTTATTCTTCTTCTTCTAACGCGTTTAATGCAGCTTCAACCGTTTAACGTAGAAACTTCATTCAAACTATGTTACGTAGGTCTTACTTAGGACATGGGTGCTATGTATTTTTCAGCTTTGTAACTTTTATACTTTTTAAACTATTAATTAAAAACTGTTCAAAATTTCCCCATAGACTTAACATGGGCTGATGACATCACAATAGAGCCGTTAAGCAATTAGAATCCTATGGCAGGTGTTCAGGCCACCTGGACCAACTGCCAGTCTCAGGCTTTAAGCATACAAACTGGCCCTATTAAGACTACACATCCTGTTCAACTGCTTCCTCTGCCAAAAACTGTTTCAAAATAAAAGTCCTCACTATAATATTTTACTGTTAAACAATTTAACATGTTAGCATGCTAGTTAGCATTTTTAGCAAAACTGCTTAAAATGATGAGCTAAGTCAGCTAAGTAACATGGTTAACATTGTTAGCATGTTAGTTAGCATAGTTAGCATAACTGCTAAAAATGATTAACTAAGTTAGCTAAGTCACATGGTTAGCATACTTAGCATTTTAACATTGTTAGCATGCTAGTTAGCATAGTAACTTGGTTAGCATTATTATCTTTGTTAATATAGTTAGCATAACTGCTAGCAAACATTAGAGCCATTCCAAGTGTCAGTTATCGTCAACTATCTACCTAAATAATTTAACCATTTAAACTATCCACTTATTTAACTGTTCAGTCATTGAATATGATATTTTACATCATATTTTTGCATTTTCATGCACTGTATTTCCTTCAGGAAATGCTTTTCTAGTTACAGTGCATGAAAATGCACTGTACTGTTCTTCCTAGGCTTCTTATTCTTCTGATATGTATTTTTCAGCTTTGTAACTTTTATACTTTTTAAACTATTAATTAAAAACTAATCAAAATTTCCCCATTGACTTAACATTATGATTATGACATCACAATACGGCCGTTAAGCAATTAGAATCCTATGGCAGGTGTTTGGGCCACCTGTCCCAACTGCCATTCTCAGGCTTTAAGCATACAAACTGGCCCTATTAAGACTACACACGCTATTCAACTGCTTCCTCTGCCAAAAACTGTTTCAAAATAAAAGTCCTCACTACAATATTTCACTGTTAAACAATTTAACCCTTTAAACTACTGAACTTTTGAACTGTTCAGCCATTGTAACTGTTACTTGTCATCAACTATCCCAGATAGCAGACGGGCATTGAAACTATGTAGAATCAACATTACATTGTCAACCATAAATCATTGAATCAATGTCGGATTTCGATGTTGATTTAACATCAGTTTGCACCCTCAGTTAATATTGAAACAATGTTGATTTATTAACTATAGACCAGCGGAATTTCAATTGTATTTCAATTAAAATAAATATTGAAACAATGTTGAAATTACAACCAAACTAAAGATCAATGCGATTTCAATGGTATTTCAATTCATATTAAACCGCAGTAAACCACTATAAATCTGGCAAAATATTGGGAAATTCATACCCTGCTTTATCTACAGCCAGGATACATTTGGCTAGGCCTAGGTATGTCTGGTTTAGGCTACACAAGCTTGCATAAATAACCATTGACAACTTGTTATCAGTTTGAAAAGCAAGTGCATTTATTCACTCTTCTTCATTTATAAATTCCCGTGTGCTGTGCTTCCCTGCCATCTATTCAGTAGGCCTACGGTTGCAGTCAGCCTGACCATCCAGTTGAGTGAAGCGGCACCTAACAGAAATAGAAGAAAGATATACAGTGTTAGATAAATATGTTAAACTGAAGGCTACTTACAAGTGAAACTTTAGAATAATCATATTCCGTCTATGTACATCGTAGCCTAACTTACAAACTCATTCATGCTTGAGCAGGGTCGGACTGGGAACAAAATTCGGCCCTGGCAATTTTCTCCTGGACTGGCCCACTACTGGACCGACGACCCCCCCCCCCCCCCACACACACACACACACACACAAGCCCACCGATACCAAAATTCCCCCCTGATTCCCCCCCATAAATAACAAACACACAGTATCATGCTGTAGCAACACTTCATAAACTGAACCCAAACATTTAGATTTGGACCTATAGGTTATTATATAATCAGTATCGTAATTTCTGTCAACTATGACGATCTCCATGCATGTTCAGTAGCCTATATTTTTTATTTAGTCAAGCAGTGACATGTGGTTTAATCAGTGTTGGGCAAGTTACTTCAAAATCGTAATATATTATGTATTACTTATTCAAAGTAATTCATTACATAATATTACTGTCTCTGAATTGTAAGGCATTACACTACTATTGTATTACTTTTAAAGGTGCCATGTGTAAGAATTGAGGTAAAAATATCCAAAAAATGAGCTACACGCATCAAAAGAATGAGAAGAAATAAGGGCGATGATGTCATTAAAAAAATGACAAGGTATAGTGCTGCAGAGAGATCAACCTAAATTAGCATGCTAAATTACTAGCCACAGCCCGACAGGTGTCATAATACCAGTTTCGGCCATGGGAGGCGGTATGCGGGCAACATAACCGCCAGCCAAACTGCAATACACGTGTCTCGGTTGTTAATCTAGGGTAGACCAACTCACTTTCTGGAGGTATACTGCCCCATCTTTTATGGAATGTGGAGTATGAATTGATTTTTTGGCGGACATTACACATGGAACCTTTAAGTTACTTTACCAAAATATCTGGAAATATGGATTTGGAATTCTAAATGCAGTTTATTATGCTCAATGCAGCTCATTGCACTTCTAATGGAGGGTGATGTGGTACAACATAATGACTGAGCTAGGCTTAAGGCTACAGTAGAATGCAATAGGTGCAGTGATGGCTCATGATGCAATACAAGGAACAATCATAGCCAGAATTTTGTTAAAAGAAGACAAAAGGTCAAAGTCTGGTCAATTGTGATAGAAATGCTGTAACTTTAGGCTACTCAGAGAGCCCACTACCTGTATATTCTAACCCAAAACTTAAAGACATGTCAAGATAGGCTACACAGTGCAGCTACTGGCCATTTTTGTGCCCTAACTGGTGAAATACAGTATTAACCTAAGTATGTCATTATATGGCCAACTATAAAGATGTAATCTGCCTGTTCCCAGGGATGGGTAGTAATTCTGAAACATGTAATATGTGTTTCAAATGCAAAATAGTAATTTTGTAATTTTAAAAATACTGCAAAATACTATATGTGAAAAACACAAAAAAAGTAGATACTACAGACAGGTGTAATGAATAATTGGTAATTAGGCAACAATGGTTTATGTTTATCGCAATCAGCTGTGTTCAACAACACTTACAGCTTTTCAGTGACGGCTATTGCTGAAGCATCAGCTCTGGTCTGAAGCACTGGTGTGAAGTGGTACGCAAGTAAAGATGAGCAAGTTGACCTGTGCAAGTTCACATAAGGACACTGACAAAGGCAACCATGTCCCATTGTCTCCATGCCAATCTTTAACAGAAAAATGTCAGATATCTCAACCACAATGACATCAATAGATGGTAAGGTGTTGAGTGTGTTTGAATTCCCTTCCTTGTAGCATCCTTTTCTGCATTCCACAGTGGGGAGAAGTTCACCTTGTTTAATTAAATAACAATTCTATTTCCTTATTAGCTGCATACTTGATGTTGGAGATATTAAGACACGTCAAGTCTCTCACATAGTTCACTTAAAAATGGATTTTTTATCATATTTCTCTACAAGATAGAGGAAAATATAGAGTGTATGATTTGTTCAGCAAGTTGTGTGCTATTTAACAAAAAAAACTGAAATGGAATATCCTTAACCTTTCAAAAGTTATGATAAATGTAGTGATCAGTGTAAAAAATGCAGAAAACGGGATTTAGAATGTTGACAGAATTCACATTCTCTTTCTCACCAACAACATATAAGTATGCATAAAAACTAATAATGAAGTCAGACACAATGGTTTAGATTTATTTGGTCTATAAGAATAAACCATTTATTTGTATAGAAGCAAATGATACAGTCAATAAGAATGAAAAAAAAAACACGTAACATTACCAGTAGTACAGGAAGTAATATATTTATTTAAGACCATTTTGGAATAGAGACATAAAACACATGTGATTCAACAGATAAAACTTTCTTATATGATTCAGTGTAATATGAAAACTATGTACATATATAAAATAATATAAGTTAATGAAAAGCTAGAGATACAATCAACTTCAATATCACTCAACAATAAATGTAGTCTAAACATTTGAAAGTAGATCACATAGTAGAACAAGCCTGTGGAGAAAACGCGTACACACACAAACTCACACATACACACAAACTCATACACTCTCACTTACACACAGAGAAGGGTGGGAGGGTTGGTGGGGGTGGGAACCGGAAGGTTGAACACAGAAGACCTATGGCTCATCACGAAACGCATCCCCTTCTGCAGAATGCCAAATCTGAAAGCAATTTCGTTTACTACTAAAACAAAGTCGCCTACCATTACACTCGGGGGCCATACAAGCTACTTTAGTTTTATGCTCCTTTTTAAGTTTAAAAACTAAGTTAGCATGTTAACATGCTAGTTAAAATAGTTAGCATACCTACTAAAAATGATTAGCTAAGTTAGCTAAGTCACATGGTAAGCATACTTAACATGTTAGCATGCTAGTTAGCATACCTACTAAAAATGATTAGCTAGGTTAGCTAAGTCACATGGTTAACATAGTGCTAGTTAGCATAACTACTAAAAATGAAAACATTAGCTAAGTTAACTAAGTTAAGTAACTTGGTTAACATTATTATCTTTGATAACTTAGTTAGCATAACTGCTAGCAAACATGGTTAGCATGTTAGCATTGCTAACATTGTTAGCATTTTTAACAAAACTGCTAAAAATGATTAGCTAAGTAACATGGTTAGCATAGTTAGCATGCTAGTTAGCATAACTGCTAAAAATGATTAGCTAAGTCACATGATTAACATAGTTAGCATGCTAACATGTTAGCATGCTAGTTAGCATAGTTAGTATAACTGTTAAAATGATTAGCGAAGTTAGCTAAGTCACGTGGTTAGCATAATTAGCATGGTAGCATGCTAGTTAGCATAACTAATCAAAATGATTAGCTAGGTTAGCTAAGTCATATGGTTGGCATAGTTAACATTTTAACATTGTTAGCATGTTAGTTAGCATAGTAACTTGGTTAGCATTATTATCTTTGTTAACATAGTTAGCATAACTGCTGGCAAACATAGGAGCCATTCCAACTGTTAGTTATCGTCAACTATCTGCCTAAATAATTTAACCATTTCAATTATCAACCTATTTAACTGTTCAGTCATTCCAACTATATTAAACCTTATCTACCAAGCAAATAATTTAACCATATGAACTCATCATATTTTTGCATTTTCATGCACTGTATTTCCTTCAGGAAATGCTTTTCTAGTTATCTTTGTTAACATAGGTAGCATAACTGCTAGCAAACATTAGAGCCATTCCAAGTGTCAGTTATCGTCAACTATCTACCTAAATAATTTAACCATTTAAAGTATCCACTTATTTAACCGTTCAATCATTCCAACTATATTAAACCTTATCTACCAAGTAAATCATTTACCTATATAAACTATCCACCTATTTAACTGTTCAGTCATTCCAACTATATTAAACCTCATCATGTTGGTTGCCAATTAGCACATCATCTGTTTTAACAATATATTTCACACCATATTTTTTGCATTTTCATGCACTGGTAATTCCCTGGAATTGCGTTTTCTAGTTCTTATTCTTCTTCTAACGCATTTAATGCAGCTTCAACCGTTTAACGTAGAAACTTCATTCAAACTATGTTACGTAGGTCTTACTTGGGAGATGGGTGCTATGTATTTTTCAGCTTTGTAACTTTTATACTTTTTAAACTATTAATTAAAAACTAATCAAAATTTCCCCATTGACTTAACATTATGATTATGACATCACAATACGGCCGTTAAGCAATTAGAATCCTATGGCAGGTTAGTTCAGAATGCTAACATGCTAACTAGCTACAGTGGGTAGGAGTCATAGTTGATGACAAGTAACAGTTACAATGGCTGAACAGTTTAAAAGTTCAGTAGTTTAAAGGGTTAAATTGTTTAATAGTAAAATATTGTAGTGAGGACTTTTATTTTGAAACAGTTCTTGGCAGGGGAAGCAGTTGGATGTGTAGGATGTGTAGTCTTAATAAGGCCAGTTTGTATGCTTAAAGCCTGAGACTGGCAGTTGATCCAGGTGGCCTGAACACCTGCCATAGGATTCTAATTGCTTAACGGCCGTATTATGATGTCACAATCGGCAATCCCCAAAGTCTATGGGGATTTTTAATAAGTTTTTCTTTAATAGTTTAAAAAGTATAAAAGTTTCAAAGTTGAAAAGACATAGCAACCCGATCTGTTTGAAGACCTACGTTACAAAGTTTGAATGAAGTTTCTAAGTTAAACTGTTCAAGAGAAATTGCGTACGGAACTAGAAAAGCATTTCCTGAAGGAAATACAGTGCATGAAAATGCAAAAATATAACGTAAAAAAATCATACAGAGTAAAAACAAACTATATTGGTTGCTAAGTAGATGAGGTTTAATATAGTTGGAATGACTGAACAGTTAAATAGGTGGATAGTTTAAATGGTTAAATTATTTGGGTAGATAGTTGACGATAACTGACAGTTGGAATGGCTCTAATGTTTGCTAGCAGTTATGCTAACTATGTTAACAAAGATAATAATGTTAACCAAGTTACTATGCTAACTAGCATGCTAACACACTAGCATGCTAACTATACTAACCACGTTACTTAACTAACTTAGCTAATCATTTTTAGCAGTTTTGCTAAAAATGCTAACTAGCATGCTAACATGCTAGCATGCTAACTATGTTAACCATGTTACTTAGCTAATCATTTTTAGCAGTTTTGCTAAAAATGCTAACTAGCATGCTAACATGCTAGCATGCTAACTATGTTAACCATGTTACTTAGCTAACTTAGCAAATCATTTTTAACAGTTTTGCTAAAAATGCTAACTAGCATGCTAACATGCTAACTATGCTAACCATATGACTTAGCTAACTTAGCTAATCATTTTTAACAGTTTTGCTAAAAATGCTAACTAGCATGCTAACATGCTAACTATGCTAACCATATGACTTAGCTAACTTAGCTAATCATTTTAAGCAGTTTTGCTAAAAATGCTAACTAGCATGCTAACATGCTAGCATGCTAACTATGCTAACCATGTGACTTAGCTAACTTAGCTAATCATTTTTAGCAGTTTTGCTAAAAATGCTAACTAGCATGCTAGCATGCTAACCATGTGACTTAGCTAACTTAGCTAACTAGCTACAGTGGGTAGGAGTCATAGTTGATGACAAGTAACAGTTACAATGGCTGAACAGTTAAAAAGTTCAGTAGTTTAAAGGGTTAAATTGTTTAACAGTAAAATATTGTAGTGAGGACTTTTATTTTGAAACAGATTTTGGCAGAGGAAGCAGTTGAACAGGATGTGTAGTCTTAATAGGGCCAGTTTGTATGCTTAAAGCCTGAGACTGGCAGTTGGTCCAGGTGGCCCGAACACCTGCCATAGGATTCTAATTGCTTAACGGCTCTATTGTGATGTCATCAGCCCATGTTAAGTCTATGGGGAAATTTTGACTAGTTTTTAATTAATAGTTTAAAAAGTATAAAAGTTACAAAGTTGAAAAATACAAAGCCCACATGTCCTAAGTAAGACCTACGTAACATAGTTTGAATGAAGTTTCTACGTTAAACGGTTTAAGCTGCATTAACTGCGTTAGAAGAAGAAGAAGAAGAAGAAGAAGAACTAGAAAAGCATTTCCTGAAGGAAATACAGTGCATGAAAATGCAAAAAATATGATGTCAAATATCATACAGAGTAAAAACAAACTATATTGGTTGCTAGGTAGATGAGGTTTAATATAGTTGGAATGACTGAACAGTTAAATAGGTGGATAGTTTATATAGGTAAATGATTTACTTGGTAGATAAGGTTTAATATAGTTGGAATGATTGAACGGTTAAATAAGTGGATAGTTTAAATGGTTAAATTATTTAGGTAGATAGTTGACGATAACTGACACTTGGAATGGCTCTAATGTTTGCTAGCAGTTATGCTAACTATATTAACAAAGATAATAATGCTAACCAAGTTACTATGCTAACTAGCATGCTAACAATGTTAAAATGCTAAGTATGCTAACCATGTGACTTAGCTAACTTATCTAATTATTTTTAGCAGTTATGCTAACTATGCTAACTAGCATGCTAACTATGCTAACCATGTTACTTAGCTGACTTAGCTAATCATTTTAAGCAGTTTTGCTAAAAATGCTAACTAGCATGCTAACATGCTAGCATGCTAACTATGCTAACCATGTTACTTAGCTAACTTAGCTAATAATTTTTAGCAGTTTTGCTAAAAATGCTAACTAGCATGCTAACATGGCTAACTATGCTAACCATGTGACTTAGCTAACTTAGCTAATCATTTTTAGTAGTTTTGCTAAAAATGCTAACTAGCATGCTAACATGCTAACCATGCTACTTAGCTAACTTAGCTAACTAGCTACAGTAGGTAGGAGTCATAGTTGATGACAAGTAACAGTTACAATGGCTGAACAGTTAAAAAGTATTTTAGTATAAAACAGTATTACTTAGCTAACTTAGCTAATCATTTTTAACAGTTTTGCTAAAAATGCTAACTAGCATGCTAACATGCTAACTATGCTAACCATGTGACTTAGCTAACTTAGCTAATCATTTTTAACAGTTTTGCTAAAAAATGCTAACTAGCATGCTAACATGCTAACTATGCTAACCATGTGACTTAGCTAACTTAGCTAACTAGCTACAGTGGGTAGGTAGGTAGTCATAGTTGATGACAAGTAACAGTTACAATGGCTGAACAGTTAAAAAGTTCAGTAGTTTAAAGGGTTAAATTGTTTAACAGTGAAATATTGTAGTGAGGACTTTTATTTTGAAACAGTTTTTGGCAGAGGAAGCAGTTGAACAGGATGTGTAGTCTTAATAGGGCCAGTTTGTATGCTTAAAGCCTGAGACTGGCAGTTGGTCCAGGTGGCCCGAACACCTGCCATAGGATTCTAATTGCTGTGATGTCATAAAGGCCCAATGTTAAGTCAATGGGGAAATTTTGAGTAGTTTTTAATTAATAGTTTAAAAAGTATAAAAGTTACAAAGCTGAAAAATACATAGCACCCATGTCCTAAGTAAGACCTACGTAACATAGTTTGAATGAAGTTTCTACGTTAAACGGTTGAAGCTGCATTAAGTGCGTTAGAAGAAGAAGAAGAATAAGAATAAGAAGAAGCCTAGGAAGAACAGTACAGTGCATTTTCATGCACTGTAACTAGAAAAGCATTTCCTGAAGGAAATACAGTGCATGAAAATGCAAAAATATGATGTAAAATATCATACAGAGTAAAAACAAACTATATTGGTTGCTAAGTAGATGAGGTTTAATATAGTTGGAATGACTGAACAGTTAAATAGGTGGATAGTTTAAATGGTTAAATTATTTAGGTAGATAGTTGAGGATAACTGACAATTGGAATGGCTCTAATGTTTGCTAGCAGTTATGCTAACTATGTTAACAAAGATAATAATGTTAACAAAGTTACTATGCTAACTAGCATGCTAACATGCTAACTATGCTAACCATGTTACTTAGCTAACTTAGTTAATCGTTTTTAGCAGTTTTGATAAAAATGCTAACTAGCATGCTAACATGCTAGCGCTAGCATGCTAACTATGCTAACCACGTTACTTAGTTAACTTAGCTAAACGTTTTTAGCAGTTTTGTTAAAAATGCTAATTAGCATGCTAACATGCTAGCATGCTAACTATGCTAACCACATTACTTAGCTAACCATTTTTAGCAGTTTTGCTAAAAATGCTAACTAGCATGCTAACATGTTAGCATGCTAACTATGCTAACCATGTGACTTAGCTAACTTAGCTAATCATTTTAAGCAGTTTTGCTAAAAATGCTAACTAGCATGCTAACATGCTAGCATGCTAACTATGCTAACCATGTGACTTAGCTAACTTAGCTAATCATTTTTAGCAGTTTTGCTAAAAATGCTAACTAGCATGCTAACATGCTAACTATGCTAACCATGTTACTTAGCTAACTTAGCTAACTAGCTACAGTGGGTAGGAGTCATAGTTGATGACAAGTAACAGTTACAATGGCTGAACAGTTAAAAAGTTCAGTAGTTTAAAGGGTTAAATTGTTTAACAGTAAAATATTATAGTGAGGACTTTTATTTTGAAACAGTTTTTGGCAGAGGAAGCAGTTGAACAGGATGTGTAGTCTTAATAGGGCCAGTTTGTATGCTTAAAGCCTGAGACTGGCAGTTGGTCCAGGTGGCCCGAACACCTGCCATAGGATTCTAATTGCTTAACGGCTCTATTGTGATGTCATCAGCCCATGTTAAGTCTATGGGGAAATTTTGACTAGTTTTTAATTAATAGTTTAAAAAGTATAAAAGTTACAAAGCTGAAAAATACATAGCACCCATGTCCCAAGTAAGACCTACGTAACATAGTTTGAATGAAGTTTCTACGTTAAACGGTTGAAGCTGCATTAAATGCGTTAGAAGAAGAATAAGAACTAGAAAAGCATTTCCTGAAGGAAATACAGTGCATGAAAATGCAAAAATATGATGTAAAATATCATACAGAGTAAAAACAAACTATATTGGTTGCTAAGTAGATGAGGTTTAATATAGTTGGAATGACTGAACAGTTAAATAGGTGGATAGTTTAAATGGTTAAATTATTTAGGTAGATAGTTGACGATAACTGACAGTTGGAATGGCTCTAATGTTTGCTAGCAGTTATGCTAACTATGTTAACAAAGATAATAATGTTAACAAAGTTACTATGCTAACTAGCATGCTAACCATGTTACTTAGCTAACTTAGCTAATCATTTTTAGCAGTTTTGCTAAAAATGCTAACTAGCATGCTAAAATGCTAGCATGCTAACTATGCTAACCATATTACTTAGCTAACTTAGCTAATCATTTTTAGCAGTTTTGCTAAAAATGCTAACTAGCATGCTAGCATGCTAACAATGCTAACCATGTTACTTAGCTAACTTAGCTAATCATTTTTAGCAGTTTTGTTAAAAATGCTAACTAGCATGCTAAAATGCTAGCATGCTAACTATGCTAACCACATTACTTAGCTAACATAGCTAACTAGCTACAGTGGGTAGGAGTCATAGTTGATGACAAGTAACAGTTACAATGGCTGAACAGTTAAAAAGTTCAGTAGTTTAAAGGGTTAAATTGTTTAACAGTAAAATATTATAGTGAGGACTTTTATTTTGAAACAGTTTTTGGCAGAGGAAGCAGTTGAACAGGATGTGTAGTCTTAATAGGGCCAGTTTGTATGCTTAAAGCCTCAGACTGGCAGTTGGTCCAGGTGGCCCGAACACCTGCCATAGGATTCTAATTGCTTAACGGCTCTATTGTGATGTCATCAGCCCATGTTAAGTCTATGGGGAAATTTTGACTAGTTTTTAATTAATAGTTTAAAAAGTATAAAAGTTACAAAGTTGAAAAATACAAAGCCCACATGTCCTAAGTAAGACCTACGTAACATAGTTTGAATGAAGTTTCTACGTTAAACGGTTTAAGCTGCATTAACTGCGTTAGAAGAAGAAGAATAAGAAGAAGAAAAAGCCTTGGAAGAACAGTACAGTGCATTTTCATGCACTGTAATAAGAACTAGAAAACGCAATTCCAGGGAATTACCAGTGCATGAAAATGCAAAACATATGGTGTGAAATATATTGTTAAAACAGATGATGTGCTAATTGGCAACCAACATGATGAGGTTTAATATAGTTCAAATGACTGAACTAGGTAGATGAGGTTTAATATAGTTGGAATGACTGAACTAGGTAGATGAGGTTTAATATAGTTGGAATGACTGAACAGTTAAATAGGTGGATAGTTTATATAGGTAAATGATTTACTTGGTAGATAAGGTTTAATATAGTTGGAATGATTGAACGGTTAAATAAGTGGATACTTTAAATGGTTAAATTATTTAGGTAGATAGTTGACGATAACTGACACTTGGAATGGCTCTAATGTTTGCTAGCAGTTATGCTACCTATGTTAACAAAGATAATAATGTTAACCAAGTTACTATGCTAACTAGCATGCTAACAATGTTAAAATGCTAAGTATGTTAACCACGTTACTTAGCTGACTTAGCTAATCGTTTTTAGCGGTTTTGCTAAAAATGCTAACTAGCATGCTAACTATGCTAACCACATTACTTAGCTGACTTAGCTAATCATTTTTAGCAGTTTTGCTAAAAATGCTAACTAGCATGCTAACATGCTAGCATGCTAACTATGCTAACCATGTGACTTAGCTAACTTAGCTAATCATTTTAAGCAGTTTTGCTAAAAATGCTAACTAGCATGCTAACATGCTAGCATGCTAACTATGCTAACCATGTGACTTAGCTAACTTAGCTAATCATTTTAAGCAGTTTTGCTAAAAATGCTAACTAGCATGCTAACATGCTAACTATGCTAACCATGTGACTTAGCTAATCATTTTAAGCAGTTTTGCTAAAAATGCTAACTAGCATGCTAACATGCTAGCATGCTAACTATGCTAACCATGTTACTTAGCTAACTTAGCTAACTAGCTACAGTGGGTAGGCTTCATAGTTGATGACAAGTAACAGTTACAATGGCTGAACAGTTAAAAAGTTCAGTAGTTTAAAGGGTTGAATTGTTTAACAGTGAAATATTGTAGTGAGGACTTTTATTTTGAAACAGTTTTTGGCAGAGGAAGCAGTTGAACAGGATGTGTAGTCTTAATAGGGCCAGTTTGTATGCTTAAAGCCTGAGACTGGCAGTTGGTCCAGGTGGCCCGAACACCTGCCATAGGATTCTAATTGCTTAACGGCCGTATTGTGATGTCATAATCATAATGTTAAGTCAATGGGGAAATTTTGATTAGTTTTTAATTAATAGTTTAAAAAGTATAAAAGTTACAAAGTTGAAAAATACATAGCACCCATGTCCTAAGTAAGACCTACGTAACATAGTTTGAATGAAGTTTCTACGTTAAACGGTTGAAGCTGTATTAAATGCGTTAGAAGAAGAAGAAGAATAAGAAGAAGCCTAGGAAGAACAGTACAGTGCATTTTCATGCACTGTAATAAGAAGCCTAGGAAGAACAGTACAGTGCATTTTCATGCACTGTAAAAAGCCTTGGAATAACAGTACAGTGCATTTTCATGCACTGTAAAAAGTGGTAAGCGGAATAATAATAATAAGAAGTTGCCTAGGAAGAACAGTACAATGCATTTTCATGCACTGTAACTAGAAAATGTAATTTCGAGGAAATTACCAGTGCATGAAAATATAAACATACTGTATATTAACATAAAATGCCAAACAAACTTTTATTTGGAAACAGTTGGGAGGAGTCATAGTTGATAACAACTGACAGTTGAAATGGCTGAACAGTTAAATAGCTGAGTAGTTTAAATAGTTAAATTATTTAATAGTGAATTATTGTAGTGAGGACATGTATTTTGAAACAGTTGTGGGCAGAGGAAATAGTAGTCTTAAGAGAGCCAGATTGTATGCTTTAAGCCTGAGACAGAGTATATTTTAAAAGTTGAATGTAGATAGTGTAATGGATGTTGATAGGCAGATTGTTTAATGGATGTTGATGTATAGTTTAATGGGTGGATGAGTGAATGGTTTGAAGAGGATGAATGGATAGAAAGTTGGATGGAATGTGCCTTATATTCTTGATATGGATATCCTAGAATGGAGAGACACAGAGAGAGTTGGCCTAGTTAAGCATAAAGCAGTTGATACAGGTGCAATCAGTTTAACTGGCCCTTTGATGGGTCCTAGTAGTGAGCAGCTGGAAGTTGATAAAGGTGCAAATCAAGTTAATTAGCCCATTGTGATGTCATCAGCCCATATTAAGTCTATGGGGAAAAATAAGCTTGTTTTTTTATTAATATCTCAAAAAGTATAAAGTTTACAAAAGTGAAAAATACATTCCCCACGTGTCCTTTTCAAGACCTACGTTACAAAGTTTGAACGAAGTTTCTACGTTAAACGGGTAAAGCTGAATTAGACGCAGAAATTTGGTGGGAAGAATAAGAAGAAGAAGAAGAAGAAGAAGACTTCGGATAACAGAACAGTGCATTTTCATGCACTGTAATTATATTACAAGGGTTCCCCGAGCAACTCAGGGTTAGGTGCCTTGCTCAAGGGCACAACGGTGGAAGCCGGGTATTGAACCCACAACTTTTCAGGCTACTGCATGCTAACCCAGCACATTAGCCACTACGCTAACACCGCCCCATACACCATAAAAACTGAATTTGAAGATAGTGGCATATTACATATAGTGTTCATTCATATGGTTAAAGTGCTGTAATGGTCATAACACTTTTGAGTTCCAGCTGAGTTGCAATAGTTATCCACTTCAGTCCATTTCATGGCTAATGTACATGCTAAAGATATAAGGGGAAGGGTCATCTTGAATTCACTAAGTAGGCTACTGACTAAAGCTGGGCAGACAATGTGTGATTTTCTTTTCACGTCTGCCCTTATGGGTCTGAATCTGAATAATTTATGTAAATGTGATCTTTCAAAGATTCTTTTAAATTTGCAGACATTGCTGTTTTCGTCATTACAATACACTGAGTGTAGATTGATGAGGGGAAATATGAATTTAAACAATTGTTTTTATATAAAGCTGCAACAAAACAAAATGTGAATGTGAGGGACTCTGAGTACTTCCTGAAGAGTGTCTCAGTCAGAGCCATGAATAATTCCATCCAATGAACACTTTACTTCAGGAGCATGGAAGGGAGGGGTTTAGTTTGAGTGGCTGTTAACCTCAAAACCTCAACAACCTTTGTGTGAAATCGACTCGCAGCCTCTGCCTTTAACTTTATACTGTATACTCAACATAGATAGATAGATAGATAGATACTTTATTGATCCTCAAGGGGAAATTCAAGAATATGACATATGACTCTTCTTTACCTAATCCTGTTTTGTTCATGTTGTTACGGCTTCTGCTCTCACAGGATCTGTAAGCGTGGAGATGCTGACCACAACCACTAAGGTACATCATTCAACATCTACTTCTGCTAGCAACACACCTCCATCCAGTGCATCAGCATCAGCGACTCCAACTCCATCATCTTCCTCCACACCACAGTCAACACCAACTAGCAGCTTGCACACAACCACAAAATCCATAGCCACTGTGTTGACCGAAAACAAGACACTAATTGTCCCTGGAACAGAGCACACCACTGATCATACAATTACAACACCTGTATCAGCAATGCCTTTAAGCTATGAAGCAAGTCAATCCACCTCACCAGAGCCCAGTATAACAACTTCATCACATCTAACCACAATCTCAAACTCTTCCCTTTCATTATCAGCAACAGCAGCAACAACAATACCTACCACAAAGTCAGTGACATCACCATCAATATTAAACACTTCAGGTTTGACATATGTATCTACTCTTCAATCCACATCATCACTAGCACATGAAACATCCCAAGATACATTGACTTCACTGTCAATGACAAGTGCACCTGCCATACTACCTAGTACACAGCTGTCATCTACAACAACATCTTCTGCAGACACACATGCATCAACTTCATTACAAGACTTAATCAATGAGACACAAGTAACATCGACATCTAATTATTCTCCATTATCTGACACAACACTTACCTCTAGTTACAAGGAAACATCACCCAGGCAAACCCTGACATCAGCCTCTGGAGATTCACAACCCACAGGCATAAAACCTGACACAACATCTACCACCAGTCCCATGACAACTTCCACACACCTGACCTCATTGTTATTTACAACACCTGTATCAGTAATGCCTTTAAGCTATGAAGCAAGTCAATCCACCTCACCAGAGCCCAGTATTACAACTTCATCACATCTAACCACAGTCTCAAACTCTTCCCTACCATTATCAACAACAGCAGCAACAACAATACCTACCACAAAGTCAGTGACATCACCATCAATATTAAACACTTCAGGTTTGACATATGTATCTACTCTTCAATCCACATCATCACTAGCACATGAAACATCCCAAGATACATTGACTTCACTGTCAATGACAAGTGCACCTGCCATACTACCTAGTACACAGCTGTCATCTACAACAACATCTTCTGCAGACACACATGCATCAACTTCATTACAAGACTTAATCAATGAGACACAAGTAACATCGACATCTAATTATTCTCCATTATCTGACACAACACTTACCACTAGTTACAAGGAAACATCACCCAGGCAAACCCTGACATCAGCCTCTGGAGATTCACAACTCACAGGCATAAAACCTGACACAACATCTACCACCAGTCCCATCACAACTTACAAACACCTGACCTCATTGTTATTTACTGAATATATAACTGACGTTCAATTCAGCACATCTCAAGAAAGTGTTTCATCAGGCCAAAGCCTTGAAACACCATCAGACAATGGGGAGCATGCGATCAATCTGTCATCTCTCTCATCTTTAATTTCCACACCGGTACCATTGGCATCGTCATCAACAACACTTGGAAGTGACACTCACAATTCACAATTGCCCTCCACAAGTGGATCCTCTTCACTAAGATCAAACTCAACATCTGCAGTTGTATATAACACCACATCAACACTGCAACAAGGTTTAACATCAAGTGTCTTAAAGTCTTCCACCAAAGACAATGCAGATTCACAGCTTACCACAATCTCACACACTGCAGAGGAAATGCCTTCCTCCTCTGAATTGTCATCAACAGCATCACCAACAATGCATATCACAAAGTCTATATCTAAGGTAACATCTCCACCAATGTCAACCAATTTAACATTGGTATATACATTTGTTCCACAGGTATCCACAGCAGCAGCCGTTACCGACCATTCAACTACTCTATCAAGCATAACCCAAACTACAACACAATTGTCTACAACCAAAACAGTTTCTCCGCTCACAACATCTATACTTACCCAAACAGTTCCCCAGGATCCAGCAACCGACGACAGCATTGCACCCTCCACAGGTGCAGCATCATCTGCAATGACAACCATGCCATATCAATCCATGTCACAGCTGACATCAAGCATGACATTTTCAGAGTCCAACACACACATATCTACCACCCAAACAAAAACTACCAATATCCCATCACAACTAACAACATCCCCAGATGCTGCTCACATGTCAGGCTCTTCTGAAGGCACAATCACAAATATACCAGTATCCTCTCCAACATTGTCTCAACTAACAGCATCTACTATGGTAGACATTGTAACTGACTCTACAAGTACATCTGTGCCTACATTCACAACACAACCAACAACTGTAACACCACCATCTGTCACACCAACTTCAGCATCTACAACTGTGTCAACCGCACCCCAGCTTACCACTCTTACACAAGAACAACCTACAACTAAAAACTCTGTTTCAGCATCTGCAATATCAACTTCTAACTCAAATGCCTCTGTAGCAGATAATACCCCAGGGGCATCTGCAGAACCTACCACACCAAAAGCTTTCTCATCACCTGACACAACCACTACTTCAACACAGCCAACCACAGCCTCAGTTACTACAAGCATAGCTGTATCTTCAGAAGAAACAAGTAAAGCAATTTCTGTGACCTCTTCAGAAACACCTGTAATGACTACATCTTCCTTAGGAACACCTGTCACGTCATCAAATTCCTCTGCAGCCCACACAGCTCATCTTCAACCCACAACATCCCTAGCTCATGAATCATCCCAATATATGCCGACTTCAGCCGATACCGTTTCTTTACAACCTACAACACTGACCAAGGCAGTCCCCCAGGATTCCTCCACTGGCAATACCATTACATTATCCACAGGTGCAGCATCATCTGCAGTGACAACTGTGCCATATCAATCCATGACTCAGCTGACATCGACAGTCACATTTTCAAATTCCCAATCTACAACTGTTTCTGCACACACAAATGATTCTACAATGGAATCAACCACACAAATATCTACCACGCAAACAAAAACTACCAAAACCCCATCACAACTAACAACATCACTAGATGCTCAGGTACCTACATCCACAAAGCAACCAACAACAGTAACATCACCATCTGCTGTATCACATGTCACTCCAGCTTCAGCATCTACAACTGTGTCAACCGTACCCCAGGTTACCTCTCTTACACAAGAACAACCTACTTCAATACTAACCCAGGCAGCCCCCCAGGATTCCTCCACTGGCAATACCATTACATCATCCACAGGTGCAGCATCATCTGCAATGACAACTGTGCCATATAAATCCATGACTCAACTGACATCAACAGTCACCATTTCAAAATCCCAGTCTACAACAACTGTGTCTGCACACACAAATGATTCTCCAATGGACTCAACCACACAACTATCTACCACCCAAACAAAAACATCTCAAATCCCGTCACAATTAACAACACCACTAGGCACTGCTCATGTAACAGGTTCTTCTGAAAGCACAAACACAAATCTACCAGCATCCTCTACAACACCACTCCCATTAACAGCATCTACTGCAGTTGATGTTATAATGGATTCACCAAGTACATCTGTGCCCACATCCACAAAGCAAACAACTACATTATCACCAACACCTGCTGTATCCCATACCAGTCCAGTTTCAGCATCTACAACTGTGTCAACCACACCCCAGCTTACCACTCTTACACAAGAACAACCTACAACTAAAAACTCTCTTTCAGCATCTGCAATATCAACTTCTAACTCAATTGCCGCTTCAGCAGATAATACCCCAGGGGCATCAGCAGAACCTACCACACCAAAAGCTTTCTCAGCACCTGACACAACAACGACTTCAACACAGCCAACAACAGCCTCAGTTACTACAAGCATAGCTGTATCTTCAGGAGAAACAAGTAAAGCAATTTCTGTGACCTCTTCAGAAACACCTGTAATGACTACATCTTCCTTAGGAACATCCGTCACGTCATCAAATTCCTCTGCAGCATACACAGCTCATCTTCAACCCACATCATCCCTAGCTCATGAATCATCCCAATATATGCCGACTTCAGCCGGTACGGTTTCTCTACAACCTACAACACTGACCCAGGCAGCCCCCCAGGATTCCTCCACTAGCAATACCATTACATCATCCACAGGTGCAGCATCATCTGCAATGAGAACTGTGCCATATCAATCTATGACTCAACTGACATCGACAGTCCCCATTTCAAAATCACAGTCTACAACAACTGTGTCTGCACACACAAATGATTCTCCAATGGACTCAACCACACAACTATCTACCACCCAAACAAAAACGTCTCAAATCCCATCACAACTAACAACACCACTAGGCACTGCTCATGTAACAGGTTCTTCTGAAAGCACAAACACAAATCTACCAGTATCCTCTACAACACCACTCCCATTAACAGCATCTACTGCAGTTGATGTTATAATAGATTCACCAAGTACATCTGTGCCCACATCCACAAAGCAAACAACTACATTAACACCAACACCTGCTGTATCCCATACCACTCCAGAATCAGCATCTACAACTGTGTCAACCGCACCCCAGCTTACCACTCTTACACAAGAACAACCTACAACTAAAAAATCTCTTTCAACATCTGCAATATCATCCTCTAATTCAAATGCCCTTGTGGCAGATAATACCCCAGGGGCATCAGCAGAACCTACCACGCCAAAAGCTTTGTCATCACCTGACACAACAACTACTTCAACACAACCAACCACAGCCTCAGTTACTACAAGCACAGCTGTAGAAGAAACAAGTAAAGCAATTTCTGTGACCTCGTCAGAAACACCTGTAATATCTACATCTTCCTTAGGAACATCTGTCACATCATCAAATTCCTCTTCATCCTACACAGCTCATCTTCAAACCACATCATCCTTAGCTCATGAATCATCCCAATATATGCCGACTTCAGCCGATACGGTTTCTCTACAACCTACAACACTGACCCAGGCAGCCCCCCAGGATTCCTCCACTGGCAATACCATTACATCATCCACAGGTGCAGTATCATCTGCAGTGACAACTGTGCCATATCAATCCATGACTCAGCTGACATCGACAGTCACATTTTCAAATTCCCAATCTACAACTGTTTCTGCACACACAAATGATTCTCCAATGGACTCAACCACACAAATATCTACCACGCAAACAAAAACTACCAAAACCCCATCACCACTAACAACATCACTAGATGCTAAGGTACCTACATCCACAAAGCAACCAACAACAGTAACATCACCATCTGCTGTATCACATGTCACTCCAGCTTCAGCATCTACAACTGTGTCAACCGCACCCCAGGTTACCTCTCTTACACAAGAACAACCTACTTCAATACTAACCCAGGCAGCCCCCCAGGATTCCTCCACTGGCAATACCATTACATCATCCACAGGCGCAGCATCATCTGCAATGACAACTGTGCCAAATCAATCTATGACTCAACTGACATCGACCGACACATTTTCAAAATCCCAGTCTACAACAACTGTGTCCGCACACACAAATGATTCTCCAATGGACTCAACCACACAAGTATCTACCACCCAAACAAAAACATCTCAAACCCCATCACAACTAACCACACCATTAGGCACTGCTCATGTAACAGGTTCTTCTGAAAGCACAAACACAAATATACCAGTATCCTCTACAACATCACTCCCATTAACAGCATCTACTGCAGTTGATGTTATAATGGATTCACCAAGTACATCTGTGCCCACATCCACAAAGCAAACAACTACATTAACACCAACACCTGCTGTATCCCATACCACTCCAGAATCAGCATCTACAACTGTGTCAACCGCACCCCAGCTTACCACTCTTACACAAGAACAACCTACAACTAAAAACTCTCTTTCAGCATCTGCAATATCAACTTCTAACTCAATTGCCGCTGCAGCAGATAACACCCCAGGGGCATCAGCAGAACCTACCACGCCAAAATCTTTGTCATCACCTGACACAACAACTACTTTAACACAGCCAACCACAGCCTCAGTTACTACAAGCATAGCTCTATCTTCAGAAGAAACAATTAAAGCAATTTCTGTGACCTCTTCAGAAACACCTGTAATGACTACATCTTCCTTAGGAACATCTGTCACGTCATCAAATTCCTCTGCAGCCCACACAGCTCATCTTCAACTCACATCATCCCTAGCTCATGAATCCTCCCAATATATGCCGACTTCAGCCGATACGGTTTCTCTACAACCTACAACACTGACCAAGGCAGTCCCCCAGGATTCCTCCACTGGCAATACCATTACATTATCCACAGGCGCAGCATCATCTGCAATGAGAACTGTGCCATATCAATCCATGACTCAGCTGACATCGACAGTCACATTTCCAATATCCCAGTCTACAAGAACACACACAAATGATTCTCCAGTGGAGTCAAACACACACATATCTACCACCCAAACAAAAACTACCAAAACCCCATCACAACAAACAACATCACTAGATGCTACTCTAATGACTGGCTCTTCTGAAGTCACAATCACAAACCTACCAGTATCCTCTTCAATAATCTCTCAAACAACACCTGGCTCATTAGTTAATTCACCAAGTACATCTGTGCCTACATCCACAAAGCAACCAACAACAGTAACATCACCATCTGCTGTATCACATGTCACGCCAGTTTCAGCATCTACAACTGTGTCAACCGTACCCCAGGTTACCTCTCTTACACAAGGACAACCTACTTCAATAGCAACCCAGGCAGCCCCCCAGGATTCCTCCACTGGAAATACCATTACATCATCCACAGGCGCAGCATCATCTGCAATGACATCTGTGCCAAATCAATCTATGACTCAACTGACATCGACTGACACATTTTCAAAATCCCAGTCTACAACAACTGTGTCTGCACACACAAATGATTCTCCAATGGACTCAACCACACAAGTATCTACCACCCAAACAAAAACATCTCAAACTCAATCACAACTAACAACACCATTAGGCACTGCTCATGTAACAGGTTCTTCTGAAAGCACAAACACAAATCTAACAGTGTCCTCTACAACACCAACAACACCAACATCTGCTGTATCGGCCACATCTACGTCATCTACCTCTGTGGCGGCCGTGTCAGCTGTGAGCCAAACAGTTCAATCACTCCCCACAACATTACAGATCACCACTGAAGAGAACATAACTAGACAAACTGAAACCACACTATCAACAATTTTGCCAGACAGCTCGGCCAATGCACAACAGTCAGCAAAGCTGTCTACAACTCCCAAAACCACTGCCTCCTCCACAGATGTTACAAACAGTGACTGGTCATCACTGCAAAATTCAACTCAAAACATTACTTCAGTTTTAGCCAAACAGTCAACTACATCTTCAACGACATCCACTAACGTTCAGCCTTCTACAATCAATCCAAACCACAACTCATTTACAGAATTATCACCAACACCTACATTATTTCAGCCCAAAACAGAGAATAGCAGTTCATCAGTTTCACCATCATCACCTATGTACACTACATCTTTGCAGACATCAGATCTAACTAAAGCACAATCATCAGGTACAGCTCAAACATCTACACAAGTATCTTATACTAATATTTTCGACAGCAGTGCATCTACACAACATGTATCCACAACTAGTTCAACCATACCAGACTCTGCTTCAAGTGTAATAACAACATCTGACCAAAAGTCATCAGAGTCGACCACAACACAAACAATTTTCACCACCACGGCCACTTCTACAGAATTTACGACTGCAACTACACCGTCAGCAACTAGTACTTACACTAATACTTTAGACAACAGTGCATCAACGCTACATGTATCTGCAGATGGTCCAACCATTCCTAGATTCACCACCATAATCACTCCAACACAATTCACAACAGCAACTACACCATCAGGAAATACTTTAGACAGCACATCACCACAGTTTGTATCTTCCGCTACTCAGTTAAACAACAGCTCAGCAAGCCCCACACAATCAACACCTGAAACAAAACAAGCTTCAACTGCAATTTCAAAAAACACTTCAGCTACCAAGACCTCCCCTTCCTTACCAAATCCTCTCACTGAACAGTTAAACACTAGTGTTAGACCTCAACCTACATCTTTGTCAGTAAATATAACCACTGCTCTTTCTAAAGAACCAACATCAGCCACATCATTACTTAGTATTGCACCCTCAGACCTCTCAACAGTGACCACACCCATAGTTTCATCAGCTAAATCGCCAATAACAGCAACAACAATGCTAGACTCGACAGACCATAGCGTGACCACAGCTAAATCCATCAATGTAAACACCACTACGCTTCCTGCAGGACCAACCGTGTCTGCAGCAGTAGTTACTGATGGGGGTTCAACTTCTCAAACCCAGCCAGGAGCTACAAATGCATCACCTGCCTCGATGGTGGCCACTTCTGTTGGGCCAGGAACTACATCAGTGTCCATAGCAGGAGCTTTCAGTAGCACCACACAGCACCCAGAACAGCCAGAGTCTGCCGCTTCACCTTCAGGTGGCAGTTCTGTCACCAGTGCACTTCCACTAACAGGGAACTCTTCTTCACAGTCAGCAACTACAACCACTTCTTCACCACCAACAGCCACAGCAACCGCCAGCCCTTTGTTTTCACATTCAACATCTCCCACTGAAGGGTCACATGTGTTTACAACAAAGCCCACAGAATCCCTGACGACCAGTAGCATGTTAGCATACACATCCCATCCTAATGAGGTCCCATCAACAGCAGGCACAGACTCAGCAGCAACATTCCCATCCACAAATTCAGTTTCAGTCAACAGCACAACACCAAAATCAAGTAATATATCTCTGTCAACAGCAAGACCTAATAGTTCTATCTCAACAGCAGTAACATACAACACAACTCACACCTTAGCTGAGACAGTCACATCGCCATCAACACAACAAGGACAACATACCAGCCAATCAGAACTCAGTACAACATCCCAAAACTCCATGCAAACAACAATCACTGGTGGTCCTGATGTCGAAAATCAAACAAACACAATCACAAACCCCACTGAAGTATTCTCCTCAACAGAGACATCCTCACCACCCCAGGATTCAGTCACATCTTCAACTGGGAACATAAGTCAATCACAGAACACTGTAGTCACAGAACATGCTACTGTCACCTTAGCTCAAAACTCCACAACAGGTATACCTGCTTCAGTTGTTTCAACATCAGCTCAGCCATTTGTTGTCACACCCACATCTAACAGCTCATCACTATCCAGCACAGGAGCATTAAGTCTGTCACCAACAATCACAACTAGTGCACCAATAAAAAACAGTGCACCTGCCTTAACAACAACACCGCTAGTGCAACCTATCAGCACAGCGGCAACTGAGAGTAGCAAACCAGCATCCAATATCACCAGTTCAACCCACTCTTCTCAGTCATGGACTCAAAATCCACTGCAAGGGAATGTTACAGAATTGCAGGGCAACATTACAGTGGACACTGAGCTCACAGCTACAGCTAATTCCTCCTCACAATTCACTACATCTCCCATGTTCGAATCAACTGCTGTTGTGGACAGACCTTCTATCAGTCCTACCACGGTGGGTGACTCCAGTCATGCTACAGATCAAAACCCAGAGACTGTCACTATACCAGAATCCTCAGCAAGTCCTCTTCCAACTCCATCTGCAAAACGAGTCATTGTGTTCATCAGTCTGGAACCTCTGATCAAGCCCATCTCATTTGAGTACCCAAAGGTGTCAAATGCCACATTTACTATTCCCTAGGATAACCAACATAATGCCCAATAAGCTGCAACAAGCAACTCCTCAACATAAATCTATGGTTTATGATACATACTTTCTTTTCTTTTTTGTATGCAAAATGCATTTTTATTGTAAACAATAAGTATTTCTTTAGGAAATATATGCCCTAAACACTTTTCCATTTTTTGATGTAGTGTGTATTGTGTAATGACTGCTCAGTAGTGTTTTAAAGGAAGGTTTTAAAAACAAAATCTGTTTTAGCAATTGGGAAAAAACTGTAATAATGTTGTTTGTCTGCAAGCTCATCCTTGTGATTTTGTACAAAAAGAGATGTTAAAGATGTACATGTAGAAGGTGTACATGTCGGACAAAGTGTAAAGTCTAATGTCTAAAACTAAAGCTAATGTAATATATTGGTAACATCTATTCACTAAAAAAGGATCAAAGATCTTTTCTTGTTGCGTTGTTAAATTAGGACTTGAGAGATGTATAGAGATGTGTAGAGACTTTGTACTGACCTTACAAGCTGATCTAAGGAAGCATAAACTGAAGTTTATAATTCAGTTCATATATATTTTTATATTTGCAATGGTCAAAATATGTACAGAAAAGAAGATTTTCCACATAAAACTGATCACTTCAAAAAATAAATTCAAAGCAAAATTCACATATCTGGGGTATGTATGTTTGTCTGTAGAGGGAACTTTCCCAGTCAGAAGTACAAACAGTCCTTGTTACACAGCTAATGGCGTTTTACAAACGGAAGTTCGGGAGGAGCGTGACAGAGTTTGCCACGCCTCCTTCTTCAATCAGTCAGGTTATTTATTCGCAGTCTACCTGCCGAAGTTGCAGCATTGGAGTTATTCAGTGTTCTCTACAAATTTAATACAGCAAAGTAGAAACCTATAACACCCATTTTTCACCTTTCAGTAACTATCCTTATATTCACATAATGCACACTCCCATTGAATTTGCTCAGCGTGGTTCTGGTCATAGGGTAATTCATCTTCAAACGCAATTTTTGGGGTGTATGGCAGAATCCTGCCCGACTCCTGCCTGCGCAGTCGACTCTGGCACGATTCCGCGAAGCCCTTCAGGACCATGGCCAGAGACCTCGCCAAACAGGCTTTTCTATTATGCTTTTATGTATTATGCTTTTATGTCTTTAGGCGAATTCAGGAATGAGAACTAGTGAATGCCAAGTGCCAAGCTGATCACAGTGCGGTAGAATCCAAAAGGGGAAAAGAAACCACGAATGCCATCTCTTTATGTAATGTTTGCTACTTCCTCAAGTCACATTTCAATTTGTAATACGTACTCTGATGATGGCAGACAAAAAAAGATGAAACATGCTGGGGCAAACTATCTTTATGTGTGGGGTCAGCGTATTTCAGGACGTGTGCCAGGCCCTTGTCATCACTCTTGCAATAATCATTGTGCATTATTGCATTTTACCCCCAGGAGATATATGCCCTGCCCTGAACACTTTTCTACTTTTTGATGTAGTGTGTATTGTGTAATGACTGCTCAGTAGTGTTAAACCAAAATAAGGTTTTAAAAACAAAATCTGTTTTAGCAATTGTAAAAAAACTGTAATAATGTGTGTTTGTCTGCAATCTCATCCTTGACTGAGATGGCTTTCAGAAATAAAGGTACATAAAGGTACATAATTGTACCTGTAGGGGTACAAAGGCTTGTCACTGGAGCAGTACCCTCAACAGTACAAAAATGTGCCCCTTAACCAAGGTGCATAGTTGTACCCTTTTTGCTTGTATCCTTTGATGGCAAATAAAAAAGGGGCACCTTATGGTGGCAATCATTTTTCATTTACCCATTCAAAACATCATTAAAATAATGTTAATGTTCATGGGAAAAAATAATAATAACACTGTACATATCAAGGGCCATTTATTGGCCTGAGCTCTCTTAATAATGCAGGTGTGAACCATAAAACACATGGATATAGAACATTTTCCCAGAGCAGCCAAATTGTGTTAATATGCAGAAGAAAACACACTTAATTTGCATGATATGATCAACAATGAATACACCTTTCCATGAATAGTTGACAATGTTAGAAAAACATTAAACATGTTACATGCTTTCAAGCTCTTGTGTGATATCTGGTTGTACTGTCGCCATTATAAATGAAGTCACACAACAGCACACACACACACACACACACACACACACACACATACACACACTAAACACTGAGGCAGTGGTACATAAACCAGTCAGTTTTGCCTAAAGCACAACCAGTTAGCAATACTGATTGGAATGTTAAGTTAGAGCCAAGAAGCAGCAATAGCTTTCACATAGTATCACATTTGGCTGTGTTGTGTGTTTGACTCAACTTCTGAGTGATTTTGTACAACAAGAGATGTTAAAGATATGTAAATATAGAAGATTGGACTGGTCCTACTCAGTTCATACTGAGGCAAATGTCTGATTGACAGACAAAGTGTCAAGTCTAATGTCTAAAACTAAAGCTAATGTAATATATTGGTAACATCTATTCACTAATCAAAGATCAAAGATCTTTTCATGTTGCGTGCCATGTTATTTAAATTAGGATTAGAGAGATGTATGGACTTTGTACTGTTCTTACAAGCTGATCTAAGGAAGCATGAACTGAAGTTTATAATTCAGTTAATATATGTTTATATTTGTAATGTGCGAAATATGTACAGAAAAGAAGATGTTCAAACTGATCAATTCAAAAAAATAAATTTGAAGCAAAATTCACATATCTGTGGTATGTTTGTCTGTAGAGGGAACTTTCCCAGTCAGAAGGAAGTACAAACTTGTTACACACCTATGCCAAGCTGATCACAGTGCAGAACTGTGCCAAAAGGGGAAAAAGAAACCATGAATGCCATCTCTTTATGTAAGAAGAAAACAAGTGGGATAAACTATCTTTATGTATGGGGTCAGTGTATTTCAGGACTTGTGCTAGGCCCTTGTCAACACTCTTGTAATAATCACTGTCCATTATTGCATTTTCAGACCATTAATCACTGCCTTGTGACTTGTGAAAATGTGATGTGTATTTTCCATTTTGCGTTTCATCAGATATTAAACTCAAAATGTGACATCTTTGTTTCTTTGTGACAAACCTGTTAAACCTACAGGGCAAGGAAATCAGAATGTGGTTTCTAGCCGGCGACTGCTGTCATCAACCACGGTCACATCTCATTAATTTTGTAAGAGAGTTATACGGTGATGATGGGAACATAGGCTACATAGGCTAGTGTTATCACCAAAGTGGAATCATTTCATCACATTTACAGTGTCCAAAGCATCAAGACATCAAGATAAACTGACAAAAGACATGTTTTAAGCCCTTTCTAATCAACTTCATCAGAGATGCTAATGAATGAATGTGTGTCAATAATGATAATGATTATGATGGTGTTTTGTATGCCTACAGACAGGGGTGTCTTAATACCACCCTAGGCCCCTGGGCTATGGAGGTTTTTGAGCCCCCCGACCCCCAAAACGCGAATATTAATTATGACAAAATAATACCTGACCCGCGATCCGACCGCTTATTTACAAAATGTGTGCTTTAGTAGCCTAACATGCAGTGTAGCCTATGTAAAACCTTTACATAAACAGGAACAGAAAGCTACAGTGTGCTCAGGGCTCAATGGATACACTTCACAGCACAGTTCACGAGTAGCCCCCACACGGTCCCCTTTGCACCGAATATAACTCAGAGATGACAACCAGGAAACCGGTCTGATAAATTCTCAGCACCAATGGAAACTCAAGGGCACTTATTTTCTCCATCACAGATGTGCTGTGTCACAGTCAAATTACAATTATTATGTACCTGTGAAAGTATATAGATGTTATTTTATGCTTCTTGCTATGAACAAATGTTAACAGGAGTAAATCTAAATTAATTCTAACTGGGCCATTAGTGTCAACAAACTGAATTTATCAGTTTTGACATGTGGAATATCTTATTTTCTACATATACAGGACATACCAGAGATGTGGACTGGAGTCACATGACTTGAACTCGAGTCAGACTCAAGTCACGATTTTGATGACTTCAGACTCATTTTGACAAAATTAGAAATTACTTTCAGTTCAACTTGGACTTTAATGCTATTGACTCGAGGCTTGACTTGGACTTTGTCCCTTTGACTTGTAATGACTTGCGGCATGGGTAAAATTGTTTGTATCTTCTCAAAAATAACTATTTCCTGCCCATACCAACTTTAGCATCCTCATGTAATCCTCAAGGATTCCATGGAACCATCGTTTTTCGTTTTGATTTGTAGCCTCCCCGCTGGACTGGACCCCCTGAAAGGTGGGTAGGGCAGACACAGTTTTCTGTGAATATCTCGAGAACCGTAGGGTTTAGGAAAACCACCTTTTTTGTATGTTAATCTTAAGGGCCATGTCAACCCATTCCATAACCACTCATTTCATGTATAGCGCCACCTAGTTAAAAGCAAAAAAGTAAAAATTAGGTGTTGTAATTGCAGGTATCTGTGACCTAACATAGTCAAAACTGCACGAAATTGGAAGTGTATGATCATTATGACACCCTCCGAATGCATGTCAAGTTTCGTGAACTTTCGTTCATGGGGGGCCATACAATAAAATAATTTATGTGTACATTTAGTTTTCTGTGAATATCTTGAGAACCGTAGGGCCTAGGATGACCAATTTTTTAAGTATGTTTGCCTCCAGGGGTCATGTTAACCCATTCCATATGCACACATGTGCATAAACAGATAGGTGTTTTAATCACAATATCTCTGGCTGACATAAGTATAACTATAAGTATAAGTATATATACTTTTTTGATCCCGTGAGGGAAATTTGGTCTCTGCATTTAACCCAATCGGTGAATTAGTGAAACACAAACAGCACACAGTGTACACACAGTGAGGTGAAGCACACATTAATCCCGGCGCAGTGAGCTGCCTGCTACAATGGCGGCGCTCGGGGAGCAGTGAGGGGTTAGGTGCCTTGCTCAAGGGCACTTCAGCCGCAGCCCACTGGTCGGGGCTCGAACCAGCAACCCTCTGGTTACAAGTCCAGAGTGCTAACCAGTGGGCCACGGCTGCCCCAAACATGACATGGTCAAAACTGCACGAAATTGAAAGTGTAGGATCATTATGACACCCTCTGAATGCATGTCAAGTTTCGTGAACTTTCGTTCATGGGGGGCCATACAATAAAATAATTGATGTGTACATTTAGTGACCGTACACCAACAGAGTTTTCTGTGAATATCTTGAAAACCATAGGGCCTAGGATGACCAATTTTTTAAGTATGTTTGCCTCCAGGGGTCATGTTAACCCATTCCATATGCACACATGTGCATAAACAATTGCACAACATCAATTTTATTGTGCTTATAGAGCGCCAACATTACACATGTATCATGGCGCTTTACAGAATGTAGGCAATCAGAGAAAAAGGAAAGAAAGGAAGAAAAGAAAAGAAAGAGAGAGGCCCATGGGTAACAGGGGCGACAGGGGCAGTAGAATGCAATAGTGAGGCCCATGGGTAACAGGGGCGAGAAAAAACTCCCTAGAATTGGAGATACATATAGGAAGAAACCTCGAGCAGATCCATGACTCAAGGGCCTGACCCATCTGCCTAGGGTCAATACAGGACAGTAAGGTCTGTATACATGACAAATGCATATGATAGTCAGGTGTAGAGAATAAGACATGGTGTTAAAAGCACTTGAGCTGAAAGTTACAAGAGGTGGGGTGATTACGTATCCGGTTTGATAATTCATTAATCCTGATTTAGTGACAGAAAGTTCAAATAGTCCAGCGTTGGATTTGTCCAGGGGAAGGGAGTTGTCAAGGGGCATGTGGTGGGTCGGCAGACGTGCCAGGAATCCTGGCAGAGTTGTCATAGGCAGGTGATGGGTCGCTAGGCTGTACGGGCCAGGAATCCAGATAGGGGGACAGTAATAGGGCAGTCGAGGATGGGACTTCAGGTGAGATGGGTGAGAGGAGGGCCAACAATGGATGGTTGATGACTGGTGATGATATAACTCACAAGTGAGGTACAGTAAGGGGAAAGAAAGAGAGATGTAGAGTGGGTTAGTATTACTGAAAATCAAAATGGTTAATGTCAAGTGGTACTATATATTGTTAGCTGCTAAGGCAGCCATGTTCATGCTCCCAGTGTGTAGCGCTCTAGCTGCAGCAACTCGAGCTAGGTAAAACCGATTGTTTCAGTTTTGTTCATACTGACAGTACTCGGTGACGTTGAGATATGTGAAAAATCACCGGAGTTCTCCTTTAAGTTTGAGCAGTAGTTGATTTTCAAAGTTAGTTGCACTCATCCTTGGTCGCTTTGCAGTGAACAGTAATCCAGCACAACTGAAAAGCTCCTCACAGGCAGCTGAGGCAGGCAGGCAAATGTTGAGTTGCAGAGAGTTTTTTTTATATTTGGAAACGAGCAGGTTCAGCAGATTAAAGTGCGTCAGACTGACATTTTCACCAGGCATTAGTAATAACTCAGGTAATCCACACATAAAAAATCGTAGAGTAATGTGTAATGAAGTGGAATAACACAGGGAAAAAGTATTGAACACGCTAAGAAAAAGCACTAAGGCAAGGAAAGGAAAGGAACGAGCTGGAATCCGTAAGTAGTTAGAGAGTAGTTATCCTTTCAATCTCTGCAAGCCTGGTTAGTAGCCAACATATTGATGGGCTATAAAAAGGTTTTTCATTACCAAGGTGTCACACAAGAAACATTTCATGATGGATAAAAGCAAAAAGCTCTCCCAAGACCTTTGCAACCTTATTGTTGCAAAACATATCAATGAAACTGGTTACAGATGCATTTCAAAACTTCAGAATCTTCCAGTAAGCAGCATGGGAGCCATTATCTGCAAGTGGAAGGAACATCACTGCATCATCAACCGGCCATGTACAGGATCTCCTCGCAATATTTCTGATCAGGGAGTCAGAAGGATAGTCAATTCCAAGAGCCAAATACCACTCGGAGAAAGCTCCAGAAAGACTTGAAGGCAGCCAATTCAATTAAATTCAATTAAACAGTTCTGGAAGTAACTAAAGATCAGGATTCACAAGAGGGACCCCTGGAATCTGTTTAGAACAATGGGCCAAAATCACACCTGATACCGTGACTAATACGTTTTGTCATCCAGAAAATGTCTTGAAGCTGTCATTACAAACAAAGGCTTTTTCACAAACTACTGAAGAAATTTCAGTAGGCATGTTCAATACTTTTTTCCTGTGTCATTCCACTTTATTACACATAACTCTTATGTTCAGATTTTTTATATATGTGTTAATATAATGTGTGATGAAAATTCGAATAGACTCACTGGAAGTTTAGGCTAATTACTAAAAAAAAAAAAAAAGCGTTCAATACTTATTTCCACCATATATTTATTTTACCTGGCTGCAGCAACTTGAGCTAGGTAAAACCGATTGTGTTGGGGGATTTTTCGTACCCCCCCCTCCTCCCCCCCCAAAAAAGTAACTAAGTAACTTTTACTTAAAGTACATTTTAAATGAACTACTTTTTACTTTTACTTGAGTACATTTTCAGATGGGTAATATAACTTGTATTTGAGTAATATTTCATCAAAGTATTGGTACTTTTACTTGAGTACAATATTTTAGTACTTTTTCCACCTCCTCCAAAAAAAAAAGGCCAATACAGGAAAAAGAGAGACATCAAAATGAAGGGAAACAACTGCTAATAAACTTCTTTCCAAAGAAAGGTGAGCACAAACATCAAAACACGAAATCCCATGGTGTTTGCTTGAATATCTCCGCAATCATTAGTGCTAAAACGAACTGAGACAACCCACTGAAATAGCGGAAAATACACTTTCATAGGTTAGGCTACACATGTAATCCGAATGATGCATCTCGTGATCAAGCTCCATCTCCATCACTTTCAGAAAGACTGCATGGCGCCAGCGTCATTCAGTCCTGTTGTAGGCTACATGCTGATCATTATCACTAGGCTAGTGGTTTAGGGCACAATTTTTTTTTCTCTCCCTTTCTGTTTTCGTTAGTTTTACAATACTTCACTCAAAATGTAATCAAGTAAAATTTAAAATACCGATTTTATAAACTACTTAAAAATACAAAATACACAGAAAAATTACTCAATACAGTAACGTGAGTAAATGTATTTCGTTACTTTCCACCTCTGGTTACATTATACCATAGTGAGAATAGGCAAGAGAGGGAGAGTTGAGAGAGAGAGAGAAGGGGAGAGAGGAGGGGGGGGGGGGTTGTACGGCGTGACACATGAAAAGTCCATGACAGCATGATAGCAGCAAAACTAAGGCATGGTGAGGGGTAGTCGACACCAGCGCAGGTATGGTCAGTGACCACCATTGCACGCGCGACTGGGGTGCTAGTCACACGAGGACTCAGCAGGGTTGTCCATTCCTAAAATCCCTGAGGTGGGTGAAGTTCCACACCGCACCATACCTAACTATGGGAGGCAGTAAAGAGGTATGTTTTAAGTCTAGACTTAAAAATAGGGAGGGTGTCTGCTAGTCGAATTGAGGAAGGGAGATTATTCCAGAGGAGGGGTGCGCGATAGCTGAAAGCTCTGCCTCCTACTGTAGTTTTTGAGATTCTTGGAATTACAAGAAGGCCAGTATTCTGTGATCGTAGCGGTCTGGGTGGGTTATATGGGACTAGGAGATCTTTAATATATTCTGGTGCCTGGCCATTAATGGCTTTGTATGTTAGAAGTAATATTTTGAAGTCAATGCGACTTTTAACAGGCAGCCAGTGTAGAGATGCCAGGATAGGGGAAATATGTTCATATTTTTTAGTTCTAGTGAGTGTGCGAGCAGCTGCATTTTGTATAAGCTGTAAGCTCTTTAGACAGGTGTTATTGCAGCCAGCGTATAGAGCATTGCAATAATCAATCCTTGAGGTGACAAAAGCATGGATTAATTTCTCAGCGTCTGGTAAGGATAAAGACTTCCTTATCTTTGAAATGTTCCTTAAATGATAAAATGAAGTTTTGGTAATCTGTTTTATGTGATTACTTAGTGATAGGTCTTGGTCAATTGTAACTCCTAGATTTTTAACACTTGTGGATGAGGATAGTTGAAGATCAGTAAATGTAGCCTGTGATGAGGATAGGATATCCCTCATCTTTTTAGGACCTAAAACCATGACTTCTGTTTTATCGGAGTTCAAAAGCAGGAAATTATTTGTCATCCATGTCTTTATGTCTCTTATACATGTGTCAAGTTTGGCTAACGGAGTTAATTCGTCAGGTTTTATGGAAAGGTATAGTTGTGTATCGTCTGCATAAGAATGAAATTTAATGCCATGTTTCCTAATTTCTGAGCCTAGAGGAAGCATATAGAGAGAAAATAACAGGGCCCCTAGTACTGAGCCTTGAGGCACCCCATATTTTACCATAGTCTGGGTAGACGGTTTATTGTGAACCTGTACAAATTGTCTGCGGTTAGAAAGGTATGATCTAAACCAAGCGAGTGCTGAGTCTTTAATGCCTATCGAATGTTCAAGCCTGTGGAGTAGTATGTTGTGGTCTATGGTGTCAAAGGCAGCACTGAGGTCCAGGAGGACCAATATTGATATATGTCCATTATCGGCAGCAATGAGGAGGTCATTAAAACCTTTAACTAAGGCTGATTCAGTACTGTGGTGAGCTCTGAAACCAGACTGATATAATTCTTGGATTTTATTAATATGCAAGAAGGTACCAATTTGTTTCGACACTATTTTTTCTAGTATTTTTGACAAAAAAGGGAGATTAAATATAGGCCTATAGTTGGCCAGGTTGTTAGGGTCAAGGGTAGGCTTTTTGAGGGATGGCTTAATAACAGATAACTTAGACGACTGTGGTACATGGCCTGATAGCAGTGAGTTATTTATAATCTGGAGAAAAGCATTATTCAAGAAAGGGAGAGCAGTCTTCAGAAGATGGGTAGGAATAGGATCTAGTAGACTAGTTGTAGATTTTGATGAAGAGATTGTGGAAGTTAGGTGTAACTGAATTCAGCGTTGTTCGTCTCATATGTGATTCAATTATATTTTCGCTACCGTTCAGCAATGGAGTATGAATATTTGGTGAGACTGATTGGTTATTAATCTTCTCTAATTGTTTCAATTTGTCATTGAAAAAGTTCATTAAGTCATTACTGTTTAGGCAAATAGGGATAGATTCGGTTACTTCGGTGTGGCTCTTCGTCAGGCGGGAGATTGTGGTAAAGAGAAATTTTGTATTGTTTTTGTTTTCTTTGATCAGCGAGGAATAGTAGGTTGACTTAGCTTCGTTGAGTGTTTTTTTGTAGGTGATAAGGCTATCTTTCCATGCTTGCCGAAAAACTTCCAATTTAGTGGTACGCCATTTTTGTTCAAGTTTACGCGCTGTTTGTTTGAGTGTTTTTGTCTGTGTGGTATACCATGGAGCACGCCTTACTTGTTTTCTTATTCTCTTTTTGAGTGGTGCTACTGAGTCAAGAGTTGAGCGTAATGAGTTCATCACATTATCAGTTAACAAGTCGACCTCGGCTGGATTAAGGAAAGGGCCTTCTGATAGACCTACCACATGAGTCCGGAAGGGGGCAAGCGTAAGCGAAATTCTTTCTAGAAAGTCTGTGTTAGTTTTTTCAGATAAGCCACGGCTGTGGTATTCAGCTAAATTAGGTACTGCATGTTGTAATGTCATTGTAAAAGTAATTAGATGGTGGTCAGTTAAGGTCGGGTGTTGTGGCAAGATTGTTAACTGCTCTATGCTTATGCCGTATGACAAGACTAGATCAATAGTATGGTTATCTCGGTGCGTGGGTGAATTAACATTTTGGCAGAACCCGACATGGTCAATTAGGGATTGAAATGCAATTGTGAGACAATCGTTCACATTATCCATATGAATATTAAAATCACCCAATTTAAGTATTTGTTCTGTTTGGATAGTTAAAGTGGAAAGGAAATCAGAAAATTCCTCTAAGAATTCAATGTAAGGGCCAGGGGGTCTGTACAATGTGACCACAGTTACAGGCTGATTAGTTTTCCTGTCTGGCGGTAAAAGAATTGAGGACTAGAACTTTTTAGAAAGATTTAAACTTGTGTGTGAGCTTGGGAGATGTGAGAAGACTAGATTGATAGATTGTAGCTACTCCTTTAATGGAAGGTATTCATCTGGTTTAAGCCAGGTTTCAGTAAGGCACATAACATCTATATGATTGTCAGTAATAATTTCATTAACCAAGGCAGTTTTATTTGAAAGTGATAGAATATTAAGTAAAGCAGGGTGTAAGTTGCCTTTTTGGAGGAATTTGCTTAACCGAAGACGTTTTTATCGTAATAAGATTGCTACGAATAATTCCCCTAGTGGGTCGAGTAAGAGTTGACAGTCTTGGTACAGACACCCTCTCTATTTGGCCTTGAATGCCCTGTATACCTGGGTGACTGTTAGGACGGCAGAGATCTGTGTAATCTGTGTAACATTATCTCTGCTTCCTGGATCTCTGGTTCGTCAGGAACTAGCCTCGGTTAAGTGACGGTCTATGTTCCTTGAAAGGAGGGCAGTACCCTCCCATGTGGGATGGATACCGTCTTTTTTCAACAGTCCAGGTTTCCCCCAGAAGGAGCTAAAGTTATCTATGAAGCCCACATTGTTATTGGCACACCACTTTGACAGCCATCGGTTGAGGTCCGAAATTCTGCTGAGCATTTCATCACCTCTTTTAATGGGTATGGGTCCAGAGAAAGTTACAGAGTCAGACATCTGTTGCGCGAACCTGCACACGGAGATAAAGTTTTGTATGGTGATCTCCGATTGACGCAATCGGACATCATTAGTACCGGTGTGGATGACTATTTTTGAGTATTTACGATTAGCTTTAGCCAGCACTTTCAAATTTGATTCGATGTCGTTAGCTCTGGCCCCAGATATCGATTTTACTATGGCCGATGGAGTCGCTAGCATCACGTTTCGTATAGTAGAAGCGCCAATGACCAGAGTAGCAGGCTTCTCGGGGCTAGCTAAGGGGGAGAATCTATTAGAACCATGAATAGGTTGGTGGTTAGCAGTGGGCTTCCTTCGTTTGGATTTAGATCCAGGCGAAACAGGCCCAACGGGCTGCTTTCGCTTGGGTCTAGCTCCCCTAACAGTCACCCAAGAGCTATCCCCTTGCTGCGAGGGGGCTGTCATGATTGTGCTAACTGTGCTGACGGCTGGTGCATCCACACAATTTACCAGGGGTTCTGCCACTAGCTGTTTGCTAATCTGATACAGTGTGTGGATGCGATTCTCTAGTTCACCTATCCTCGCCTCCAAGCTAGCTATTAGTCTGCATTTATTACAAGTAGCATGTCCACTAAAGGAGGCTGAAGAGTTAGCTAGCATGTGACACGCCGGGCAACAGAGAGAATCGGAAGGAGAGGCAGGGGCGGCAGAGGACTCCGCCATCGTCCTTAAGATACATTAGACAAGTGAATTGGCTACACGAGTGGTTAAGAGTGGAGTTTTTACGTAAATAAAACCTAGGTGTAGTCTAATTAAGTGGATTACAAGGAGAGAAAAACAGGAGCAAGCTAGCGTGAGAGCAGCCACTCTGACACTACAAACAGGAAGTGACGCGATTCGCTTACTGTAATCCTCGTAGCTCTTCGTAATTCCTCCAAACTACTCTTCGTAGTTCCTCCAGAGTCCGTTTTTCACACACGCACACACATACATTCACAGTAATCATACGTATGACACATACTCACACAGTAGACATATGTACACATGCATGCACATGCACACACACAGGCACATACGCAGGCACACACACAAGCACATGCACGCACACACACACACACACACATAAACATAAACATGTACACGCACACATGCACACAATTCAAGAATTTCTCAGAATTATGAACAGGCAAGATGGGGGTGGGGTTGTATAAAATGTATTTTATATGTGAAATCTAATCGTGTTTTGGTACTTGTTGTCTAGCAGATACCAGTGAGAATTGAGTGCGCATAATGCAATTCAGTGAGACAGTTAGAATCATATATGCCCTTCAGCTTGACTTTTGTGGAAAAAATGTGCTGGACTGGGCGGCGGTCATATTTTGTACCGCTCTGCGTTACATCTAGTTTGTTATTATAACCCCTGTGGGCATGTTTATCCATAGATAAACTAGATCAGGGATGTCAAACATAATTCCCGTGGCCAGATCAGGCCCACCAGCAGGTTTCATAGATGTTCTGGGTAGGAAGGGGAAAATAGAAAAAAAGATATTCTTCAACAATGTGTTATAAGCAATATCTCTATGATACATTGATTAAACCTAGCACTACAAAACATCCTCTGAAAGGTTGAAAGAAGTGACATGGAAGTAGGTTATTTCAAGAAAGAAATGGCATATTATATATGACAGTAGCACATGATTTGTACTTGTTCGCTTATAAGTGGATATGGTAAAGGAGTATATCAAACAACACTCATACCCATTCAGAAAAATGATAATGACCATGACAATGACGGCCCTCACGAGGTCTAATTCCAACAAATCTGGCCCACTATCTAATATTAGTTTGACACCCCTGAACTAGATAGATAAACTATCAAACTTCAACTACTACTACTCAGTGGCGTTGTTAGACCTGGGCATTCGGGGCTATAGCCCCGGATCCTCTGGGAATAGCCCCGGATCTATGGGCCGTCAACAACAACAACAACAAAAACTCTAATCGTGAATGAAATAAATAGCCCCGTAGAAGAGACTTTTGTGTTTGTGTCCATTGTGTGCATTAACAGCAGCGCAAGAAAATCTGACGTGATCTGGGCAGGTTTAGAATCATTTGTTGCAAAATGTTGCAATTTCAATTTCGTGCTTCTACTAACTAGCCATAGCGAAATAAGTGTACAGAAGGACAAATGGATATTAGAAGTTTCTTTAGAGAAAAAAAAGGGCAGAGCAGGAACAAGAAGTGGAAACTCACAGTGTGTCATCATCTCCCGCAACCCAGGAGGACATTTCGATTAGCTCAGTTTCAGTATATCGTGATTTAATATTGAATCACATGCGCAGTAAATATGGTAAACCTGACCTCGTTTGAGGGGGCTTCCAAGCAATGCATGTTGGGCTTGATTTTGACAGAATGGAACTTTTTCTTTGGGCAAAAGTTTGTGATGGCCTATAACCCAAATGCATTGCTTTCAAGGCACCCATAGCCCATTAATTGAAGGGGATGACATCCAAATGTTTATCCCGAGACGAACGCTCACACCTGTGCACTTGACAGAGGTGCATGACGATGTTTATTCTACAGGCTATTTTAATGTCATATTTTGGGTGTTGTATGTGGTGCACTTTGGCAGAAGAGACGTTCTCCTTACACAGTCTTTAAACATCAAAATATTCAGAATGCCGTGACGTGAGTCATTACAATTGGCCTTCCTTTTCATTCTCAAAGTAAGTTAAAATTGCATGTTCATCAGCCCAATTTTCAAAATCTGGGCAATAGCCCCGAATGTTTTAAATAGCTAGCGACGCCCCTGCTACTACTACTACAACAACTACAACCTACAACTGCTACTACTACAGTTGTATAACATGTAGGCTATTTGTAGACTTGTAGGCTACAAGCTACTCCTTGTGACAGGAGTAACATAAAGGCTGGAATTAATTTTAAGAGTGCAGTGCAAAGGATTCAGAAATAACTATGGTGGCGTATCCTGATATGGGCGATACGAGCCCTCGCAGAAAAAAAAAAAAAACGGAATATTTGTTATGTTTCATGTAGGGTGGCAAAACATCCGGATTTAGGCCTGGACTTTAAATGCCCTGTTCGGCCCAGCCTCAAGCCGGATGCTAATTTGTCCTCCTTTTTGGAGTTGCACTAGGCCTGAAAAATCTTTGCTGGGACGAAGAATTGCGTTTCTCAAATCATGGATGAGGAGACTGCTGGTGAGATGAGTCTTGATGCAGAACACAAGACTCATGGGGCGGTGCTGGATCTAAATCCAACTCCTCCCACTATATTCACACTTGCACCCTACTGTACATTGATGTGATCCTGTAGGTGGTGGTAATGTACCGAAGGGATCCTGATCTGCCAATAAACGCTCACAAGAAGAAGAAGAAGAAAAAGAAGAAGAACAAGAGGAAGGAGACTTTGTGTACTCTTGTACAGTCACTATATACATGTTACGTACCACCAAAATCAGATTTAAGTTGCTTCAAAGGAGTACTGCATAATTGTTAAAATGACTGAAATGTGTGCATTCATTTCTTTCTTTCTTTCTTTTTATGTGTGCTTAATTTGCACATTTTTATTTCGATCCCCGACCAGTAGGAAAAATGTGAGTGGGGAAAGTGGTTGAGCACTGATCTCCTATGCCCACATCCACGGCTGAAGTGCCCCTCACTGCTTCCCGAGCGCCCCTGTAGCAGGCAGCTCACTGCTCCGGGTTAGTGTGTGCATCACTTCACTGTGTGCTGTGTGTGTTTCACAAATTCACGGATTGGGATAAGTGCAGAGACCAAATTTCCCTCACGGGATCAAAAGAGTATATATACTTATACTATACTTATATAGTCAATGACAAAACAGTTAATTACTTTCACTATTGACTGACAATGGGTTACCATTGAAAACATAGTCTGAAAAAAGCAACACTTACCCCAATAATGTTTGAATGATTGAATAAAAAACCTAAGGACATTTATCCTGCAGAGGAGTTGCTGCTTACATCTCGTGACAGTGCGTCTTCAGCTGTGCTTCATATGCGCCTTAGCTATTAGACCAGGTTTTCATACTTTTTAGATGGTGTAAGATAGCGATTTTTAGATAATGTGCCAGACCACACCTTAGGTCGTTAATTGCCACACACCTGAGCGCATTGTTTAATAAAAGAGAAGTGCATGGTGAAAAATTTGAGTGTAAGATAGGAATAAACTTTGCGTTGTGATAAGAATACCCTATGCGCTGCGTTTCTGATTGTCAAAATAGGGCCCATAACGTTACTTCCTATTTTGCCTAAACTTTACAAATGGACAATAAACAGCATTGGCAGTCAGAAAACAATATATGTGGGCCTAGCATTTTCACCGGACATTAGTATTAACTTAGGTAATCCACACATATATAAAAATCCAAACATTAATGTCTAAAAGTAGAGTTATGAGTAAAAAAGTGGAATGGCACAGGGAAAAATGTATTGAACATGCTAAGAAAAAGCAGTACACAAAGGCAAGGAATGGCAAGGAACAAACTGGAATCTTTAAGTAGATAGAGAAATTATCCCTCCTATCTGTGCAAATTGATAAGCTGGGTTAGTACATACGGGTGGGCTATAAAAAGGTTTTTTGTTACCAAGGTGTCACAAAAGAAACATTTCAGGATGGGTAAAAGCAAAGAGCTCTCCCAAGACCTTTGCAACCTTATTGTTGCCAAACATATCAATGGAACTGGTTACAGATGCACTTCAAAACTTCAGAATCATCCAGCAAGCAGTATTGGAGCCATTATATGGACTGTGCATCACCCTAAAAATACCCTACCAACAGTGAGGTTTGGAGGTGGTGGCATCATGGTGTGGGCTGTTTTTTATCTCATGGTACTGGCAGACTTCATACAGTTGAAGGAATGATGAATGGAGTCATTTTGTTCTGGGAGAATCTTTACATCCATCAGGATGATGAAGACATGGCTAGACCTTCCAGCAGGACAATGATCCAAACCATTCAGCAAACGAAAATGAAAATTGGTTTCAGAGAAAGCAAATCAAGGTTCTGACTTCAATCCAACTGAATAGTTTTAGAAGTTAACTAAAGATCAGGATTCACAAGATGGACCCCTGGAATCTTCAATATTAAAGGACTATCTGTTTAAAAGAATGGGCCAAAATCACACCAGAATACTGTGACTGATTAGTTTCGTCATACAGGAAATGCCTTGATGCTGTCATTACGAATAAAGGCTTTTCCACAAAGTATTTAAGAAATTTCAGCAGGCGTGTTCAATACTTTTTTCCTGTGTCATTCCACTTCATTACACATAACTCTACCTATGGACTTTAATGTTTGGATTTTTTATATGGGTGGATTATCCGAGTTAATACTAATGTCTGGTGAAAGTTTCATGCAAATAGCCTCATTGGAAGTATACTTACTGAACAAAATGTTGACATGTTCAATACTTATTACTCCCGCTGTATTTCAAGCCATTTTTTGTTTTACTGTCAATGATTACGGCTTACAGCTCATGAAAATCAAAAATCAGTTTCTCAAAATATTAGAATAAAAATGTTTCCTGAGCCTTCAATGTCATAGTCAGTAAACACAACCACAATCATGGGAAAGACTGCTGACATAACTGAAACCGAATAAAGCCACTGGCCCAGATGGCCTGAAAGCTTGCTTACTGAAAGACTGTGCCCCACAATTAAAAGGTGTTTTCTCAAGGCTATTTAACGCCCTCCTAGTTGTCAGGTGTACCCACGTCCTGGAAATTTTCTCTAATAAGGCCCATACCAAAAAAGCCAGGTGCGACTCAGCCTGAAGATTTCCGACCTATAGCCATCACCTCCATATTGTGTAAAACAATGGAGAGAGCTCTGGTGGATATTCTGACCTCTCAAGTGACCAGCTTGTTAGATCCACTGCAGTTTGCAATATCTAAGAGGTGTGCTAGAGTCCTATTTGTAGATTTTAGCACAGCTTTTAATTCCATGAAGCTACACATTCTCCTGCAAAGACTAGCCAAAATTAACATTGATAGTTGTCCTAAAGACAATTATTGACTCCCTCTACAAGGAGGATAAGCCATATAAGGTCATTGCTGAAAGGGCCGGGTGTTCACAGGGTGTTCAGGGTGCACAGGGCTGGGTGTTCACAGAAAAGCAAGCCCACTATTGTTCTTCTTAAGTTTTCTTATTATTAGTGGGTTTGATCCAGCAAGCCCACTATTGTTCTTCTTAAGTTTTCTTATTAGTGGGTTTGATCCAGCAAGCCCACTATTGTTCTTCTTAAGTTTTCTTATTTATTAGTGGGTTTGATCCAGCAAGCCCACTATTGTTCATCTTAAATTTACTTATTAGTGGGTTTGATCCAGCAAGCCCACTATTGTTCTTCTTAAGTTTTCTTCTTATTATTATTATTAGTGGGTTTGATCCAGCAAGCCCACTATTGTTCTTCTAAAATTTTCTTATTATTAGTGGGTTTGATCCAGCAAGGGCTTGCGGAGCAAGCCCACTATTGTTCTTCTTAAGTTTTCTTATTATTATTAGTGGGTTTGATCCAGCAAGCCCACTATTGTTCTTCTTAAGTTTTCTTATTAGTGGGTTTGATCCAGCAAGCCCACTATTGTTCTTCTTAAGTTTTCTTCTTCTTCTTATTATTATTAGTGGGTTTGATCCAGCAAGCCCACTATTGTTCTTCTTAAGTTTTCTTATTATTATTATTAGTGGGTTTGATCCAGCAAGCCCACTATTGTTCTTCTTAAAGGTGCGATTTGTAGGATTGTTACCGAACTTTCTGCAGGCCAAAATCAAAACACTGGTGAACGTTCTCAAGACTACCAGACGCGAGCCTCTTCTGGGTTGCCAGATGTAATGAAGACTTAGCTAACGTTAGTTGACCTGCAGCTGCTTTAACGTTTCTCCAACCATGACCCAGCTACACAATACGGCAGGGGTCTCAAACTCAAATGATTGGAGGGCCGGCTATTTCTGAAAATGCAATGTTCTTTTTTTCAAATACCACACACAACTGCAAACAGAAAGTGCAAGTGTTTTTATCTAGTTTTAGACACCTGTGCTAGCAACCTTAGCTTATAAATAAAATAATGATAAAATAAATATTAATACAAATTATAAAACCAATGAAAAGCATAAAAACAGTTATGTGTGTGTTTCACACCAAATAAAAATATTTTCCTCTCATAACTTTTTTAAACCTGGCAAACTATAGGCGTCAGGGTTAAGAAAGCAACACTATTGGATTTTTATATCAAAATTTCAAAAGGCCATGGCTTGAAAGTGGTCAGAGATAAAGTCCTACTGTAAATGTAAAAATCTTTGAGTAAAACAAAAGTTTATGAAGGGGGTAAATTTACCCATCTAATTTGCCACTGGATGGCAAGCACCTCAAATTATGCACCTTTCTAAATACTGGATGAACATATTTGAGCAGGTTTACTTTCCTTTTTTCATATTACCCACATAACAAATTAACAGGAAAACACCTAAGATGTATACCAACACCTAAGATGTATATGGTTTCTAAACCACAAGGCCTACAATAAAGTATTCCGGTCAAATCTGTTCCTATCGCGGGTAATCAGAAGTTTGCATCATATTGCGGGTGACTTTGTAGTTTAGAGCCCTATTTCTACTAGCCCTGCTGTCTGTACCACGTCCATTACGGACACTATCATCACGATTACCACTGCAACCAGGCTCGGACTGGTAATCTGTACAACCGGGCAAATGCCCGGTGGGCCGGTCCACATGTGGGCCGGTGACCTCCGGGTTTTTTTTTGTTTGTTTGTTTTTAAGTTATTTAGCCTATTTGCAGCCCGTCATGTAGACCTAGGCTTAGCCTATGAATGCAGTTGCATCCATTTGGATTGGGGGGTGACAGGTCAATAATTTTTGCCTCTTCATGACAGGTTCAGTGTGTGTTACGATCGCGCCCCCCTGCCCCACCCCTGAAGTGGATTTGTCCAAGCAGCTGCTTGGTTTGTGGGGAAATATAGCCTACGAGTCCATGCGTGGTAGCCTAGGCTATATAAGTGCCCTCCGCTGGCTGGTGTTCACATCATCGCAGTTTAACCGTAGACAGCAATCAGAGGTGTCTAATTTTATTCCATAAATATATCGTTTTTATAGACGTAAGTTGCACGCGCTACGAAGAGCTTCCATTTACTGCACCATGTAGGCTACTGTAGTGCGGTTTAGTAAAAAATAGTATAAAAAATAGTAAAAAACAATACAATTTGGCCCCTGTCGTATACCATATGCAAGTTCATGTAGTGTGATCAAAATTAAGAATAATTCAAGAATTTACATTTACATTTAGTCATCTAGCTGATGCTTATCCAAATGACTGACAGAGCTTTCAATTAACTATAATCAATAGGCCAAAATCATAATTGTGTATCTGTGCCAAAATTCGTAATTCAAGTCCAGTGCAGAACTGAATAAGAAAATCATACGGCTATGTATCTTGAAGTTCCAGTATGTGAGAGACTTGACGTGCCTTAATATCTCCAACCTCAAGGATGCAGCTAATAAGGAAATAGAATTGTTATTTAATTAAACAAGGTGAACTTCTCCCCACTGTGGAATGCAGAAAAGAATGCTAAGGAAGGGAATTCAAACACACTCAACACCTTACCATCTATTGATGTCATTGTGGTTGAGATATCTGACATTTTTCTGTTAAAGATTGGCATGGAGACAGTGGGACATGGTTGCCTTTATCAGTGTCCTTATGTGAACTTGCACAGGTCAACTTGCTCATCTTTACTTGCGTACCACTTCACACCAGTGCTTCAGACCAGGCCTGATGCTTCAGCAATAGCCGTCACTGAAAAGCTGTAAGTGTTGTTGAACACAGCTGTTCTCACATTAGCTGATTGCGATAAACATAAACCATTGTTGCCTAATAACCAATTATTCATTACACCTGTGTGTAGTATCTACTTTTTTTGTGTTTTTCACATTTAGTATTTTGCAGTATTTTTAAAATACAAAAATACACACCAATAAAGTATTTTGATACAAAATACAGAGCCATTTCCTTCAACCCAATAAAATACGAATGACAAAATACTATTTTGCATTTGAAACACATATTACATGTTTCAGAAATACTACCCATCCCTGGGAACAGGCAGATTACATCTTTATAGTTGGCCATATGATGACATACTTAGGTTAATACTTTATTTCACCAGTTAGGGCACCAAAATGGCCAGTAGCTGCACTGTGTAGCCTATCTTGACATGTCTTTAAGTTTTGGGTTACAATATACAGGTAGTGGGCTCTCTGTTGATTTTAATGAGTAGGCCTAAGCCTAAAGTTACAGCATTTCTATCACAATTGACCAGACTTTGACCTTTTGTCTTCTTTAAACACAATTCTGGCTATGATTTTTCCTTGTATTGCATCATGAGCCATACCTGCACCTATTGCATTCTACTGTAGCCTTAAGCCTAGCTCAGTCCTTATGTTGTACCACATCACCCTCCATTAGAAGTGCAATGAGCTGCATTGAGCATAATAAACTGCATTTAGAATTCCAAATCCATATTTCCAGATATGTTGGTAAAAGTAACTTAGAAGTAATACAATAGTAGTGTAATGCCTTACAATTCAGATACAGTAATATTATAATGTAATGAATTACTTTGAAATGGCAGTAATAAGTAATACATAATATATTACGATTTTGAAGTAACTTGCCCAACACTGATTAAACCACATGTCACTGCTTGACTAAATGAAAAATATAGGCTACTGAACATGCATGGAGATTGTCATAGTTGACAGAAATTATGATACTGATTATATAATAACCTATAGGTCCAAATCTAAATGTTTGGGTTCAGTTTATTAAGTGTTGCTTCAGCATGATACTGTGTGTTTGTTATTTATGGGGGGGAATCAGGGGGGGATTTTGGTATCGGTGGGCTTGTGTGTGTGTGTGTGGCGGGGGGGGGGGGGGGGGGGTCCAGTAGTGGGCCGGTCCAGGAGAAAATTGCCAGGGCCGAATTTTGTTCCCAGTCCGACCCTGACTGCAACCAAGCTATGTTGGGCAGAGGGTCGAAATAAGCATGGTATGCTTAGTGGACACCGTCGTATACACGCAGACAGCACCCAGCACCTCCATTCAATAGACGATCGATCGATCATAATCTCCAAAAGGATATTCTCCTTCAGATTTAGAATAGGTGAATAGCATAGCCTACCTAAGACATCATCACAAGTAAACGTTTTTCAACATTTGATGTACTGTAGGCCTATTTCTGCTTAATTTCTGCTTCAATTTATGCAACACTATGACCTGCATCGCTTCCGCGTCATTACAAATGCACGTCTTTGTGTTTCTCGCGTGTAATACAAGTATTTCCTGAAAACTTTGCGCAGCGATTTTGGGTTTGAATAAAGCTCTGGATGTCTAGCACATAGTGGAGCAGAGTACAAATGAGATTTGTCACCGTACTTGGAACTATCGTCTATTTTAATCAGTATCATTGTTTGTCACAATTAAAAATAGTCTCAAGGGCCGGATTACATTATTTGACATACGTCGCGGGCCGGGTGTTTGAGACCCCTGCATTACGGAAACAGTGAAAACAAAAAAATACCTCTCTAACCAACGTAACATATTTAGCTGAAGTTAGCGATGCAGATGAAGTTTAGCCTAGGCTACCTGTTGTGGAGAAATATGGCCAGCTCTGCGTCAGACTTGATATTCTTCGTTTGACCATCTCAGGAAGCTCCTCCGATGTCCACTTAATTTGTTTCTTGTTTAAATTTTGGAAATTTGCCTGCCTCTCGTAGGCGTTCATGACTACAACTGACAGCTGTTGACAGTTGGCCTTTGCTAATTTGGCAACCCAAATAGGAGGACGCGCTAGCCCATTATTAATACGCTATTCTAGAATGAATCGTTCAAAACATAAACGAAAATTCCAAGACATTCCGCCCCGTAACTCATTTTTTTTCATGGGTTTTACGGGGTTTTACGGGTTAGAGTAATGTTGTCAAATAAGCCATTACTTCAATTCATCGTGTTTCCTTACTCTCTGACAACATATGGTGATCATTTTTGGAATGGTTACAGTTTATTTTCCATTATTTCCTACATACTGGACCTTTAAGTTTTCTTTATTTATTATTCCTGTTCACCCACTTTTTGGACGAACTACTGCTCCTAGACCGTTTGAGCTATCGACGCAGTTCGAACTCCAAAAATTCAGGCCCGAACCGGTGTAACTTGCTTGTCACTTTCGTGTCGCTGGCCCTTGTCGTTTTCGCGGTATTCCCGTTTTTCGTCGTTTTTGGGCCCCATTGAAATGAATGACGGAATGTTCAAGGATTCTAATTCCGATTGTGACATCACAGCTCTAATTGTTTAAGCTTGCACCTGGCAGAGTTCTGAGCCATCTGGCAGAGCTCTAATGGGCTGGGCTGGGCTGTCTGTGTATATGAAGGTGTGTGCATGTAACTTTTGACCCGTATGTCCGATTTTCAAATATGAGGTACCGTTGGAATCCTCGAATGAAGCCCAGTTCAATGCCTTGCCATCACCAGTTCTAAAGGTAATGTAAAAAAAGATGGCAGAGCGCGAATCTTTTTTTAAAGCCAATCCATGTTGATACAGGTCATTAAAAAAAAATATATATATATAAAATATATATATATGCCAGCACCAGTTGTAAAGGTCATGTAAAAAAAGATGAGACAGCGCTAAACAGCATTTGGCTTTTTTTTTTAAAGCCAAACCATGTTTATATAGGTCATTAAAAAAATAAATAAATAAAGTATTTTACCAATCCATTCAGGCCAGTTCTATGCCCAGCTAGCTCCATTCAAACCTAGTCATGTGTACAGTTGTATAGATTATAACATTGAGAAACACACATTCATTAAGCACATCAACGCACCAGTACCATTCAAGTTAAGTTACTCATCATTGCCCGACAAGAAGTCCACAATCAATTCAATTGTCTTGCCACGATCTGTGGAGCTTACAGACAACGTTAAACTACTATAGGTTCTGTATGCTATTTAAAGCCGACCTAACGATGAGTCCCTTCATGATGGTGTGTTGCAATGCATTCTGGGTGCTGTGCTGTGATTAGAGTAAAAATAAATCCAGATTTAAAAATAAGGCTCCAGATAGCAACACACTTACACCGTAGCATAATGAGGGTATCTACATGTAAACCGAAGCATTGAGAACTGTGTAAGTCTACAGGCAGTTTATTGAAAAGAAAAACAGTACCGTTCACGTCTCGTTCACATATACAGACGGGCGCCATCTTGGGAAAACACAACTCTCTGGGATGTGGCGTAAATCTCGCGTGAAACCTTGTTGCCGGAACAGCAGGGAAGAGGCAACAGGATAGCAGCACGAAAGATACACAGGATACACACGGAATTCGAACGAATTTGAAGACATCGAAGAACGAACCCTTTCAGTTTGATGGACGTCCTTATCAGTCTATGGTCTAACTTATGAACGTGTCGGGTCAACGTCAACAATAAGTAAGTTAGGCTAACGTAAACTTTAGCTATTTGCTGTTGTCATATGCAACCTATTAATGTTAGCTAACATGCTAGGCATTGAAAATGAATGCGTTAGCAATAGCCACTGCTTTTTTTGAGCTGACAAGCCCTGGAAATGCGTTAACGTGATCAGCCAAATTGACTCACTTCTTAAGACCCTTGGTATGGTGTTACAGCGATGTGGAGTCGAAATGTAAATTGTTAGTATGGTTTTAATGTGTAAACAGACCAACCGCGATTTTGCAATGAAGTGAATGGAGTCATTTTAGGTACTACTTTTACGAGGTCTGTAGTTCTGTCAAAATGTATCTTATCTTTGAACAGACTACATGGTTATCTTCCTTAGACTTCGTAGATGTAGTTACTACAATTTGGAGGCGAAATTCGAAGTGTAATATGGTTTTAATGTGTAAACAGAACAACCGCGATTTTGCGAGTGTGGCAAGTGGTAGAGATTTTACACAATAGCTGACTACGCCACGATGGGACTTTCACCCAAAGATATAATTCAGAGATTAATATCCTTAACCCAGTAAGGCACTCAGGTTCGTAGAACTGACAGAGACATGGTTCCATAAAAACAATTATTTATTTTTACACTGTAAATTCACATACACATAAAACAGGAAGAGGGCTGAGGCTTACCGGTGGGAGGGCAGTGGATAATAATGAGTATCCTAAGGAGGCACCCAATCACACGTGCTTGGTCACACACACACACACACGCACACACGCGGCAATGATACACTCAGTGAGAGACAAATGTCACAGCACACAAAGATGGGAACCCATCACCACCAGAAACTGCTTCCACTTTCGGCTCTCAGCACCTAAACAGAGGGGACGGACAAGGATTACAGACAGCTCACATAAAGTGTAACAAAGTAAATCAAACAACAACCAATAAAACAAACACAGTCACACTAAGGATCCGCAGCTTCACAGCCTCCCCTTAGTGAGGACAAAACAAATTAACAAAGATTAGTGCAAACAGAAAGACAAATCACAAAACAAAGGTCAACACTTTGGCGATACACAGCACTAGGGGAAACGGCCTCCAGTCAAGTGTATAAGAAACAAAGAAACAGACAGACAAACGTAGGCTACAAACAACACAGACAATAACAGGATGCAACGCAGAACAGAGAAAAACAATCAATAAAATGGGGTCCGTTCGTCAAGCACCCATTCCTTCCTAACGAGCGCTACAGCACCCGAATGAGTTCCAGTGGCTTTCTAGTCCAAGGCCTCTATGCGTAGTCCCACTAGCGTAGGCTACGACAAGCTAGCTGCAGGCCACGTTAACCGCGGGACCAGTGGTGCTGATTAGATGGGCACATGAAGAAGTCGTAGGCTAAAAATTACGTAGGCAAAGCAGCAGAGTTCTTATCAATGTAGCCAATTGACAGCCGCTCCCCTGCTACATAGTGATCCCTGGAACACACAAAATACTCACTTAAAACGGGAACTACTTGAGTACTTCACTTCGTACAAATGGATATAACATACCCGGGGACTGCACTGGACGCACATCCAGCCAGCGGGAGGCCAATGCCGCACAGGGAGGGGGAGACTCTACGACAAAGCACTAAGTGTGAGTAACAATATAAAAAGACTTTACCAGTAAAATAGCACAGGAAGCGTGATCATACCTGCGGTGATGGTAATTGTCAGGGCGGTAAAAAGGGGCGGGCCTTTGACGTCTGGCATAACACAATGAGGGTCCTTGAATTGAAATAGAGGCACTGTTGTACTGATTGGCCCATATCTGGCTACCGAGAGCCACTCACGATGCCGCCACCTGTGCTTGAATGAAAAGTGGGCACTGCACCACTTCATTCTGCTACACGAGCTAGAAAAAAGGAAGTGAATGAATGAATAGTTACTACGTTAATAAGAGTTTTTCCTCGCCCATGTTACCAATTCCTCGCAATGTTACCATTCTTTTTTTCCTCTGATTCTGTAAATATGTCAAAACTATATGACCGCACCATTTCCCATAGTGCCACCATCATGAACTATCAGGGTCACCTTGAGGCATCTAGCATAGTGGCTTGCTTTCATACCAAAATTCTCAGAGGCCTTTACTTTGTGCATGATGCTGCCTGATTATATCCATAACCCAGCAATTTCTTATAACTAAACATAATATGTAAGGTCCAAGGAATGTGAGAAACATGTTTGTGAATGATAATCTGAGGTTGCTCACATGGGCAACTCAAAAACCACCATGTTTCCTTGTCACCTTATATAAATGAAACATCATGATCAGACTTCTCAGACCTCTCACTTCACTTAAGGATATTACATCACAAGAAATAGCTTCTTCTGAGTGCCTCATCATCATTTACCAACTGCACATAGATTGGGTGAGTGAGGGCCTGTGGCATTGGCTTGACTTTTTAATATTTTATTATCTATTATTATTTCAGAATTTGTTGCAGTAGAATTCACATTTCAGTGAAAAGGTTACATATAGTCCTTGAGGGGGGTCTGTCAGTACCATCTGAGGGTCTCATAGGGATTTTTAGCAAGGTATACCACCCTAGAGTTAGAAAATAGGTGATAACATTGAATTGGTTGTAGCTTTTTGTGTGTTATCACCCTGTTTATGTCTATTATACACTTATTCCACTGCTGGAACCAACTCCCTTTGGAGATAAGATCTGCTCCAACAGTTGCTGGTTTTAAAAAGAAATGAAAAACTTTTATTATTTTCTACCGCCTTTGATTAATCTGTTGTCTTTTGGTTGTTAGCATACCACCCTTCGCTAATCCACTGTTTGCGATTTGGGGCTATAGTGTATACCAGGACAAGCTCTGTAGTGGTTGATCAATGAAAAATACTGTCTACACTGCTTATTTGATGTGTTTTAATGCAGACCCTGGGGTCAATTTTCGCTGGAGTTACACTCTAAAAAACCTCTGTATTCTACCAGAAGTAGGACGGGTAACTCGATATACACACTGCCGTCACCTCCCTGTCACCATGTGTGTCCTACGTTGCTTACTCAGACATCCCAACCTGCAAAAAGTCCCCCCCCCCAAAAAAAAAAAAAACACTTTAGCCTACTTTAATACAGATTAATATGTTCAATAATGTCTAGTCAGTACACCAAATAAGGAAGGCCTAGATAGAAATTGTGAAAATAAAATATGTAGATTTTGGTAGTTTGGTCTTTTTATGTAGCCTTGGCAACTAGCCATCTAGTAGGCTATAGGCCTGAATAATATGCACATGAATTGACACTTGTCACCTCAACATGTCTTTTGCAATCATTTCAATTCAAATCAATTCAATTAAAAAAACTTAGACAAAATTCTTAGACAAAAAAAGAATAGGACAGACAGGAGTGTAAGGGGGGGTTAGTCCCAGGAGATGGAGGAGGAGGGGGCTTGGATTCAAGTTTAAAAGGCGAATAGCCTCAAAAGTAAAGGTGGCCATCCTCCTATTAGTCCTAGCCAGAGGACAGCGCAGACGCCTGCCAGAGGGCAGCCATTCAAAAACCCTGTGTAGGACATGGGTAGTGTCTTCTAGGATGCAGTTGGCTTTCCTTAATGTTGCCTTGTCGTGCAGTGATGTCAGAGACTGAAGAGGGTGGCCAATGATTTTAGAACATGTGTTCACAATGCTCTGGAGGTGTTTCTTATTTTTGACTGAGAGGGAGTGAAACCAGCACATGGATGAAAAGGTCAGTATACTTTCAATAAAGGAGGTGTAAAAATGCTAAGAATCTTCCTGTTCACTCCAAAGGAGTAAAGCTTCCTCAATAAATACTGCCTCTGTTGACATTTTTTCATAATCACCTCTGTATTAGAGTCAAAACGCAGTTTGTCATCAATGATAGTGCCCAGGTATTTATATTCATGTACAACTTCCACTGGTTCCCCATGGATTGTAGTTGCAGTCCTGCTTCCTCCATGCTTAATGAAGTCAATGAACATCTCCTTGGTCTTTGTAACATTTAGCTCCAAAAATGAGCTATCACACCATTCCACAAACTCACTGAGGACAGGCCCGTGATCTTGGACAGAACCATGTAGCAGGGAAGGGAGAACAGTATCGTCAGCAAACTTCACTAGGTGACGATCAGCATGGCGGCTTCTACAGTCATCTGTGTACAAGATGAAAAGTAGTGGTGAGAGGACACAACCTTGGGGTGAGCCAGTGGACGTGTATCTGATGTCAGAGAACCTCTTGTTGACCAGCACCGTCTGTGTTCTTTGGGTCAGAAAGTCTGTAATCCACAGAATTAGCTGATGATCCAGGTTGAAATAGTCCATAAATTTTTTAGCCAGCATGTGAGGTTGAATGGTGTTAAAGGCAGATGAGAAATCTGCAAATAGGAGCCAGGCAAAAGAATTTGGGCTTTCTACATGTTCATGGATGGCATTCAATATGCAGATTTTGGCATCATCCACCCCATTTCTCTTCGATCTTGCTTTTATACGCTGCTTTAGCTTTTTTGATGGCCTGCTTCACCTCTCTGTTGACTTGTTTTTTCTCCAACATAGATCCAGTGTAGAACAGTCGTTTCTTTTTGTTCAGGATAGCTTTAAGTTCTTTAGTGACCCAGGGTTTATTATTGGGAATAGGCTATTTAACCCGCCATGGGCAATGCTAAAGTCACTGTTACAAACAGTGCAGCGTGCAAGACTAGGCCTATCATTATTTTTTACTCTTATGAGACAAGGGTAGCCTCCACTTTGAAATGGGAACTGATTAATTAAGTTCGGGAGAAAAGAGATAAAAGCCCGCCTACACTGAAAACTGATTGGTTGATTTAGCAAAACAGGCCAATCAGGATGATCTCTGTCTTGGATGCGCTCAGGCACACACGCACCACCAGCTCTCTCTCTCTCTCTCTCTTGTCGTGTGCACGCTACATCAGATGCACACGCGGTCTCGCATGCGCGCTCCTGATCGCTCACTCTAGATTCCGGGAGATTTTATCTAATTTGCGGGCGTCAGGGAGCCGCTATCAATATGCGGGAGACTCCCTCAGCTTCCGGGAGACTTGGACGTCTGCTACTGATATTGCATTCAAACATGCAACATGGCCTATGACGGAATATCTACATACTTTTTTTACAGGGGGTCGATTACATCACCCCACGTTCCCACGTAAAACTAATCCCATCCGAATAGGGCTTATGTGTGCTTATTTGTTGCTAGTATTTTGTGTGTGATTGATTCTGTAAACATTGTGCTGCTTGTAATGGTGCTCTGCTGAACTTTGTCATCTTGGAATAAATGGATAACTTTGTCCCCGAGGGACAATTTGCCCAGTCATCATACATTTACATTTAGCAGACGCTTTTATCCAAAGCATCCATATTATATCTCTCATCTTTCTCTTTCTGGTACTTCTGGTTCTGGTCTTAGACCACCACTAAATGTGTTATTTTAGCAATATTGTAATGACCAGTCTTGCACAGGGGCAGGGTCGGACTGGGAACAAAATTCGGCCCTGGCAATTTTGTCCTGGACCGGCCCACCACTGGACCGACCACCCCCCCCCCCCCCCCCCCCCCAATCAGGATGATCTCTGTATTGGATGCGCTCAGGCACACACGCACCACCAGCTCTCTCTCTCTCTCTCTTGTCGTGTGCGCGCTACATCAGATGCACACGCGGTCTCGCATGCGCGCTCCTGATCGCTCACTCTAGATTCCGGGAGATTTTATCTAATTTGCGGGCGTCAGGGAGCCGCTATCAATATGCGGGAGACTCCCTCAGCTTCCGGGAGACTTGGGACGTCTGCTACTGATATTGCATTCAAACATGCAACATGGCCTATGACGGAATATTTACATACTTTTTTTACAGGGGGTCGATTACATCACCCCACGTTCCCACGTAAAACTAATCCCATCCGAATAGGGCTTATGTGTGCTTATTTGTTGCTAGTATTTTGTGTGTGATTGATTCTGTAAACATTGTGCTGCTTGTAATGGTGCTCTGCTGAACTTTGTCATCTTGGAATAAATGGATAACTTTGTCCCCGAGGGACAATTTGCCCAGTCATCATACATTTACATTTAGCAGACGCTTTTATCCAAAGCATCCATATTATATCTCTCATCTTTCTCTTTCTGGTACTTCTGGTTCTGGTCTTAGACCACCACTGTTACACTGTTGGACTTACTCATTTGCACCATCACCATGACATTCACTCACACAGAGCACCTTACCTTACTCTGCACAGAGAATCATAGGCTCAGTCCCTTCCTCAGTCATTGCAAGCGCCTCTGATTGATTAATCACCACTATGTGGATACTGTTTTTAGAATTTTGATTAAGTGTTAGTTAGTGTAGAATGTTTGTATGGTGGCCTATCAGTCAATGATCACACCGTGTGTAAGAGACTGCATTTAATTCACGTGAAAGATAACTAACCCATCCCTACATACAGAGGTAGAGTTAACCAGGTCACCGGGCATTCTGATTGGCTCATAACACATAGTACAGTGGCTCTTAATAAACAAACTGCATAATCATTTAACCAAATGATCTACATCCCTTCCTTTTAGTCTTTAGCACCATTAAACAAAATAACATTGGTAAACATATCTTTGCAATTTAAATCAAACAAATAAGGTGAACAAGTACGGTAAATAACGGAATGCCTAAAATTTCAATTTAACATTTAGGCCTCTTCATGGCCTACTAATTACCATGGGTGTTTAAGTCCATCAAATGTCACAACACTGAACACGCTGGATAACTGGGATGAAATTACACACAGAAGAAAACTTGGAAGTGAAGGAGGACTGTCCACTATAGGGTGGCTGGTGTTCTGAGGGTCCGGGTCATCAAGGAGCTGTGGTGATGGCGGCTCAGCCACAGGTAGTATGTGACGGCGATTTCTCCTGTAAGTCTTCCCATCTGCTTGAACTATGTAGGACCGTGGTTCCTTACTCATCTCCTTCACCATTCCAAGTGTAGCACTCGGCTCAATTTACTATATTCTAGGTTATGTCTAGTTACTTGGACCAGAATCAGAAGTTTCTAGATAAGACTACTGGAGGTAGAAGGATGCAACAAGCTAAAGTTTATGTTAGAATAATGATGACATTTAATAAGTAAAAGGAGTGAATGAATAAAATGGTATAAATAACAATAAGTACAATGAATAGATTGAAATAAATAGAATACAAAGTGCAGTGCAATAAATAACAATATCAGATGTTCTATATACGGTTATATATTCGGGTGCACCCTTATCTTACCTAAGTTCTAAAATATTCAATGTGATCTTTCAATGGTACAAGAAAATAAAAATATATACAATAAATATTCAGTGTATTATAGTATGTATGTGTATCAATTCAACAAAATGTATTATCAATATCAACGATCAATGTGTCACAATCAATTAATTCAGTTCATTCAGAAGTTATCAGGAGGTTAAGTCAGGGAATAGTCAAAAGGTCAGTCTGGGTCAGTCTTACAGTCCTACCACAGTGGTGTGAAGGGAAATGAAAGGTGAAGGGAAGTTCAGATTCGGGATTCTGGGAGGCTCGCCATCAATTCAGATCTTTTATCCACTATAAAAAAACCTGACCTGTAAATATACAGGCCAGAAACAATCATGTATCCAGGTCTCAGAGTACAAAACATCCAATAAATAGTCACATCAAATAAATTAAATCAATAAATAAATTATATGAAACTGGTCTATGTTAAAAGGTTTATTAAACATTACCGGAGTTCAAGCTAGCGTTAGGCTTTTATGGTGCTGCACCAGCAGTAGCTCTAGTAGCAAACCTAGCTTAGCATAAACTTTTAACGGAAAAAACGAACTCACCGAAGCCAGCATTCGATGCAGTACAGGCAGTTCAGAAAGTTGCAGTTCTGTTTGAAGTTTTGTCTTCTGGATGTCTATGATCATAATTATGTCTACATTACTATTTATGTATTTAGTCTTGTTCTAATCTTGTAGATATTTCAGTTAAATATGTACCTTCAATCCATTCGATTTAACGTTAGTCCTGTCAATCGTTTTCCCTCCGGTCAGGTTTATGTTCTCGTTCAGGTTTCTATATCATATTAATTTCATTACTCATCATGTTTATCATATTACACCATGTTCTAACTTATTATTGGATCAAATAATTACCTTTTCTCTTCTTATTGAGTTCTTATTGATAGATTATTCTCGTTGGTGTTAGTTCGTGTTGGTTCGTGTCTTTTTTTTCTGTGGAGACGCAGGGGCCGCGCTCTCATTGGCCAGCTGGCTTTTAGAAGTTAACCCTTTATGCACTGGGCTACACAAGTTTGTCGTAGCCTTTTGCTGTCTGCATGCGAACCACTTGTCCCTCTGCCAGCGGCTGTAGTGGGTGACTCGACTTGTCATAGTAACGCTTCAGGGTTAGCCTTTTGTTGAGGAGCTGGGCGGTGACTTGCTTGGCGTTCCTCGTGGTAGCCTCCAGCAGTTTAGTGCTCACTGGAATGGCAGCACGGGTTTGGCGAGACATAAGGCGCTCAGCAGGAGAGCCTAACGTTGGGTCACGGGGAATGTTTCTGAGGTTCAGCATATTGAGGAATACATCAGACCCATCCCTGTGCGATTTCTCCATGAGTTGCTTGGCACTGCGGACTGCTCTTTCAGCGAGTCCGTTTGACTGGGGAAACTCTGGGCTGCTCGTGGTATGAATAAAATCCCATTGCTTTGCAAAATCCTTGAAGTGCTGACTAGTGTATTGTCTAGCATTATCAGTGATGAGTGTGTGCGGTGTGCCATGTACCGAAAAGTGCCTTTTTAATTTGGATATGACGGCTGGTGAGGTCAAGTCTCGGAGGAGGTCGACTTCGAACCAGCCGGAATACGAATCCACAAGAACTTGATAATGCTTGCCATGCCAATCAAGAATGTCTGCGGCCACTGTGGACCATGGCAGATCTGGAACAGGGTGGAGCTGGAGGGGCTCTTTCCGCTGATGCGACTTTGTGCTATTACAAACTGCACATGAGAGCACCTCTTCCGTGATGTTCTCTGACATTGCAGGCCAGAAGATTACACCTCTGGCTCTACGCTTGGTTGCCTCAATACCTGGGTGGCCTTTGTGTACAATGTTGATGTACTCCTTGTGCAGGGATTGGGGGATAACTGCTTTATGGCAATTCATGATGATACCATCCTCCACTGTCAGCTCGTCTCTGTATGGAAAAAAATGGCTAATGGCAGGCTGCAGCTGGCTTTCTCTGGCGGGCCATCCGCGTCGAATGATTGTGGTAAGACTTTGTAACGACTCATCCTCTGCTGTGTGTCTACAGAGTTCCTCCAGGCGTGCTGAGGAGATGTAGCTCACGCTCATGACTTCATAGTCACCGTTTTCAACAGGGTTCTGTGGTGCTTGTGAGCTGGGAGCTCTTGAGAGGGTGTCTGCCAGGTACATGTATTTGCCCTTTTTGTAGACTAGGCTGATGTCGTAGCTCTGCAGGCGAAGCAACATTCTCTGAAGGCGGGCTGGAGCGGCATGGATGGGCTTTTTTATGATGGTCACTAAAGGTTGGTGGTCAGTTTCTACAGTTTCTTGTGGGCTTTCCGTAGACATAGTCTTTGAATTTTGTGCAGGCAAACACAAACGCCAGAAGCTCCTTTTCTATTTGAGCGTATCGTGTCTCAGTATCCGTGAGAGCACGCGACGCAAAGGCTACTGGTCTGCCGTTCTGTAAACATGCTCCTCCTAGTCCATAACATGACGCGTCACAAGTCAGGGTAACTGGGTCTTTGACATTGTAGTATGCCAGTACTGGCGGGCTTGACAGGCATGATTTGAGGCGCTCGAAAGCCTCCTGATGCTGTTGAAACCAGCACCATGCGGTCTCTTTGCAGGTGAGTTTCCTCAGGGGCGCTGCGATGTCGCTGAGATTTGGGATGTACTTGCTAAGGTAATTGACCATGCCTAGGAAGCATTGTAGTGCGGTCACATCTGTGGGGACTGGCATGTCATTGATTGCTGCAGTTTTGGACGGGTCTGCTTTTAGACCTTCGCTTGTGAAGATGTGGCCTACGTATGTCACCTGGTCCAGGCGAAATTTACACTTGCTTGGGTTTAACGTGAGGTTGACTTCCCGTGCCCTTTCGAGCACCTTTCTCAGGTTGGCGTCATGTTCAGCCACTCCGCGGCCTCCTATGATGATGTTGTCGACAATGACTGAGCAGAGATAACCCGCAAACAGTTGTTCCATGGAGCGCTGAAATACTTCACTTGCGGAATTTATGCCGAAAGGCATCCTTAGAAATCTGTAGCGTCCAAACTGAGTGCTGAATGTGGTCAGCAATGACGATTTCTTGTCGAGACGTATCTGCCAAAAGGAATTCTTTGCGTCCAGGACAGAGAACACCGTTGCTCCAGACATTTGCGCTGCCACCTCTTCGACACTGCGCATTGGGTGATGGGGTCTTTTCAGTGCGGTGTTGAGGTCTTTGGGATTGATGCATAGTCTGATTTCTCGCTTATCCTTCTTGTGTGCTGCTACCATAGACGACACCCAGTCGGTTGGTTCTGTGACTGGAGTTATGACACCTATGCTTTGCATGCGTTCAAGTTCAACTTTAACTCTTTCTTGCATTGCAACAGGGATACGGTGGGCCGGGCGGACCACAGGCTGTATGCTGGGATCCAAAGTCATGGAATATGTAACTGGAAGTTCTCCTAACTAGTCGCTGAGCAGGTCTTTGTACTGTATAAATGTCTGTGAGCTAAAGTCTGTGTTTCTCTCCACGCTGATCTGGTGGACGTCTGGACTCATTTTCACAACCCCCATGTCCATACATGCACGAAATCCTAACAGTGCAGTGTTTCCCCTAGAAATTTTTCCAGCAGCGGTGCTATTACTTGGTGGGGGTGGGGGGGGGGGGGTTGTTGCGCATTTTTTTTTTTTTTTTTATATCATACCTTCGTGTTTCTTTTGTGGACATTTTCAGCTTTCTTTTACATTATTGGTTAAAAATGATAGAAGAAAAATTAAATGGCACAACCATTTAATGACCATTAATAATTAAAAGATTATTTACAATTTATTTAAATTTGTCTTAATGGCAAAGGCCACACCCAATCTGCGAGCACTTAATTTTTCTGGGCTTTGAATTGAATTGAATTGTGGGGGGGCCATTAATGCTGACACGCATGCACGTAGCCAGATGCTCTCCTTGTAGTCTAATTCTCAGTCCCAAAACAACAAACCCACGTATAAAAAAGTAAATACTCACTTTTCTTCTACATCACTCCCACAGTTACCATACAACTCACTCACAATTAACTCGAAAAAGACCTAGGCTACTTGATTGAAGTGCGACCGTTCGTCTCACCGTCAAGAGAACGCTGAAGTTATGAGAACATGTCTTTCTGATAAGAGAATATAGGCTCCTATATGTCTAATGCCGTAAACGTAGAAAAGGTCTGTTTGTGATAGCCTATTATAGCTAAGTGGACAGAATTTAGGCTATACGTATATGCCAACATATGCTCATATTTCCTTTAACTATCAGACAGTTTAAACAGGCCTAGACTGTGTTCGCCTAGCTTTCCCATGCAAACATTACATATAGCCCTACGCTAACGTTACAAGTCTAGGCTACAATTAACGTTAAGACCATACACCTTGTAGCACATTGGTTTACTCTATTGCATTACTTACGTTTTAATAATTTGTCGTTGAATGTTGATGGAGGCTCATTTTTGGGAAATCAGCTCTCTGGATAAAATTGTCAGCCGGAGCAAGAGTTCTCAGAGTTGACGACACGGGGGGTAAATCCAATCAGCAGAAAGAACCGCATCACAACAGTAGGCTAAATCGCAACAAACTTTTTTCACCCCATGTTAAATTCATTTCGGTAATCATGAATTGGTTTCTTTTATTTGATGTAGGCTAGGAGAGGAGGATGCATGTTTCACATTAGTGTCAATGTGTCAAAGCAGGCTTTGGATCAGAGGAATTGCTCAAGCTTAACATATGGCAAGCGAATTCAAGCGAATTCACGGCATACAAACAGCTTCGTGATGAAATATAACTAATATCATTTTTTATTGTCACCAGGCCTATAAGTAGGCTATTTATTGTGTAACCTACAAGTGAACGATGACACCATAGGCTACACTGTGGCGGAGCAACACCCCATCAGTCGGATAGCTAAACAATGTAACCGTGTTCAGAACGTAGGCTAGCCATATGGGCTGCAGACTTGTCTTTGGGCTTGTAATCACCTGACACATCATGCCGCATATATGTCCTGAATAATGAGAGGCTAAGTGCGGATTTGATGCACTTAACTTACTCAAGACTTTCAGAAAACAATTTCGAGATGACGTTGGCCATTGTGCTTTTACAGTGTGTTAAGTGAATCTCGTGATATTATGTTGCAGCGGCGCTGAAAATCCAGCGGCGGCGCTGCGCCGCTGTTAAATACATTGTAGGGGAAACACTGCAGTGGTTGCACTGCTCTGTCTACAATGAAAAACGGCAATGGGTGGTTCTGCTCCTTTAAGCAGCACGGCAGTGTGACGATGCCACTGGTCTCAATTCTGGTGCCTCCATAAGCAACAAGGCTAGCTGCTTTCTTCTGCTTTACAAGTTGTTCGCCACTATTAAGTCCTCTGAAAGTGTCCAGTGACATCACATTGCATTTTGCTCCTGTGTCCACTTTCATCTCAGTGGGTTTCCCGTTTATGTGCATTGTGACAAATCCTTCATCCTTTTCAATGGCTTTTAGATTCAACCAGTCAACATGACGGTCAACTTCGACACCATCCACGTAAAACGTTCCATCTTCACATGTCTGTTCCTCTATTTCGATCTCATTAACAGTCTGCCTGCCAGATTTCTGTCTAGGATGTTGCCTATTTTGGCTGCCCGGTTTAGACTTGCAGCAACTTTTGTAGTGGTTAAACTTTTGGCAACCGTGACACTGTTGTCCGAATGCTGGACACTTTTCCCGCTTAGCTGCATGGCTGCCTCCACAATTATTGCACCTCGTGATAGTTTGTGAGGGGGGCTGGGGCTTTGGCCACTGCTTTCTATTTGAATCTAACTTAATCGCATTCACACTGGCAGCAGTACTTTGTGATGCTAACGTCTTGCTACTTTCCTCGGTCATCTCGTGTATCCGACAGGTTGAAATGGCTTTGGTAAGAGTTAGCTCGCTATTTCTTAACAGAGCTTTTCTCAGAGTGTCACTGGTAACTCCACACACGATGCGGTCACAGATTAGCTCGTCTGTCAGAGCTCTAAAGTGGCAGCATTTAGCCTTAATCCTTAAGTCACTTATGAATGATTCGATGTTCTCACCTTGTTTCTGACCTCTGGTATGAAACTTGTGTCTTTCCATAGTCCTGTTGTTTTGAGGATCGCAGATTTCACTAAACTTTTTCTTCAAATAATGCGGGGTCTTCTCGAGATTCAGCTGGGGTAATGATTCCACCTTCTCCTGGCACGCGCACTTCAGCAGCGTAGACAAAAGAACGCTCTCGTTCGATGGCGTCTGGGCCAGCAATGTTGAGAAGGATATAAGCTTGGGTCCTTGCTGGCTTGTTCGAATGTGCAGCAGCAATAAAAATGTCATACTCCCGCTCAAAAATACGCCAATTCTCGGCGATATTTCCATCAAAAACGAGAGGGTCGGGTCTGCGAAATCCATCCGCCATCACGTCGGGTAAAAGAAAGCACCGTTGCGGCCTAAACTGGCGATGGCTATGCTGGCACGGTTCAAAGCAAAGGTTGTTCAACGACGATAGAAAATAACACTCACTGGTGAGAAGTCCGTACTCGCTTCTGACACCATGTAGAATGTTTGTATTGTGGCCTATCAGTCAATGATCACACCGTGTGTAAGAGACTGCATTTAATTCACGTGAAAGATAACTAACCCATCCCTACATACAGAGGTAGAGTTAACCAGGTCACCGGGCATTCTGATTGGCTCATAACTAAAGGTGTTTGAGTCGTGACTCACTCGGATCTTTCACCCGTGTCTTTAAATTAACCCATGAGTCGCGAGTCTCTAGTATCATTAACTCGGATCAGTTGAGTCCTACTACAATTCAATCTAAAACGATAAACAGCGCCACACACAAAACTCTTGCAACATTAGCTAGCCTCCTAGCCCTAGCCATCGTAGCTGCCAAAAATGTAACAATTTCGTAGGCAACCACAACTCCACAAATCAACTCAAGCGACTGAGTGAGCAGGCAGTCCGAGACTTCCCGCAGAGCCCGAAACATTGCAGACTCGCAGACCATGGGACTCAGATTGGAGCGGCTGAGTAGCAATCCGGGTTAGTCGGATCAGCCGGCCGGTTAGGCTACGTTGAGTACGAGTCAGTTGAATCAGCCGGCTACGTTGTCATGAGTGGATCTGCGAGAGCGAGTAGCTCCTCCTCGAGGTGAAAAGCAATTCCACAACAAAAGCAATTCTTTCTCTTCTGAAATAACATTCAATGTTCTGCATGTAGCCTAGACATAATTAGATTTGGTGTATAGATGTAGCATATTAAAATGCAATTAGGTCGTGCAGACAGTCCGAACTGCACGCTCATGGAGCTGCTTGAGTATCTACCCGGGTCAGTCGAATCAGCTGGGCGGGCCGGTTACGTTGTTATGAGTGCGAGTCAGCCGAATCAGCCGGCTACGTTGTCATAAGTGGATCTTTAGAGCAGCGAATAACTCCTCGTCAAGGTGAAAAACAAATCCACAACAAAAGCCATGCTTTCACTTCTGAAATAACATATGTTCTGCACGCATAGCCTACTATAAAAAGCAATTAGGTCGCAAAGACAGTTCGAAACATTGCAAGCTCTGTATGGAGTTGCTTGAGTAGGCTAGCCTACCTGAGTCAGTTGGATCAGCCGGGCGGGCCGGTTACGTTATGTTGTTATGAGTGCGAGTCAGCCGAATCAGCCGGCTACGTTGTCATGAGTGGATCTTTAGAGCAGTGAGTAACTCCTCTCGAGGTGAAAAACAAATCCACAACAAAAGCCATGCTTTCACTTCTGAAATAACATATGTTCTGCACGCATAGCCTACTATAAAAAGCAATTAGGTCGCAAAGACAGTCCGAAACATTGCAAGCTCTGTATGGAGTTGCTTGGTAGGCTAGCCTACCTGAGTCAGTTGGATCAGCCGGGCGGGCCGGTTACGTTATGTTGTTATGAGTGCGAGTCAGCCGAATCAGCCAGCTACGTTGTCATGAGTGGATCTTTAGAGGAGCGAGTAACTCCTCGTCAAGGTAAAAAGCAAATCCACAACAAAAGCCATGCTTTCACTTCTGAAATAACATATGTTCTGCACGCATAGCCTACTATAAAAAGCAATTAGGTCGCAAAGACAGTCCGAAACATTGCAAGCTCTGTATGGAGTTGCTTGAGTAGGCTAGCCTACCTAGGTCATTTGGATCAGCCGGGCGGACCGGTTACGTTATGTTGTTATGAGTGCGAGTCAGTCGAATCAGCCGGCTACATTGTCATGAGTGGATCTGTAGACGAGCGAGTAGCCTAGTTTCTACTCGTGTCATAATAATAGGCCTAATGAGAATAGTAGTAGTAGTAATAGTAGTAGTAATAATAATAATAATAATAATAATAATAATAATAATAATAATAATGATAATAATAACAATAATAATTTATTCACTGCAGGGCATTTCTACGTTTCTATGTCTACATTGAAAGTCAATTGCTTAGGCTAGGTTAAGACAATAAATAAACAGTCTGGCTCAAACTGCTTTCTTTCCCGTGAGTGGGTGGAGGTTTTGATGCTATTATATTAGGCTATTTTATATTATATAATATTATATTATATTATATTAGGCTACCTAACAGTATAGCTATGATTAATAATAATATTAGTTGCCTAGTATTAGCAGCCTATAATACTTATTAGAATAGATTCCTAGTAGCCTACTATTAGTATATAGTAGTGGTAATAAACATTGTAGCAGAGTAGCATTAGACCTAGGCAAACTTTTCTATTGTTAACAAAACAACAACAAATAATTATTATAATATAGGCTACCCTCTCTGTCAATAAGATCAAAGTTTCTGAACATGAGCACCAAAAAGATGAACAATGTGTGGATGCACTTTGACCAGGAGAGCAAAACTCTAAAGGCTAAATGCAAGTACTGCAAAAACCTGGTTTCAAATCATGGAGGATCCACATCCAACATGAGAAGGCACTTAACGAAATGAAGCACCCCACTGCACTGCTTGAACGTAGGACTGAATTTCTTTGCGATTTAGCAATACTGACTCAAGTGACTCGTTCAACCTGGATCAGTTTAGTGAGTGACTCAGAATAACCCGGATCCTTAAAAGGAATCTAGTTTGACCAGGCCTACTCATAACACATAGTACGGTGGCTCTTAATAAACAAACTGCATAATCATTTAACCAAATGATCTACAGTTAGTATAATTTGTATTTTTGTCATTTGTATTTTAGTATATTTTTATATATGGTATTTAAGTGTTAGTTAGTATAATTTGTATTTAGTATATTTAGCATATTCTTTATCTTCTACTGTCCTTACTGCTTAGTTGTGTTTTTATATTATATACTTTAATTACTCTTTCTGCTGTTAAAGAATGTGTTTGTGTTGTCTGTATGCTGCTGAGACCTTGCATTTCCCCTGGGGATCAATAAAGTATCTATCTATCTATCTATCTTATCAATCCTTCTTCCCAAAATGTTTGGATCTTTTTTATATATATATATACTTTTATTTGTCATTGAACAGTTGCCTGTACAGTACAACACAATTTTACCAGCAAGGTCACAAAGGTGCAAATAAGTCAAAGACTTTGCAAATTTGGATCCAAATAAAAGCATTTACATGTGTGTGTGTGTGTGTGTGTGTGTGTATATATGTGTGTGTATGTGTGTGTGTGTGTGTGTCTGGCTGTGGTCCAGTAGCTAAGGAATGTGAGAAACACCTTTGTGAGTTATTTATCTGATGTTGATGATCTGACGTTGCATGTAAGGACAAACCCAAAAATTACACTGTCATCTACCACATTCCCATGTCACCTTAGAGAGATATATAAATGAAGCATCGTGATCAGACTTCTCAGACCTCTCAGACTTCTCAACTGTTCTCACTTCACTTAAGGATATTACATCACGAGAAATAGCATCTTCTGAGTGCCCCAACTGCCAACTGCACAGAGACTGGGTGAGTAAGGGCCTGTGGCAGTTGCTTGATTTTGTTAACGTTTTATTTATTATTAATTCATAATTTGTTGCAGAGGAATTCACATTTCAGTGAAAAGGTATTCCATAAAATGACATGACCTTTTATATCTGTATTCTGCCCATTCTCCAAAATGGGACTATAGAGGAACCAAAGAAACTATGTCACATGTCTTTAAAGATTTATTGATGAATAAAAAGTAGTGTAAAATCATTGTTTTATAATGGAAACACTGGATGATAAATCTAACATTGAGATGACAAATCTGACATTGAAGAGAAGCTAACTTGTTTTGAGAAGAAAAAAAACGAGACACAATTATTGGGACCCCTGCATTTAATCCTTGTAACACTTTAATAAAACAGCTTTTAGTCTTCTCCTTAAACAGATCATGACATTGTAATTGTAATTCCATGCTGGAGATTATTGAGCATTCCTCTTTACAGAATATCTCTGGATTATCAGATTACTAGGTCCTCTCTTATGCATTCTCCACTTAAACTCGTGTCATGTGCAGGTGTGATGGAACATGTACAAACCAATAGGGTGTCGGAATGGCATACAGTATGTTTATACTTCACATCCAACCACAATCAAATTCACTCTGTCCGGATGGCACCATTTATCAGGATAGGTTTTCTTTTCTTTTTTGACCAATGACAAGCCGGAATGAAAACAAGCCGAAATTAATTAGGAGTAACAAGGCTATATTTAAAATGTATGAAGTAGAAAGTACAGATAATTGCGTGAAAATGTAAGGAGTAGAAGTAAAAAGTAATCTGAAAAAGAATTACTCCAGGTAATTGTAGTAAGATAAGATAAGATAAGATAAGATAATCCGGTAACACTTTACTTGACGGGTGAGTTTATAACACATTCATAGCAGCTGTCATAAACTGCACATAAAGCATTCATGACTGTTTCATGAGACATGACTCAACGCAGTGGCGGAACAAGTCAGAGCCGGGCCGGTCAAGTTTCGTAAATTAATTTGCCCTACTTCTTGACTGCAATGTAGTCAATTGACTGCTTGACATGTCATTTTTATTTTTCTGTACAATAAACAAATACATCTGCTTTATGCCGCAGAATTACATTCATATTTGGCTGACTTCTGCAGCAGACGCGCAAAAAATAAACACTGCCAGGCCATCCTTAAAATGTATTTTCGTTTGCCGTAACCCGACCGACCCTGTCAATTTAGAACCGACCCAAATATTTATTTGTTTCCCCTTTTAGTCCAACCGACTTGCCGGTTGTAAACTTGCGTTAAGACCGACCGATTTTTTTTTTTATTCTAAACAACCAATACAAATAAAATACTATTTATTTTAGTAGGCCTAAGTATTGTGAATATAAATTGCCAACATACAAACGTAGGATCTCTTAAATAAAACCCTGTGGCGTCATCTCTACACCATTGGTTTACGCATGTCACACTATGGCCGATACGCTTCGTTTCATTCACACAAACATCTCGACTCAACGCATTACTTGGCACGAAGCTCTAGAAGAACTGTGCCCAGAACTGTGCCCAGAGTACACAACTGTTTCACCAGCACATTTAAATGACTTGACTAAAACCGTGCATAACTGGAGGTACACCTGTTATCTGAGCAGTCTGTATGTCCTCATTTTGCGAATGCGAGGACGATATGAGTCTGTTGCATAGATGTCCGAGTCACGCATAATGTTTGAAAACCACTGGCTCGTAATCACAATAATTTAACACACGAGAGTTGGATACTTCATCATGTTCCCATGCCTACATTTTGGTGAGTAGCATAGAGATCGTTAAAACAATAAAGTATGGCTCTCCGTTTGGGACATCAAAAACTTATATTTTTAATAGGGTAGACTACCGTCGGAGATGCTGACTTGCAAAGGCCTCGTGATAACACGTTATCTCCACTATCATCAGTCAATGCCTCCTTGATCAAAGTGGGGAATGAAAGAAAAAGTTTGAGAACCACTGGCTTAACAAGTTACCTGCAGTCCAGAACACACAGAATATTGCAACAGAAAGTTGCCTTTATAATCAACTACTATTTGTTCCAACAGCATTCAAACAAAGCCTTTATAAAAGTGAAAAAAATGTATTCCATAAGAAGTAAAATAAAATACTGTTACTGTAGTAACTGTATCCCAAGCTTCAGCTCCCCACGTCTGTGACAGGCAGACGTGACACCGCTAAATTCTCAGCTTGTTTATACCCCACACTGAACACTGAACAAATATCCTATTGCGTCCTATTGCGTGCAGAGGGAATTTGAAAGACAACTGATTATCCCGCCCCTCGGACTGAGCACTGCGAACGGTGAGTGCCCAGACCCTACATTTTAATGTGGGTCTGGCTCACCAGGCTAGCAAACAGGCGCAACACATTTGAAAAGGAAGGACTGGTAGCATGCAAGCTCACGGGAAAGATTGATTTAAGAACGTTATCACAGTGTGTGGCTGTGGCGCAAAGCAGCGCGGGCGGAAGACAGCGACAATTGGCAGGGGAGGGTCATGTCTTTTTTAACAATTCTGTCGGAGGGTCATTGAACAATTTCTAGCAGGCAAGGGAGGGTCAAGCAACTTTTGACTGAAGCACTCAAAATTCCTCCCGTGGCCCTTTCCTCCGGTGGCCCCTTCCTCCCGGTTGGCTGAGAAACGGAGGTTAATATGCTCTATATTTTGTCCAAATGATGTCTGTCTATCATCGTTGCACTCGGAGAAAACCAGAATGATTCATTTGTCCACGAGGCTGAAGTTAGCACCACTTTCAGATCGCGGGGGAGTTAATTTTCCATTCCACCTTAAATATTGCAATTTTCTACCACAAGGGGGCAGTGTTGACCGCAAATTCACAATAACACAGGCATGTGCCTGTTGCAGATGAACAGGTATTGTTCACAGACGTTCAAAAGACTGTATATCTTTTTTCCGTTGACTCCATTGCCGAATGTTTTGATAAATGTTGCCTTTTGTGTTCTATTAAATAATTTGGTAATTTAGATGGGGGGGGGGGGTGTAGAGGGTGGCAGATTATGTAGTTTTTTTCTTTATTTTCTGTGCTGGATCTTTTGATACATGTTGTGTTATTTTGTTTTGTATGTATTTGTATTTCACAAATACGTACTATATTTTCAGAGGGGCTAAATATGCCATTTTCCACCATAGAATTTCACAAGTGGGGTGTCATTGGAAAGAGGATAGAGTGTAGTTATAGAATGTGTTGAAAAATCCGATGCAAAATGACATATAGGCCGTAGGGTATACATTTGCTGTAGAAAAACGTCAAAATCTGCTACCAACTGCATAACACCCCCCCCCCCCCCAGCCTCTCAAGGGTCTTCATGAGGTGAGATGTCAGTGCAACTGGTCTGTAGTGGTTCAGTTCTTTGGGATGTGGGATTTTTGGCACTGGAACACAAGATGTCTTCCAGAGCCGCGGCACTTTTCCCAGTTCCAAGCTCATGTTGAATATGTGCCCCACTATCATAACCAGTTGATCTGCACATGTCTTTAGGAGCCTGGGGCTAATGCCATCCGAGCCAATGGCTTTCTGCACCTTAATCCTGCTAAGCTCCTTCGCTACCTGCCCTGGTGTGCAAGACCAAGTGGAGCTGGAAAGTTGCATATTGGGGGCTATCGGTAAGGGGGAGGTGGGCAATGCAGGGGGCCCTCTGGAGAGTGACTGAGAAATACAGTACCCTCCAGAATTATTGGCAACTTGCGTAAAGTTGACTAACAACAGGTATAAAAAATAATCTTTTGATGATTCATTGTACTCCCACATTGAAAACAATGAGGAAAAATCCACCCTTGAAGGGAAGATTCTGAGAAAAAGGAAAATCTCATAAAGAAATAAATATTTTTAACGAAAACACGTTGCTCACAATTATTGCCACCCCTAGAAAAATCGTATACACAAAACCTAACAGAAGCATTTTCCTATCTAATTTCAACGTATTTAAGTTAATCAGAGTGTCTGTGAACTTTCAGAAGTAGTTCATGACTTTCTTTTTCACTAAGGTATGAAAATAAAGTGACACAGAGGCTAAATCCTCTAGTCATTTTTCAACATCAGAAGTGTGTTGACTGATTTGTAAGTCAGGGAATGTCTATAGATCTATAGATATATAGATGTATATATACAAACTAGGTACTTTGTTGAAAATGCATATTTACAGTTAAAACAATGATTAAATGGTTCTAATCAACTGGAAATGTGACAAACATGCTTGGACAAAGACCCAAGGTTATCTTACCCCCACGCAAAGTATGGTAAGATAGGCAAAAAATTCCATAAGAACCACTATTGGAGAGTTACAGACAAAGGTGTCATCTTTGGGTCACCAAGTCCCCCAAAAAATCTTCAAAAGTGACCTCATTGCCAAAAGATTATTTAGAGGACATGCTAGATAACAACCTGTCCAGTCATTTAATTACCAATGTAAATGGCAGGAGTTACTAAATGGTACAGTGACTTTGAAGTGTGGAAGTGTGGTTTATTGTCAGATGAAATGAAAATTGCGCTCTTTGGCTAGAAACACATTAGGTGTGTTTGGCATATATAGAAGAATGACTATACTGAAAAGAATCCCATACCTAATGAGAATTATGGTGGAGGCGCTGTTCTATTGTGGGGCTGTTTTTATTCCCAAAGGCCTTGGGAATCTAATTAAGGTGCATGGTATCCTAAACAACAAGAAAAACCTGAACATTTTCAAAGGAAATCTGTCAATCTCTGACAAGACACTAAAAGTTGGTCATGATTGGATCATTCATCAGGTCAATGAACCAAAACAATCGTCCAGGGGGTCGTTTCTAGAAAATTTAGCAACGACGTTGCTCAACCACCGTGGTACGACGCAACATGCGACCAAACAACAACATTGTTACACCTGTTTCCAGAAAGCATCGTACCTGTGTCGCAATTCGCTACCTCCGACGTTCGAACACCGTAGTTCCAACAACGTTGTGGATGATGCAGTGATACATATCATTGGTGGAAACAGTGACAACGTGTAATACCCCACCCCCTAGAAATGTTCTATCACAGCCTATGTCAACATTTTTCTAATTTAAACCGAGTGATTAATGCTGGCATTGTCATTGCCATCAGCAAAAACCTAAACCTATTGCAAGCATATAAAACAGTTAACTTAAGCCGACCAATATGAGTCATTATTTGTGTTAAATATCTATGTTGGAAAAAATATATAGCCTGGACGAATGTCTGGGTATCGCAAACTTTATCACTTGTCTCTTGGCTTAACGGCAGCGCGTCGGTGCACAGCGCGCTCGACCTGACTTCGCATCCAATCTTTTCTTTTCACCTCTGAGTAAGAGTAGGCCTACAAGACACAACAATAGGTTTTGACCATACATATTTATTTACTCTACATCGAGAGACCAATAAGACATCAGTCAAAAACAATTGACTCTACGTGGCACACTACTGTAGTTCACCTGCAGGTAGGGAGAAGCAAAAGGACAATCTCACATCATAAGAAAATCGAACGCTGGGATAACAAGTCCCCTGCTTTAGCCACTACACCATTTATCACTGTGCTGATTTTAAGTGTCTGTGAAGATTATAATACTAGCTAGGCAAGCAAGGCAATACTCGAATTAACATAAATAGCAAGAATGAGCCAAGTAGGGGAGTCAGTCTCTTAATCAACATCCACTTCGTATTGTTTGGTTAGGAGGTTGTGATTTTTGGTTAGGCACTCCGGACACCAACTGGAACTACCAAGGAACAACACAAGTGCGACTGCCCAGGGGCAGTAGTTCAAACGATCAAACTTTGCGTCCTTGTTTGCGATTGAGAGTTCAAACTCCCTTTTCTAGAAACACCAAATCCAAGAACGATGGAGCGAACTACCAAGGTTGCGACGCAAGTTAGCAAACTACGCTTTCTAGAAACGAGCCCCAGGTCGAAACAAATATGGTTTACTGAACACAAAATCAAGCTTCAGCCATTGCCATCTCAGTGCTCTGATCTAAACTCCATAGAAAAATAGTGGGGTGAGTCAAAAAGGAGGATGCACAAGTGTGGACCTAGGAATCTGGACGATCTGGACAATCTAGACGAACTGTTCGTAAAGACGAACAGTCTTAAATCTCTTGCTTTGTATTCTCCAAACTTTATGGAGTGTCATAGGTGAATATTACAAGCTGTTTTATTGGCAAAAGGAGGCTTAAGAAGGTATTATAACCAGGGGGGCCACCGTGCCAATAATTGTGAGCAACGTGTTTTTGTTAAAAATATTTATTTCTTTATGAGATTTTCTTTTTTCTCAGAGTAAAGGTTGGATTTTTCCTATTTTTGTTTCATTGTGAGATTACAATAAATCACCAACAGATTATTTGTTATACCCATTTTTAATCAACTTTAGCTGAGGTGCCAATAATTCTGGAGGGTACTGTAGATATCCAAAATTTCAACTTAAGTAAGGTAATGAAGTATTTGTACTTCGTTACTTGACACCTCTGTATATGAACAACCTCCTCTATAAAAAATCCTCCAGCATAGGAGTACGTCTGGAAACTTTAGTGTTTGTAAGTACGATTGAAGTGGAGATTTCTGGTTTTGAGTTGTGAATATGGCAATAATAGATTTTCTTTAATGGCTACTGTATTGGCATTATTTTGATCTATTCAAAATACCCAAATTCAAAACACCCACTGTAATAAGACAAAGAAGAAGTTCGAACCTGACTTCATCCAGTGTTAAGGATTCTGTACGTAATATGTTTGCAAATAATTGCATATTTCATTAGATAATGGCTCATTTACATAGTGGTACATAACATTTCAGAAAAGTTGCAGTACAAAAACAATATTGACTTAAAGTACATAATCAGTTGTGGAAGTTTCGTGGGAATATCTATGAGTTACATTTTTAGCTTATTCACCTGTAAGATATTCTTCCATAGACATACAATGGAAAATATAGCTGCAGTCAGCAATGAGGGGGCCAAGCTGTTGAGCAAGAGTTGTCATGGCAATTCAATGTTGTTATACACAGATACATCTTCTATTCACAAACTATCAACATGCTGATCTGTCATACAGTACTCTTCCTCATACCTAATGTTTTGTATGTGGCACTTTCACACACCCTAATAACCCCCCCCCCCCCCCCCCCCCTCATACACACATACACACACACACAGGTACACCCTCTCCTCCAAACACCCCATTACCCCATCATTACCCTGCCCACACACACCATACCCCCCCACACACACAGAGCCCCTCCCCCACACACCCCATTACCCCCCGTTACACATATAACCCCCCTCCCCCACACACCCCATTACCCCCTCCACCACACACCACCCCTTCCCCACCCACCCCCATCACACATACCCCCCCCCCCCACACACACACACATAACCCCCCCCCCCATTCACTTACATAGTTTGGTATTGATACATGAAAGCCTTGCCTTGCTGATATATGAGCTCATTTCCCTAACTGTAGCACCCCCATAGTGGTCACAAGTCAACATATTTTTTGTGTATCCTCGGGATGTGGTCCCATGTCCTCATACCAACTTTGGTTTCAATTGGTGAAAGTGTTGCTTATTATGGCACCCCTAGTGGTCAAACGTCACCACATATATTGCATCCTCAGGTTGTGGTCACGAGTTCACAGTTTGGTGTCGATAAAAGAAAGTGTTTCTAATTATAGCGCCCCTAGTGGTCAAAGGTCAATACATTTATTGTGCGTCCTCAGGATGTGATCCCGAGTCCATGAACCAAGTTTGGTTTCGATACGTGAACGCATTGCAGAGATATGAGCTCATTTCCTGTAACTTTAGCGCCCCCCTAGTGGTCAAAGGTCACTAATTTTATTGTGTGTCCTCAGGATTGGGTCCCAAGTCCATTATTGTCCATTATTGAGCCTTCTTATTGGGTCCCCATTGACCCCATGTACCGACATTGGTTTCTATATGTTAAAGGAGAATTCCGGTGTGATATTGACCTAAAGTGTATCGAAACATGATACCGAGTGTGAACGTATGTCTCATAGCCCATCTCGGCTTGTCCCCTGCACTCCAAAATCTGGCGCTAGTTAGCCGATGCTACCAACATCTTTTTCAATAGTGGTGCTTCGGCATCGGGCTAGCCATGCAAATAAATCACTGTTTTACACCCATTTACGAGGCTCAATGTATCTCCACACTTCATTGGTAGACTTCCGAGGGCCCTGACATTTAAAACGAGACATTGAGAACTTTGAAAAAGCACTGGTAGTTTACTTACAAGACGATTTATACAGACAGTATCTTCACGAAGTTTAGCGTTTGCAGCCATCTTGAATTTAGTCACGATAAGTCGAGCAACGAGTAAGAATGAACAGCTATGATAAGGGATCAGATTCCAAAAATAATTCAGTGGAAATGCATGGATTCCAGTTGCTGCTACTGGAAGAAACTGGAATCCATGCATTTCCACTGAATTATTTTTGGAATCTGATCCCTTATCATACCTGTTCATTCTTACTCGTTGCTCGACTTATCGTGACTAAATTCAAGATGGCTGCAAACGTTAAACTTCGTGAAGATACTGTCTGTATAAATCGTCTTGTAAGTAAACTACCAGTGCTTTTTCAAAGTTCTCAATGTCTCGTTTTAAATGTCAGGGCCCTAGGAAGTCTACCAATGAAGTGTGGAGATACATTGAGCCTCGTAAATGGGTGTAAAACAGTGATTTATTTGCATGGCTAGCCCAATGCCGAAGCACCACTACTGAAAAAGTTGTTGGTAGCATCGGCTAACTAGCGCCAGATTTTGGAGTGCAGGGGACAAGTCGAGATGGGCTATGAGACATACGTTCACACTCGGTATCATGTTTCGATACACTTTAGGTCAATATCACACCGGAATTCTCCTTTAAAGCATTGCTGATTTATGAGGCCACTTCCTGTTTGACAGCTTTGTCCGAAAATCGGACAATTCTTTGCGACCTGTGAAAACTTTTAAGTGTTTTTGATGAAATCCAATATGACGGTTGGATCAATTATGTTGACGTAATAAATTCACATCTGTCGGACCTCCCACAGTATTAACAGACACCACTAGTAAGTTTTTAATTCCAAACACATCATCCGTTACAGGCCAAAACATAATTTTGCTAATTATAGCGCCACCTATAGGTCAAAAGTCATCAAATTTATTGAGCCTCCTCCTTATTGGGTCCTGTCCCCATGTACCCAGATTGGTTTTGATACGTCAAAGCCTTGCTGAGATACTATCTATCTATTTATCTATCTATAGTATTTCTCTCTCATATCCTCATCTCCCTGCTTCATTCCTCTTCTGGCCCCCTAAGGCTGTCCCAACCACTGCAACACCCGACACCCAACCACCATTTAGTTTAATCTTAACTTAATAAAAAAGAGATTTCAATTATCATCAACAATGACAAGCCAGCTGGAACCTGCCACTCGTTTTCTCTCCCTCTCGTGTGCGCTCAGACGCATTGTCAATTAAATGGAGTAGCATAGGGCCTACGTTCAAGTTGGATCTTTAGGACCCAAAAAGTATCATCTTTATGTAACATGCTGTTGGTGCATGACATTGTATACTTTCTCTAACAAGAGTGATAAACAGTTTGCAGTACAGCTACTATTTATTGGCTAAATGTTGGTCCTTCCTCTGTCTCTTGGTGCCCTACACACAGTGTATGATGCGTGTGGTGGTGGTGATCACTGATCAGGCAACTTCTTAAAACTGGCTAGTAAGTTTTTATTAACACCCGCCAAAATTAATTTGTACCCGCATTTGGCGAGTTGGCGGGTGTTAATTAGAACCTGCCTATATCCCCCGCCCCCCCACCCCCCCAATACACACATACACACACACACACACACACACATAACAGGTACACCCTCACAGGTACCAACACAGGTACCAACATATTTTTTGTGCATCCTCAGGATTTGGTCACTTACCAGGTTAATAGTAGAAAGTGTTAATAATGATAAATTATAGCGCCCCTAGTGGTCAAAGTCAGTACATTTATTGTGCGTCCACAGGATGTGGTCCCGGGTCCATGAACCTTGTAGCCTAGAAATCTAGACGCACCCTAGCGGCAGCAAATTAAATGTGCTGCCAGGGCTAGTCTAGCAACTCTCCGTTGGCTTGTGAGCTCGAAAAATTAAACTTCTATCAGGCCAATCAAATCGTGTTAAGACTGAGTTGCAGGGTATTCCAAGATGAGGGAGCACAGAAACTAAAAGCAGTTTTACCAAGCTCAGTGCACACATGTGGAATGTGCAGCGGCCACCTGCTATTCCAACATTGGTAGGGGTTGTAGTAGTAGTAGCCTTTATTGTCACTTAAGTACCAGCGAAATTAGCCATCAACCTGTCCATACATATACACAAACATACATACAATATGACAAGGGGGTAGACAGGACAGGAACACAGAGGATTGAGGAAAAATACAGCATAACATGAGGAGAGGGGAGGAGAAAAAAGGCAACCCTCAGACTATGCTCCTGTGGGGAGTAGGAGTAGTAGTGGGGGAAGTGGGAGGGTGATTGCATATCTGTATATATGTACGTATGTATGTATGCATGTAGGAGTTCGTGTATGTGTAGGCCTGGAGAGTCGCTTCGCCTGGCATCACAATCTTGGTGCCTCAGCCCGCAGGATTGTCATAGCGATAACACAGCACGTTGCCATGGAGACAACCTTGATCAGGTCCCAGACAGAGTCAACAATCAGCAGGTGTCTGAGGGAAGTGGGGGAAGGAACGCAAGAGCATCTCACTGCAGTGTTCTTCTGGGGGAGTTGTTGTTCCAGCAGCGGCCTTGGCCGAGGCCAGCGCTGGTTGAGGGGGCCGAAAGCAGATAAGATTGGGATTGTTTGGTCTTGGGGCGAGTAGTCGCATTTCAATTTACACGACTACTCTCTTTGTCCATTCTGGTCTCCGAATCGATCCATTTGCCTTTGCAAAGCTGTGAGCGTCTCCATGATCTTATCCATATTGCGGTTCATCTTCCTGATGTTATCCATATTGCGGTTCATAGTCCTAACAGCTCTGCCCACTGCTTCAATCATGACGGGCAGCCTTATGGGGCTTTGGACAGCTGTCAATGTTTTCTGAATTCCTCAGTAAACCAGGCCATGCCTAATCCAATCAGCAAAAGACCTGTAATCATGGTTCCGAATAGGTAGATACAGTATCTTCAATGTCCTCCATGGAAAGAGCCACCAGACACACAACCTGCCACCACGCGTCCATCGTGTAGCCAGCTGTGAACGTTCCGGCAGGACAGTCAGGTTTTCCCTAACCCAAGCTTCTCGTCGAGAAGATGAATTGCGTTGAGAGACCAGTTGATCAAATCCATGATTCTTAGGCTAAGGTAAACCTTTGAATTTGGAACATGAGCTCTGCTGTCATTGTGGGTCTAGATCAGTGTTTCTCAAACTTTTTCAGACGAAGCCGTGTTAAAATTGCTACAATCATCAGCTGACTTCTTCTAATTGTATAGACTGAGTCAAGTAAATTTCACTACGACTTCTTAACTGGTTCGTGGCGCAAGACCGAAAATAAACGGATATCATGCAGGTTTCATTTAGGAAGCAGGTTTGATACCCACGTGGAGTTATTAGGGGTCCGAGCAGCGTAGCTGCAGTACCCCCCTCTACCCATAACCCAAAATTTGGGGTACTGCACCCAAAGGTGGCGCTATTGGAGAAAAAAAATAATTATGCTTATTTCTCCTTACCAGATTGACCTAGACTCAAAATTCTTTCATAATATTAATCTCTAAACTCAGATGCATCTTTTTGGCCCTGGTCTTATGGTCTACAAATGTTTACTTTTGACACAATTTCATGGAAAAGCCAAACATTATTAAAAGTTTCACACTCTTCAAAAATAATCGAATCTTCACCAAAATTCTCACAGACAATGTTTAGACCAAGCCTCACAAAAGTTATCGCACAGAATTTTGATATTTTCAAAATATATTCCTCAGACGAACGACGTCTAGCTCTACCACCGGTACGCTCAAGCCAATCCAAACTTTTCTCATCTGTTGTTCCTCGTTGCTGGAACACACTGCCAGTTCCTACAAGGGCAGGGACATCCTTCTCCATTTTCAAAAAACTCCTGAAGACCCAGCTCTTTAGAGAACATCTCCTCTCATAGCAACACTTACAACAAGTCTTACTGATCCTAGCACTCACCAGCCGTCTTAAACTGACAAGTAACTGTTAAAAACAGCACTCCCTGATGCACTTATTCTTACTGTACTCTAATGTTTTTAAATTGTCCTAAAATTGTTGAGAATTGCTCTAAAACTTAAACTGTTTACCATGTTGTTAGTCGCTTTGGCTAAAAATGTGTCAGCCAAATGTAATGTAATGTAATATTTTGTTCCATTTCAGAGATATAGGCCAATAAAGTTAGACCACTTAGGCCTTTTTTCCTAGATCACCTATATGCCTATAAACCGTAAGTCCTAGAAACTTGACATTTTCAAGTATTGTTACCAGTACCCCCCCACTACCCATAACCCAAAATTTGGGGTACTGCACCCAAAGGTGGCGCTCTTGTCAAAAACGCTTATTTCTCCTTACCAGATTGACCTAGACTCAAAATTCTTTCATCATATTAATCTCTACATTCAGGTGCATCTTTTTCACCCTGGTCTTATGCTCTAAAAATGTTTACTTTTGCCACAATTTCAGAGAAAAGCCAAACATCATAAAAAGTTTCACAAGCTTCAAAAATTATCAAATCTTCACCAAAATTCTCACAGACAATGTTTAGTCAAAGCATCACAAAAGTTATCAAAATAATTTGGATATGTTGTTCCATTTCAGAGATATAGGCCAATAAAGTTCGACCACTCAGCCCATTTATCCTATATCACCTATATTCCTATATGAGTAATTAATAATTGGATAACAACCATACAACCATCATTAGGTGGATACCATTAACAGTGCACATTTTCAGATATGTACTCTTTTTTATAAAGCCCTTAATTCTATTTTCAAATGTATGCTAGGAATTTTCTTGATGTTGTGTGTTTGCCAACACACATTTTCACCATGTGAATGTGACTACCCAATATGTAGGATTGTCAGTGGCTCAGTGGGATAATGCCTAGTGCTGGTGTTTGTTAGGTTGAGAGTTCAAATCCCACTTGAAGCATTAGTGTTCGAATGCTGTTGGGTTCTGGAGGTTAGCACACTATAACAGTACAGCTACTTGTCAATATGGACTTGTAGTGCAAGGCAAGTATAACTGTATAATTATAGGCTGTTTATCTTATTGACTCTGACACAGCTGTAGCCTATAATTATTTGTTATTCTTATAATATTTGTCATTTCTTATACATATTTAGTCGGCTCTTCCACTTGACAGAACAACTCTATATCGGTTAAGGATGTCACGCATGAAACAATGCTGCAGAAACACGAAAATACGACTTTGAGTTTAGTAGGCTATCATTTCAGTTCCTGTTTATCTATTGCACAATGGGTAATAATTTAAAGGAATCGTGTTGCAGTCTTGTAAATAGTGACCCTGCAAGATCCCTAGTCATTGCAAAATCATAGTCTGTGACTTAAAACTCTACTACTTGTCTTTAGATGTGAGAGGGTCTGAGACTGTAGTCTTTCAAAAATCTTTTCCAAATCTTTGCAAATCTTTCCAAAGTCTGTCAGTGTAAGGAGGGCTTGAGGTGAAAGTGCTGTGGAGAAATTGCAGGATTGTTTGGCTCTGCCACCTAACCACACCCAGTTTACCTGCTGGGAAACCCTGTAGCTCCGGAGCAGGGGCTCAGACCAGGATAAATTGTTTGCTCGCCCTCAGTTCACTCTTTTGTTCATCTCAACCCAGCACTCCAGTGTGTCCTGCTCTGTGTGCGTCTTTGAGTTAACGTAAGTCATCACTTTAATGACCCTCACTATGACTTTTGTGATGTTTATCAGTTTGTAGAGTAGCTCTGCCATCATGTGTAAAGTTAAGGTCTTTGTTTGTTGGTTTGGTGTGTTGGAGTCCCATGTGAGAGATGATTAGGTGATGTTGGTTGACTTGGGGTGTCAAGTATTGTTTAGTTGTACCTTATATAGCCATATGATTTCAGTTTATTGTTCAAATGTCAATTGGTTTGTTTGATTTGGGATCTGTACTGATTTACCCCATTTCACTGATCACTCCATTTTCTGTTTGTTTCCTCTTTGATGCAGCACACATACAAGTAAAGAACAAAAGAACAGATGAATTGAAACTCAAATAAAGTTCACTTGTGTTGCACCGAAACCTGCCATCTCCGTGTCATCACTCCATACCATTGAGCCTTCTGACCGAGGCTCTGCCTGCTCGCCACACACTCACTCTACCTCGACCCACATCGCCCCCTACAGTTCCTTAAGGTGGGTTGTGGAGGTTAGCATACTAGAATAGAATACTGTTAAGAATACTGTTGGGTTGTGGAGGTTAGAACACTATAACGTTACAGCTACTTGTCAGGACTTGTCGTACAAGGCAAGTATAACTGCATAATTATAGGCTGTTCATCTTATTGACTCCCAACACAGAACCCACCCCCACCCCCCTTCACCTACCACCACAAATACAATTCCATTATGTGGGAAACACTGCCTTCCTTTATCAGACCCTTCATCTTATCCATGACAAATGCACAGTCCTGTAGAATAGAGTATTGTTAGAATTCTATTGAGTTGTGGAGATTAGCGCACTAGAATACTACTGTTAGAATACTGTTGGATTGTGGAGGTTAGCACACTAGAATAGGGTATTGTTAGAATACTATTGGGTTGTGGAGGTTAGCACACTATAACGTTACAGCACAGGGTAATCCTAATTTTATGCATCAAATTTATTCCAATCCAACTCAAAAGTTTTGAACAACACAAAGTGAAGGTTTTATCCAGATCAAAACCAAGAATAGATTATGTGATCTAATCCAATTTCAGGATCCTTGTTTCCCTATGAACAACCCGTTTTCAAGATTTGATCTAATCCGATAGCCGAAATCCGGTAACTGAAATCCGATAACCGAAATCCGATCCCTTTTCTTTTGAACAATTGGGCTCAAACAATCAAAGCATATGTAAACTAAAAAACTATGCTACCTCATGTTCGTTTTGCTCGGACCCCGTAAATCACTGCTTGCGGTTATATTTATTATTATTGTTGTTATTTGTCATGCTGCTAATTGTTGTGAAATATTCCAATAGAACAAAAAAATCTTGCTCTTGTGCCTTTAAAACTGTTACTGGATGAATTATCAATACATTTCTCCCAAAAATAGAACGGAGTGTCTATTCGTACCCCTGGTACGAATAGCCTTGGCCACACAACTGGGCTATTCACACCCTGTTACATAACAACAAAAACATGTTGCTCGCGTGCCCAAAAAACATGGCCGACATTCGTTTTTTCGTCAGCAGACAGTGAAGAATTCTGAACGGTTTCAGCACTAATATCTGTTCAAATTAAAGTTGAGATGGAAAAGTTGTGTTTTATTTTCATAATCTTTGTTCAGTGAACACATACAACTGTCAGTTTGTTAGCTAACAGAAATTTCGTGAATATGATGTTCAGGCCTATAAACTATAGAATTCACTTCTTATTGCACCAGGGTACGAATAGCATACACTGCTAATTGTACCAGGGGTGCAAATAGCCTTACCCAAAATAGAAACCTGAAAGGGTCTCAGTTAAATATGTGCAGTCAGTGCCAGTGCCAGTCAGTGCCTTTGTTCATCATTCTCATAGCATGAGTGAACATGATGACGGTCACAATTGTGACCGTTGGGAAACAACAAAGTCCGATTTTAGGGATTTTCACACATTTCATTGTACAATCATCTAATTTCCACTAAATTCCATTCAGAGATGATATGGGGACATTGTCCCAGGTCTGTTCTTTACTTTTAAATTTGTATCACATGGCATTTCTCAACATGGCCTCTGAAATTCTCTATTATATTCTAAGTGTGCCAATTTTTACATAGAAAATCCATTATACCACACTGTTATACATAGCTATTGTAATAGCTGATTTTCTATGCTGTTCTTTATTTTAATTTTACTTTCAGTCACTTCCTGCACATATCAGATCTAACTGACTGCCCAGATTTTACAATCACACCTCAAAAACAGTAAATCTTATTGACTATTATATTACATAATGTCACATATAAACAAGGTGGTGGGGGGTATAATCAACTTGCCAGTCAGCCTGTTGAAGGCATATTGGCTGAATTTATGCAGAGACTTGCAGTAGATATGAACAACCTTACCAGAAAATGTATTCCCCACCCCTTTTCCCAACAATACCCCTCCACTTATGTACAGTAAAGGGCCTCTGCCACAGGGACCAGTCAGATGAACCAGAAGCAAAGCTTCATGCGATCAAAAATAAAGATCAAGTGTCTCAAGAATCTGCTCTCACACTATTGTATGTCCAAATTACAGAATGTTTCTTATTATGCATGTAGAACCTTACTTAATTCAGTGGTAAAATTAATCAAATTTAGCAATATAGTGGACATCACACCCCTCTGACACAAGATTAGGCCAATAACTGAGGTCAGAGCAGGCTCCTATGCTCCTCAGGTTTATATGTGATGGGATCATGGACAGGTGTCCTGTGTTCCCCAGGTTAAGCATTGTATGTTTCCAGGGTCCCCCAGCTTTATAAAGCACATAATAGGTACCCGAAAGAGCATAGGTTCCAGGATAGGACACTGGGAATATAGGGCCTTATGAAGATGGCAAGTTACTTAGTTGCATGCTGTGATGAAAATATGTTTAACAGCACTCACCAAAACACCCCTCTCCACTTGTGTGTTTGATGCCAGACAGGCTCATATGGTAATGCTGTTGTATATGCATTTAGAACCTTAATCCAGTGGTAAAATTAATCAAATTTAGCAATATAGTGGACATCACACCCCTCTGACACTAGATTAGGCCAATAACTGAGGTCAGAGCAGGCTTCTATGCTCCTCAGGTTTATATGTGATGGGATCATGGACAGGTGTCCTGTGTTCCCCAGGTTAAGCATTGTATGTTTCCAGGGTCCTCCAGCTTTATAAAGCACATAGGTACCCTAATGAGCATAGTTTCCAGTATACATAGGACACTGGGAACATAGGACCTTATGAATATAAGGCCTTTGGAGTATAGGGACCAGGTAACATAGGTTCACTTCATTTAGTGACCGTAACAATAATACCACTGAGCAAAGGAGACCAATTGCTGGTCCAATGGAAAGGCAGTTAATGGCATTGGAAGTATGGCAGTAGACTTGCAGGACAATCTTTTGTGTAATTAATTAATTAATTAATTAATTAAATAATACAATAATAAACAAACAAACAAACAACATCACTTTTTGTAACATTTGTGGTTGCTGTTGTATTGTAGGGTGGTGTTGTTTACAATATAGTCATAATAGTGTGATATAATGCCTTTTCTATGTAAAAATCAGCACACTTATGATATAATAGAGAATTGCAGAGGCAATGTTAAGTATTGTATTGTGATACAAAATTAAAAGTAAAGAACAGACCTGGGACAATGTCCCCTTATCATCTCTGACTGGAATATATTGAACATTAGATGATTGCACAATGAAATGTGTGAAAATCCCTAAAATCGGACTATGTTGCATAAAAGCAACATAGTCCGATGCAAGCATAAAACACTCCTTTTCACCCACTTTTTCAGGAAAATTTGAAAAAATAGTAATTGATTACTTCAAAGGGTTACTCAAGACACATGATTTTGATATATTCAAGTCTGGGAAAAATTTGGGATTAAACGGGTTAATTTCTATACAAACCAAGACGGTGGATTCCTAAAGAAACGCAAGCACCCACACCATAAGTATATGTAAATTAGCTATGTACCAAAAATTACATTTTGCGGCCGCTCTCCTACTTTACTTTCCGTGAGAAAGGTTGGGAATAAGCACCCACCAGCCTAGCACTAAACTCTGGGCATGGTAAACAAAATCACATATTTCAGGCAGTAAAAGGCCTGGTAAGAACCAAACTAGATTTTGCTCAAATCTACACACCTATGGCTACTGAAAAATGTAAGGTTCATTTATCAAATGTTATTTTGAAGTATTAAAAAACATTGTTGTTTTAGATTTTTTGAACAAAATGGTTGGTAATTAGCACATTTACGATACTTCACTTCCGGTTAGTGGTTTATAGAGGCGGAATTAATTTACTCACAATTTTCTCACAATATGTTGTTTTCTGGCGTAGTTGTCATTTTTTCCTTCCTGAGAATTTAGTTCCTTCATAGTTTATCTACACTATGCTTTATAGAGATTTTCAACAGGATTCACCCCCTGTATCGGTTGAAACATGCCCCCTAATCCCCATAATCACATCTCAATGGAGAGATGACTCATTTTCTGCCTAGAATTTGAGTATGACAACGTCAGGCTATATTGAACCCACAACTTTTCAGAGCTAGCAGCTACTGCATGCTAGCACAGCTCCTTGGCCACTACGCTATGTGAACTTTAGACGCTTTGTGGGACTATTCCCATGAGTTGGAACTGTAAACCAATTCACAAAACTACTAATATTCCTCATTATGTTACAAAGCCTACTGTACATGGATCCTTTTCCAAAAACATTTTAAGTGATACCTCAATGCAATATGAAGTATATTTCATAAGTATATGAAAAAGCTATGAAGTATAACACCTAGTCATCTGTGTGTATGTATGTCTGACAACTGAAAAAATATTTACACAGTTTTGACTCACTTTTCTTTTTAGATTTTTCAAAGGGAAAAATGTGGCAAAAGGCTATTGTGATGGTGGTAATTCTGGGTGAGTTTGGCCAGACAAACATTTTTCAATAGAATGAAACATACTGTACACAAAGATTCTCTCTCTCTCTATCTAGATAAATCTCTCTCTCTGTCTCTCTAGAAAGATTTCCCTTGAACAATTTCTCTTGAATAATATGTTTGTTCTGACTAAAAATTACACTGCAACATAGCTAAAGGTTGTAAGACAATGTGGTATAAACATGGAAATTAAAAAAGAGGCTTCATACCATCTTTAAATAATCAGTGGTACGCGAGCTGCCACTAGGGGGTACGCGAGATGAAAAGGGCAATGTCGGAAATGTGCTAACAAATATGAATTAATTAATAATCGAATTAGTTCATAAATAATAAACCATTTCTAATCGGGTTATAATGATATGGAAACGTGAAATTAAAGGCAATCATTTGTAAACTCTATAGCAGACTATGTTTTCGTTAAAAAAATAAGCTACCCACAATGCAGCGGGCAGCCAGAATATCTGGCGCGTTAGTTTTGTGGAATAGGCTATGTAGAAGGCTAGGCAAACATGGAAAACTGTCTAAAAACAGGGACACTGTCCAAAAGGACTAATTAAAGCGATCGAAGAAGTGAAGCGAGAGAAACAGAGCAGGAGACAGGTAACGATGGGATGGGGGGCAGAATGATGGAGGTGGAGCGCAGGGGGGTAAAAAAAAAGGACGAGACAGAAAAGACTGCGGGAAGAAAACGAAAGCGAAAGCGAAAAAAACGAATGAGGCATATAAGGCCTCGGCTTCACTATGATGAGGCATATAGGCCTCGGCTTCACTATGATGAGGCATATAGGCCTCGGCTTCACTATGATGAGGCATATAAGGCCTGGGCTTCACTATGATGAGGCATATAAGGCCTCGGCTTCACTATGATGAGGCATATAAGGCCTCGGCTTCACGTGGATTGGAAGACAGACTGCCCAAAGCCACAGTGCATGGTTTGCAGTGAGGTGCTATCTAACCAGTCTAATGTTGTTCTCCACACTGTTTTTTAGACAAGTTGCACATTTTGATTTTGCTATTTGTTATCATATAGCGTGGATAATTAAACATGATGCCTGGAATGCGTCAATAGAATGTGCTACTTTTCGGATGGTGGGGGTACGCGAGCCGAGTCAGGATGTACCAGGTGGTCCGCGGGAAAAAAAGTTTGGGAACCGCTGGTCTGGGGAGTCTGCTCTGTATTTTCAACTGTTTTCTACTGCAATTCGATAGTCCTTCAACCAATCAGACCAACGATCCGGGTCGCCAGGTGGATAAGCCAGTTTGTGATTGGTCTCCATATATTTGTAACGGAAGTAGGATAGAAAAATTTGGAGGTTTCCAGACTGAGCTGTAGGGCGAAATCAAATCACCGGCAGATAGGGTTGGGATTACCCAGTCTACCAATGCCGCCTATTGGGGTAGGTTTCTCTGTACACTATCTGATCTTTTCCTGCAGAATATCAAGTGTTTGCATTTTACTTTGAGAAGGTCACCAGGCCCCCCTGGTTGAAATGTCTTACAACATTTTGGCATGTGGCAGTGTAATTTTCAGTCAAAACAAACATATTGGTCAAGAAAGAAACAACATTAAATCATATTTGCTATGCATTTGAGTCATGAATAGTTTTGTTCCTAACTGTATATAGACAAAGGTATTGGAATGCCTGCCATTACACCCACAGGAACTTCAATGTCATCCCATTCTAAATCTGTCTGTCTGTATGCCTAAATCTTCTCGGCACAAGGTCTGTTCATACATATTTATTTAGAATGGGATGTCATTGGCGTTCCTGCGGGTGTAAAGCAGTTATCCCAATACTTTTGTCTATGAAGCATGCATACTGTATACAGGTGGGTCTCAAAAAATTAGAATATTGTGCAAAAGTTAATTTTTCCTACCTAAATTATTTTTAAAAAGTGAATATTTCATTATTCTAGATTCATTCAATATAAAGTGAAATATTTCAAGCCATTTTTGGCTTCATCTCATGAATCATCAAAATATTAGAATAAATACGTTATAATACAGACATGTCAGTTTCCTGAGCCTTTAATCTCTTAGTCTGGTTCAGGAAACACAACCGTAATCATGGGAAAGACTGCTGACTTGATAGTTGTCTAGAAGACACTCACTGACTCCCTCCACAAAGAGGATAAGCCACAGAAGGTCATTGCTGAAAGGGCAGTGCTGTATCAAAGCATATTCATGGAAAGTTGACTGGAAGGGAACAGTGTGTGTTAGGAAAAGGTGTGACTACAGCCTTGAGAGAATTGTCAAGCAAAGCCAATTCAAGAACTTGGGGGAACTTCACAAAGAGTGCACTGAGTTTGGAGTCTGCATCAAGAGCCACCACACACAGATGTGTCCAGGAAATGGGCTACAGACCTAGTGTCAAGCCACTCCTGAATCAGACAAGGTTAGAGCGTCTTTCCTTGGCTAAGGAGAGACAGAACTGCACCGTTGTTCAGTGGTCCAAACTCCTCTTTTCACACATTTATAAAATAAATTTACCATTTCATTTGGATATCAGGGTCCAATCAAGGTCTCAAGAGTCTGGAGGAAGAGTGGAGAGGCACAGAATCCAAGTTGCTTGATGTCCAGTTTGATGTTTCCACAGCCAGTGGGGATTTGTCATGTCATCTGCTGGTGTTGGTCCACTGTGTTTTGTCAAGTCCAGAGTCAATGCAACCTTATACCAGGAGATTTTAGAGCGCTTCATGATTCCATCTGCAGACAAGCTTTATGGAGATGCTGATTTCCTTTTCCATTAGGACCTGCCCACAGTGCCAAAGCTGCTAGTAACTGGTTTGCTTACCATGGTATTACTGTGCTTGATTGACCTGACAACTCATCTTACCTGAACCCCATAGAGATATCTATAGTTTATTGTCAAGAGGCAAATGAGAGACACCAGACCCAACAATACAAATGACCCTAAGGCTGCTAACAAAGCAACCTGGGCTTCCATAACACCTCAGCAGTGCCACAGGCTGATTGCCTGCATACCACACCACAAAGATGCGGTAATTTGTGCAAAATCAGCCTGACCAAGTATTGAATGTACACATGAACTACTTTAGATTAGTCAGATAACTTAATTTATTTTCAAAAGGCCGATATTTCTGTATTATAACCTCTTTATTCTGGGAAAATAGGTGGGAAAGGTGGGAAAAAATTACTTTTGCATGATATTCTATTTGTTGAGACCCACCTGTACACACACACACACGGAGATATGGCAGTATACTTTAAGATTACTTCAATACATTTTACTAAGTAATCCTTGCATTCCCTCCAAAAGGCTTCACTAGTCAGACTGAAGACATTGAATTCAAAAGTGACCTACCCCACCTCCTTCTGCAAGACAATAACTCTAATTCCAGTTTTATCAACAAGGACAGAGATTATGTTGAAGATGGTGCATTTGAAGAGAAGTCAGATCTCCTGAAAGACATAGCCTCTCCTACCAGTTTTGTCACCAAGGACGATGCTTATATCAAAGACATAGAATCTGAATACATGTTGGTTTCTCCAAATATACACTCTGACCTTACAAGTGCATTGCTGCCGCCTCACAAAGAGGCACAAGCAAAGAAAGAGAATGAAACCCCAAAAGAGTGGCCAGTAAAACGATTTCGGCGGGAAAATGTAGTGGATGAGGGTTCAGGAATGTCTGAAAATGAAACTGTAGTGGATGAGGGTTCAGGAATAGGGAATGAGGGTTCAGGAATATCTGAAAATGAAACCACATCTGGAACAACACAATCAACATCAACTGGGGCAACCACCACAACCACTACAATTTCCACAGCAACAACTCGTCCGGCTCCTGTTATTCAATTGCAGGCTGTTATACTTATAGTATTCACGGCAGCTCTTGAGGACACGCAGAGCCAAGAGTTCCGGCAGCAAGCAACAGTGGTTGAACGTGCAGTAAGTACTTCCACTATAAAACAGTAACTTTATTGGTGAAGGATGTTGCATACAAAGAATTTGACAGCTGGTGGTGGCTCATAACAACAAGGGCAGAGTGTAGATTAACAAGTAGAGACAGTACCCGGCTACTGTAAAAGTTATAGAATGTATAAAATTAAGCAATAATGCAAAGTGGGTGTGTGGTGGACCAGAGTTCAGTGTCACAGCCTGGTAAGCCATCGATCCTGCTTTTATCCCAACACATCACTTTGGATAAAATTATCTGCTAAATACTACTTATCTTAAAAGAAAAATTCCGGTATTTAGCACTTTGAGTCCCTTTTCTGGTTTGTTTTAGATGAACTAGAGTGATGGACACCGAAATTTTGACGATTGGTCCGGTGTTGTGCCCCTTCTGGTTTTTCCGCCTACTTTCCGAGCTGTTCCCGAGCCTGTCCAGATGTCATGTATACCTATCAACAGCAGCTGACGGCTACTCACGTCGACAGATTCGCTACATATTCATAAACATTTTACTGGCCTTTGCATGTCGCACCTCAATTAAAAACTGCACTAAACTGAACTGAATACCTGAGCACTACATTACTATAACAATTTCCAGCGGGGAAAATGCTTTTTTAAAGCAACACCAAAGAGTTTTTTGTACCTTAAAATAATGGTTCCAAAATCGTTTCAGTGGTTCATCAACTCGTAACAGGGTGAACGGCACTTCTGCATTCGCTTCGCGGCCCTCTATCGGCTATAACCGCACTGTGTAAGTTTGCCAGATCGGGTAGCGGATCTGTAGTTCGATGGAATGAGACATAAGAAACTACAAATTTGACTTGCATGTCGCAATACATCGTAGCCTACTTTCATAAAATCATGCAACATATTCTACCTTGTCTGTGGACATCGTTATTTCCAAAGCCGGTGCTGGATAAACAAATAGTGCGTGCTACAGAGGAAAAGTTCTTTGGTGTTGCTTTAAAGTAACCTAATTTCGATTATCTGTGTCGCGCTGGATTCGAACCCTCATCAGCAAAAGTATCACCATACGAGACCGCCTCGCTCTCCACTAAACTATCACCATCTACATAACTTCCAGAACATAACGCTGTCTTTACTCAGTAGGCCATGATTCACCGTTCATCTGAGTATTTTGAAACAACTGGTTACCTTGATTTAGGCTTCAAAAACATAACTGTATCATGCACTCTACCTTCTGTTACACCTATGCGCTGTCCATGTGCAAGGATTTGTCATAAATTCTACCAGGCAACGCACGGATCATGAAACAATGGGTCTAAAACAACTGGTTACCCTGCCCTGGAAACGCAGGATCTCGCTCTCAAACAGCTAGGTTGCAATAGCCTACGTTCCTTGGATTCATACATAGTTCACGGGCCTTTGCGTGTCGCACCTCAATATAAACTGTACTCAACTGAATATCTGAGCGCTACATCACTATAACATTCTCCAGCGGGAATTTTTTTTAAAGTAACCTAATTTCGATGATCTGTCGCGCTAGATCACTCGTGCTATCGCGCTATCATGCACTCTACCTTCTGCGTTTTCAGTCCGGTGTTCATCCAAAACAAACCAGAAAAGGGACTCAAAGTGCTAAATACCGGAATTTTCCTTTAACTGAAACGATACAGATGGTATAACTTATAGACACAAAGAATAGAACCAATACAATTGATGATACCATCAGTAGTTCTAAGGGATCTCTAACACAATGCGTCACCTTTAGCGAACATCTCCTATGATCTGCTAGCTCTCCATTCTGTGAAAAATATCAACAAATGTGATTTCATTCAAAATTACTTAAGGCAACAACAAAAATGTTGACCAGGTGATAATAATGAACCTAAAACTTTCACATTTTCTTTGTTTCTGTCTTCTTTAACAGTTTGATGTGATCTATAGTGAAAAGTATGGTATTTTGTTCGTGCGGACTATTGTTATAGCATTCAGGTAAGCCCCTCTTACCCAAAATTATTGCAGTGAAAAAGCAATTTACTTCATGAGACTGAGAACATTTTTTGGTTACAGGCGGTCTACTCGTAACCGAATGGACGAAGTTGAGACAGATATTGAACTTGTGTTCAACGAGGATTCAACGGAACCCCTTCCTCAAAGTTCTGATGTGGTTAATACCTTGGTTACTGCAATGACCAGCCCTAATTCAGGCTTTAATCTGACTGTGCTAGCTGACTCCATAAGGGTTACAAGTAAGAACATGTTAATGCTTGCCAGATGTTTACAGTGGTGCTTCGCAGGCGCGCCTGCAGGTGTACGTCCGTACGCACTGTGCGTACCATCAGGCTACTCAACAACGAGAGAAAATTTCCCTTGTGTGTGTGTGTAATGTGTATTCACACCAAATTGGCCCACCATACCTTCCCAACTATGCACAGTATCCCATTAGCTCCATGCCATCGGGCTATTTACAATTTTCTATTACGTAACTTAGTGAACACACTAAGTTAATCAAAATTAATACGCAAACATTTTGTTTGAGCAAGAGACCGAATACGCACGCAGGCACGCAACTAGGCTAGCCTACTTGTTGTTTTCTTTTACTTGGCTATCTATATATGGTTATCAGCACACAATGTTGAGCTAATTCACTAACTCAATACTCATCATGGATATCACTAGCCTGGCGGGCCATCCTATATCATTGAAATGTATAGTCTGGAATCGAACCATTTACCTCGTTTAATCCAAGGGGCGGGCAGAGAATTGTCTTTCAAACTGCCTAGGCATGCAATAGGCCAGCGCTACGACCATATCCGTATCCGGTCGGCAAAACGGCAAATACATCCTTCTTCGAAAGGAATTACTTAAGTGCATTGTGTTGCTCAACTTTCAAAGAAAAGCACAAGTCCAACTCCTCCAAAGTTGACGCCAACACCGATTCAAACAACCGCTCTTCGTTAGCCATAGCCACCTTCCTTGTTGTTCACCGTCACAGGACTGTCGTTATCCTGTTAAGCCCGCCTTAAGACTCTCTAACAAAATAGAACGCTGTGATTGGATGAAGTCCACGGCGTCAGCCAATAGAAATCCCTATGGTTTGATACTAGACGTACAGGCTGAGCAAATTAATTTGCCGCCGCTAGGGTGCGTCTAGATTTCTAGGCTAGGATATCACAAGTTTAAACAACGAAAACAGAAAGTATGGAGGCAGCAAAGCTAGAGGAGTTATTATAGATGGGCAAGAACAAGGTAGGCAATTGGTGTGCTTGTCAGAACGTTAGACTGCATTACAGCTGTTTAAAGCCAGATGTCACGGTACACTAGAACAAAACAAGGTAATAGCCTGTATAGGGCTGTATCAAGTTGTCCAAATGAATAGGTCATTGTAGACATTGTTGTATTATTGCATGTGGATGTTGTTATGCTATGTAGACTACTTTTTTGCTGACCAATGCACAGGGCTAAAACCGGGAAACGGACAAATATTGTCCACGCGTGATTTTTTTTTTTTTTTTTGCCGGGGGGGGGGGTCACCAAGAATGAATATGACAAAAACTATTTACTCAAATGGCTGCCTGTGTGTTTATGTCTGCAACTTTTTCTAGGTGCCCCCCGCCTAATGAGCATTCCCCAATTCCGCACCAATGAAACATTTACTGATGATCTTTCTAATTCCCTCTCCAATGCCTTCCGTAATAGATCCTCACTCATCAAAAGAGAGGTATATCTGCCTACACTTAATGAATCAATGATGACTGTCTGGGAAAAAACTTTCACCTTACTCAAGTTTTCCTTTTGTGTCTTGTTTATTGCCCATCTAGCTGGAGCCATTTTTCCTTGAAGATATCCAAGATTTCATAAGCCTCACTCCAACAAGCTTCAGGTGATTAACCAACAGCATCATGTGTGAAAAAAATGTTTGTACTGGGAAACATGTATAATACTGCCTGGTTTATCTTGTGAGAAAATAATTTAATCTTGCTATCGCTGCTTTTTCCCTTTATCAGAAATGGTTCGATTATTCATTCAACAAACCTTACCGTGACCGCCAACGGCACATTTCCTAATGACTTGCAGATTATAGGCACCTTGACTAGAGCTGCGTTGAGTGGAAATGTGTCATTTACCATCATCTCCATCAATGGCATAGGTTTGTTTTTAAACCTCCATGTGGTGGTAAAACTATCTCTAATTCAGCATTGCACATAATGCAACGGTTAAATGCCTAAACAATAATAAATACCATATTTAACTGTATAATACATAAACAATATCATACATATCATACATAGCTAGTTACATATCCTAATGCAAGTAATAGGGTTGGCTAATTAGCTTTTTCTGTGTTTAGCAGATCATTTTTGTTCAAAGTAACTATTTGGGTTTAAGCATGAGCCATATTAACTCTTGCTTCTGTCTTTTCTCCAACTCCCATCATAGCGTTGAGTAGAGACCCTACTGAAACAACAACAATCCAAGCCCCTACAACAACAACAACAACAACAACAACAACAACAACAACAACAACAGGTTTGTATATGTGTTGCCTAGTTTTTAAATGGGGGTAGTATTGACGACTTAAGGTGAAAACTATTCAATACTCTTGTGGCCTTAAAAGGAAAAGAGATGGTAAGGTAATAGTAACCCCAAGCCATGGTAGGCTAATTGTATAGTTAGTGTAGTTTATGTATATTTAGCCGAAGCTAAACACCTTACAAAACATTAAACATAGAATAATGATAACTATGTGGAATTCAGCATATAATGCAACAACTAAAACTGTTTAACACCTAATTATGCAAAAGGCCTATAGCACTTGTGATCGTGGGATTGGTCATGGATATTCCCACAGCTGTTGTTGCCTGCGCCACTCGGCCATTATTGTTTAAAAATGTTAATTTCGACATCGTTCTTACGCATCAAAAAATAGTTCCCTTTTCAATAGACAGTGTCTTAGTTGCTTTGTTGCATGCATGTTACAAGGACGCTGGGTCATATCATGTAAGGGACATACCTATTTTCAGGACTATAAGTCACTCTGGAGTATAAGTAGCATTAGTCAAAAAAATGCATCATGAACAGGAAAAAAACATATATAAGTCGCACTGGACTATAAGTCGCATTTATTTAGAAATGTATTTCACAAAATCCAAAACCAAAAACAGAGACTATGTAACTGGACTATTGAGGCCAAAAAGAATAATGTTAATGAAGACGAAGGAGTGAAGGCAGCCAAGAGGAGGGCCAGAAGGTCTAATTGTAAAGCAAATGATTCACTGAAAGAAAATGCCATGTGGTACACCAACATTTAGCTAAAATGTGGAGAATACAATGCAATCAAGCATTTTGGGCAATGTGGAGTCACAAGCTGGCAGCAGATTAAATGTTCATGAGAGAGAAAAACATGGTTTTAAAAGGACGTGACCGAAGCAAGCCAGGCATAGACCTATAGGCCCGAAGGTAATTGTAAAGCAATTTACAAAAGATTCACTGAACAAAAATGCTGATATAGTACATGAAAATTTAGCTTAAAAATGTGGAGAATGCAATGCAATCAAGCATTTTGGGCAATGTGGAGTCACAAGCTGGCAGCAGATTAAATGCTCACGAGAGAGAAATAGACGGTTTTAAAATGACGTGACCAAAGCGCAAACCAGGCGATCGGCCTATAGGCCCAACAGTAATTGTAAAGCAATTTACAAAAGATTCACTGAACAAAAATGTTGATGTGGTACATGAATATTTAGCTAAATATGTAGAGAATGCAATGCAATCAAGCATTTTGGGTGATGTGGAGTGACAAGCCGGCAGCAGATTAAATGCCCACGAGAGAAAAGGATGCGGTTTTAAGAAGACGTGCACAGACCGGGTTTAATAGGACGTGCAGACCAAAGCTGCAGCAAGCAGGTGATATTTAGAAATGTATTTCACAAAATGTCAAGACCAAGAACAGACAGATGTAACTGGACACAATACATAGAGGCCAAATAAATATGCGCATTTAAAACCAGGGCCTAAATTTCAGCGCGGGATTGCGGGTATTGCGCATAAGTTATTAACCCTTAAAGGTGTAGGTTTTTGAACATTCTAAGTTCCGCAACAATTGAAGGTTCTAAAATTCTATGTTGAATTCAATGAACCCAGATATTCTTTAGAATGTTAATTTCCCAACATTCCTTTAAGGGTTAAGTATTGAGCATAATAATAAAAGTCCCACAACTCCGTCATAATGAGAGAAATTCCCACACATGTTACAGCGCTGTCTGATAATGTTAATCCAACAATGGAGCCCTGAAAGCGTGACTATTGACTGGACGGACCAACTCTGACTTCAATTGACCGATCCCAAGCCCCTCCTCCCATTGTCAGTCCCATAGTTACTGTTGCTACTGTAAGTCGGACAAGTTTGCAGGAAAGTGTGCGAGAACGTGTGTTCAACATGGGTATGCAGCACCATTTAGCAGAGTGTAACAAGTGTATGCTAGATTTCTGGGCGTCAAGTAATATTGATATATTCAAAAAACAGAGGCCAGAGAGGCCTTCAGTATTCGGCAGGACAGATTCACAATGTCTGCTGTTATCAACGAGGTGGAACACCACAAATTGAGGACAAACCAATCTGGTGTTACGGATCTTAATGGGATGCATGTTAACTGGGGATAAACAATTAGCACGTTATCACAAGCAGGTAGTTTACCTTATTTGCTGCAGATGTGACTGATTCAATAAACAGGTCTGTGCAAACATATGGTGTTGACGTGTCCATAACAAAATCTAACCATATTTCGAGGATTAATTAAAGACGGGTCCAAGTGCTGCAGATCCAAGTTCCCACGCAACTTCGGAGAGTGGCTACTGGCTAGCCTGTTAAGCAACTCATGTTGGGGAGGTAGAGAGATAGCTTCGCTTCGGTAGGCCGATAGCCTACTTATTATTTTGAATGGCTGCTTTAGAAGGAAGAGTTCAAATAAACATGATACAAATGTAGGCTATTGAAAAGAAACCACTAGATCTACCCGAGTTTACCCATACAACCCACGACATATCTGCAGTTTGCAGACGTGATTTGTCTTGCACAAGACTTCATCATGCCCGCTTATGCTATACTTAATTTAAATGTGGGCAATGTACTAGGCCTAATATTGGCGATTTCGAGACTGCATAGCCTAGACAGCAAGGTTTTCAATCGGCACATGATTTGATCTTTAGAAGACTTTGGCTATCTCTCGTTCAGCCATCAATGATGCATCGCAGTAGTCTATTCCGTTTGTTGAAAAAATGGTCATCAGCTTATTTCTGTGAACAGTCTTCTATCCCAAGTTAAACATGGCAAGGTAGCCTATGCCTAAAAGCTGAAAGTATTCTTATTGTGTGTAAGGCGATACGCGATTTAAGGTGTAGCCTATTTGCGCGTACTTCCAATTGTATGAGTGTGAGTTCAGTTCCTGCAAGGTAGGTATAATTTTTTGCGTAGGCTTATGTTGTCGTTTCAACAGTGGAAACCAGGTTTAGTTATGTTTTTGTATGTAGTTATGAACACAAAAAAGGGAACATTTTCGTACACACTCAGATTTCTTTACTGAAAAGTAGCAGCCTATCCAAAGTTATGCAAAGTTAGGCCAATGTCTGTCAACGTTTCACACGGTCAGGATTTCGGATATCACTTCTACAAGTATCCCAGGCATATATTTGAACCTTTTTGAGCTCTTTAGTTATTTAGTTACTTAGGCTACTCGCAAAAGAAGCATTAGCATTCACATAACCAGCGTATTGTAGGCTACAGAATGGACACTATAAAATTCAAAATTGACCGAGGTTGACCGAGGTCCTCCGACGTCCTCATTGTGACATAGTAAAAGGGGGCGGGGCTTGGGATCGGTCAATTGAACCCCATGCACACACACACACGCGCAGGACCATTTTGCGGGTGCCTCTCTCTCTCCCTCTCTCACCGCTTAAGTCAAATTATAGCCTAGGTGCTTCTACATCAACCGCGATCGACAGGAAAGGAAAACAAACGTTTAGCGATCAGGAACCGTCAGGAATTTTGCGAACACAGAAGCATGACAGCCTAACACGAGAGAACATGGATGTGTTCTCCATTTGAGGAACGTTATAATCGATTGCGGACGTGAACAGACAGATACAGACACGGAGCGCATAGTTGGCCTAGGCCTACTTTCACTTTCTAGTGTGTGTATTCATTATGTGAAATATAATTAGTAGCAAAACAGTGATCAAATATTAGCCTACATGGCAGTGAGTTTTGTTTTCAAATGTTTTCATGCATGTCTAGATTATGGTTGAGGAATGTTTAGGAGACAGACTATCGTAAATCCTCAAATCCTTATGGCGGGAGTCTTTTATTTAGGCTGCGCAAAGCATAGCACCTTTATTTGGGGCATGGCTTGTACTGTTTGATATTGCTAAATATCGGGACTGATGACCACTGAAATCTGTGGGTATTTGACGGTTCATGTATGAAGTGTCGGGATTTCCATCCGCTTATTGCGAGATAAGGCATCCGCTTTCATTTATCCATGGGACATGTGTTGTGTTGAAATGGAAACCTTATTCCGTATAAGTCTACGATAGCCTAAATTTAGTTATTTTTTTTAATTCTGCATGATTTACTTTTTTATAAAATTCGTAGGCTGATGCCTGGCAGCAACAATTGTTTAAATGTAGGTTACTGCTTCAGCCTCTGGCAAGCTCAGAAGGGGGCGGCATGCAACTGGTAGCTTGAGAGCAACGTGTTGGAGACGTGTCATGGTGTAAGACAATGACTTTTCATTGGCAACAATATTAAACCAACCAACAATATAAAATATTAAGAGCTCTTTTATGAGTTAAATTGAAACAAAATTATTACTGGCCTTTATTTGTCCGAATCTGAGGCCCGGCTATAAATAGAATCCCGGCCATAATTTGATGATTTAGGTTCACGTGTGCTGCAGGCATAGCGCTACCACTAATCTCTGACTGAAAGTGCACAGAACTTATGCATTTGAGAGCGCTCTCTCGCGCTAGACAGTAATGTTTCATGTAGGGTTCATGTCAGTTAATATGAATTAACATTTAAAAACATGTTCAATTATATATTTTTTTCATATAGGCCTATAATAAGTCGCACCTGACTATAAGTCGCAGGGCTAGCCAAACTATGAAAAAAAGTGCGACTTATAGTCTGGAAAATACGGTATATGGATTCCCAAGAGTCCAAGCTTTCAAATGGTATATAATATTACTATGCTACATAACAATATGGTGCATACAATTGATTTAGAATGTTGGGGGAGGTGGGGGGCACTGTAAATGTCCCAAGTTCAGGACACCCTACAGTATGCAAATTAGCACATATTTAATTAGATAATGAATAATTTGCATATGTAAACATTAAATTACAGAAAACTTGTAATACATTTATTTTTTTTCATATTAATGTTAAGTAATCAACTGGGGAAGTTTCATAGTGATATGTACTAGTTAAACATTTTACCTAATTCACCTGTAGTGTCTTGCCTTAACTACATATCATATATATCAAACATAACTAGTTATATATCCAAATGTAAGTAGCAAGGTTGGCTAAATAGCATTTTCTGTGTTTATCAGATGCTTTTTGTTCAACTATTGACTATCTGGGTTTAAGCATGAGCCGATGTTAACTCTTGCTTCTGTCTTTTCTCTATCTCCCCTTATAACACACACAGCATTGTCAGCTGGTGAAGTCAGCAGCAGTATTAACCTCATGAGTGTCTGTGGGCTCACCATACTGTCACTCCTTGCGGCTAAGCCCTGGTAGACCCTGAGATCTCTCACCTTTGACCTTGTTCACGCAGAACCTACTGTCATGAAGTAAAAGTTTGTTTTGCCTACTCTGGCACTATCTCGTCCCATCACTTTTAGGGTAGAAAACTATATCTTATATCCCACTTACTTTGAAAAGTTAATGTTTTCTTAACATTCTATACATGTGTGTATGTGTATAATGTAATACAATGTTTAAATGTATACTATTTCACTTATTGTACATTCAAAATGACCAAGACATTTGATTAAGTAGCTGTTTTAATGCCTGATGGACAATTGAATGACTACAATTATTTGACAAAGAAAAGAAAACAGTTGTCAAACTATTGCACTATTAATGCTTTGTGTCTCATTCTTTTTTGTAGTCTACAAGGAAAATGTTTTTTTTTATTTGTTTATTATTATTATTATTATTATTATTATTATTATGTAGTTTGGTTGGGACCTATGTTCCCTCTCTAAGCCTGGCACACGATGCAGCACAGGAAGAATTGTGTTTGGCCAAGGAAAGGTTTAAGGACAGCACTGTGAAGCAGTGGTAAATATTGCGGAAAACTATATGATTATTCGGACTCCATAAAATTAAGAAATTGACCTCAAATAATTACCAAGCAGTTTATCAGCTATAGAAGAGTAGTGGCATGGCATACAAGAGGAGATATATAAATTGTGGTGAATTGACAATTTAATTTAATAACCAGTGAGTAAACCATAAACTTGTAAATCAATATCACTTAAAATACCAGTTGAACAAAGTAAGCATAACCAAAAGACTTAAACACAGAGCCATTTCAAGGTACTTTGGGGGCAAAAGGAACCCGGTAAAAATGTAAAACAATACATCAAATATAAAGAAATAAAACAAACCCAAAGGAAAGGAGAGAGAGAAAGCGAGAGAGAGAGAGAAGCCAAGATGCAAGAGAAATAGAGAGTGGCCATAGAGAGAATGGCCTCCTCCAGAAGAGTGAGCAAGCCGGATAGAGCCTAGCCTGCCAAAGACAAAGAGGCAAATAGAAGAGAAAGAATAATCCTTGTTCCTTCCCTTAAATATCCAGAATAGAAATTAACATACAGTATAGGTGGCATTCACAGCTGTAGACCCCTCAATCATCAGGGGCTCTCTCTTATCTGAGAGCAGGGGGTGTGGGCGTATCTCTTCAGACTGGGCATATCAATTATCCCAGGTTACAGAAACATCATATGCATTATTACACTATAGGTTCAAATTAAGCTATAGGCTGTAGATCCTATGAGTCTAAGTCATAGTAAAAAAGCCTACTTAGTCAAAGAGTCATTGTGTTGTGTGTAAATAGAGGTTAAGAAAGATATTATATTCTAATGAAATGGCAGTTTTTCATATTGAAGCCTTATATGTAACCTTCTGATATTTAGTGTGAGTTTTGTTTGAGTCTGCTAGAAACAAAATCTAGAGGAAACACTGGTAAGTTAAGAATAACAAGTTTACACACCATCAATTACAATTCATATTGGAGTGTTGAGCAGAGATGGCATTCTCTTGGCATTCACCATGCAGTTATTCAGATAGAACACCCACATATATGTGAAGAGGAAGATTGATACGGAAGTCACTAATTTTCATACACTAATGCAAAGGGCAATTACATTAGAAATGCACATGATAAACACATTACAGAATTACAGACAGACCAATAATCACAAACATAATTGTAAATTATGATATCCAACGAGGGAGAATATGGATACACTTAATGAAATTTACACATAACAATGTTATATAGGGTACACACTACACAAGTCACCCATACACTTCACATTCAAACTAGATCCAATCAGGCTGTTGAAGGTCATGTTTTCCTTTAGTTTGTTACATAGATTTGTGTGCATGTAAACAATCTGCAAAGCTACAAAGTCCATGGAACATGAACAGTGAAAAGATGAATGAATAATATGGTATAGTCAAGTCAAGTCAACTTTATTTCTATAGCACATTTAAAAACAACTGAGTTGAACCAAAGTGCTTACAAACAAACATAAAACAATGAAGGCTCTATCACCCTTAGTCTTAAGGCGTGTTTTGGGGATATAGAGAAGATTCTGAGATGAAGACCTAAGTGATCTTGGAGTGCTGTAAGGAATTAGTAGGTCACCTATGTAACTAGGTGCCAAACCACTGAGGGCTTTGAAGACAAAAAGTAAAATTTTAAACTTAACTCTGTGCTCCACAGGTAACCAGTGCAGCTTAGCCAACACAGGAGTTATATGCTCACGTTTCTTAGAGCCACTTAATAATCTAGCTGCTGCATTTTGAACTAGCTGAAGTCTGTTGAGAGTGGAGTGGGTCAGGCCTGCATATAATGAATTACAATAATCTAGTCTAGATGTTATGAAAGCATGTATAAGAGTTTCAAGATCGGAGAAGGACAAAAAGGGCTTCAGTTTTGCAATGGTTCTTCAGCTGCCTTTGACCACACTATTTATTTGCTTATTAAAATTTAAAGAGGAGTCAAAGAAAACCCCAAGATTCTTTACTTCACTGTGGCAGTTTGCAGAGAGAGGTCCTAGTGCATTTTTCAAGATAGAAACATCACTTGGAGGGCCACAAATAATTATATCAGTTTTACTTTCGTTCAGTTGAAGAAAATTTCTTGCCATCCAGCATTTGATGTCACGGAGACAGTTAAAAAATATTCTCCAAAGAACAAATGCCATTAGTGTTAAGAGGCAGGTAAAACTGAGTGTCATCTGCATAGCAGTGATACTGAATGTTATACTTTTTAAAAATTGAGCCAAGGGGTAGCATATAAAGAGAGAATAAAAGAGGGCCCAAAATGGAACCCTGAGGAACACCACACTTTATAAGGGCAGAGGAAGAGGAGAAATTGCCTAAACTAACTGAAACTGATCTATCACTAAGATAAGAAGAGAACCATTGCAGAACAGAACTCTGGAGACCAACTTCATCCTCCAAGCGTTTTAATAGGATGTTATGGTCAATGTTGTCAAATGCTGCACTCAGATCAAGAAGCACCAAGAGGGCGCAAGATCCAGAATCAACTGCTAAGAGAATGTCGTTTTGGACTTTAAGCAAGGCTGATTCAGTGCTGTGCAGAGATCTAAAACCCAGAGGTGGGACCAAGTCACTGTTTGGCAAGTCACAAGTAAGTCCCAAGTCTTAGCACTCAAGTCCAAGTCAAGTCCCAAGTAAATACAGAGAAGGGCAAGTCGAGTCCAAGTCCAAGTCTCATCAAAGCCAAGTCGAGTCCAAGTCCAAGTCCCAATCTTTTTCAAGTCCTGAACAAGTCATCAGGTACTCTTCACTTAATAATGGCATTATTAGACTATCGATCATAATTTTAACACTTCCATCTAATCCACATATTTTTTTTTTATAAATACAGATTAAAATATGTTCAATGTTTCTGTCTTGAAATCTTTTACGATATATGCATGCGCATACAATATACACATGTGCATACCTGAGTAATCTGTACAAAACGGATAGCTACATGACAAATAAAAATATTGTTTTTCCAAATTTCGGAGCTCACTGTAAGGATGAGTAATAATTTGACTGATGGCATTTCCCTGCGCTAGGCCACAGATTTGCCTGCAAACAATTTATTAGGCTGTCTGCCAGTGGCGACTCATAAGGGAAGCCAAGGTCAACACTTTTATATTATTTAAAAGATAATAATGACACAGTAATTTTGTTTTAAAGTATTCATTTCTTAAGAAATACTACACATTTGATGCTGTTTATCTCATTTGTAAATGGTGCACTGTCACTTTAAGCCCATTGTGTGCCACTGTCCACACATTCTCATAATGATCTTTTTTTTACCAGCTCCATTCCTATGGCTAGTCCACAAACTCAAACATTGTTTGTGCCACATGAATAGCACAATATTAACAATGATAAGCATTATATTAAGTTGGCACAAACAGCTTTCATTCCTTTGGAAATAGATGCATGTATGACATGATGCTTGCTTGACATTTTCTGTTTGCAATTAAATGTGAATTATGAGCCTGGTAGCCAGTAGCCACCTAGCTAGCTGAGTGGAATGCGTTTCAATCGGCATATCAATGTGCTTCATGTAAACAAATTATTGAATAGGCCTACTTCAAGACTCACCATTTCCATTAAACAAAGGCAAAGACAACTCTTCATATTCTTGTCCACTTTCCAAATCACAGTGAGTGCAGCCTATGTCATAGTGACCTGGATCTCATAGTTTATAACAGTAGTGAGAACCGGATAAATCCGCAATTTCCCCTAATCTCGTATTTGTTGCCTTCATGATTTCCTTTTATACGTTTCTTATATTTAAAAGAAAATATCAATCATCATCAACAATGACAAGCCAGCTGGAACCTGCCACTCGTTTTCTCTCCCTCTCGTGCGTGCTTAGATGGGGTTCTCAATTAAATGGAGTAGGCTAGCATAAGTTCAAGTTGGATCTTAATGGAGAGGACTCGAAAAGTATCATCTTTATGTAACATGCTGTTGGTGCATTTTGACATTGTAAACGTTCTCTAACAAGAGTGCAAATCAGTTTGCAGTAAAGCTACTCGTTATTAGCTAAATGTTGGTCGTTTCTCTGTCTCTTGGTGCCCTACACACAGTGCGTAACGCATGTGGGGGTAGCGGCAGCACTGAACTGTGCTCTGGACTGGCCGCTTGTCTCCGCTATTTTTTTTTTTTTTAGTCGCGGAGGGAAAGCATCTCTGGGGTGACTGGTCCACGATCAGGATATTTAGTTTTTGACTCGTGACATGTCAAGTCGTCACAAGTCAAAGAGGCACTCTCTGAGCGGAGAGTGGTGATTGCTCAACCCTTTTGTCTCTTCCCAGCCTCTGGGTCTGGCTACCAGCGTGCCGGATAAGAGACCGGGGCGCACCAGCGAGATGGTGGAGCCAGTATCGATCAAGGCGCGACACCGAGTCCCGTCTAGCGTACAGTCCACATAGAGTCCTCTTGTTTGGCCGAGCCGGCCCAGCCGTATGCAGTCCATAGCCAGGGAGGTAGTGAAACTTGAAGGTGGCATCCCTCCCGCCGTGCCACCTCCCTCTAGTTTGACTGGGGCGCGCGCGTGAGGGGTGCTGGGGCTGGACAGTCTGTCGCGTCGTCTCCAACTCCTCCCCGTCTTCCTCCATCGATGTCTGGCGTACGCAATGCCTAGACTCCGTTGTGTGGAAGATGTTTTCCACCCGTTCTGCCTTCGCCAGCGCCACGGCCAGCGAGCTGGGGGCGCTCAGGCGAAGGTGTTCTCTCAGCCGTTCCGGGTGGATGCCTTGCACAAACGCTTCCAGTGCCATCTCTTCATGTAGACTCTGGCTGTACGTTGGGTAGCCCCGCCGGGCATACAGCTGCAGGTCAGCCGCGAACTTGCCCAGTCTCTCGCCCTTGTGTCGCCGTCTGGAAGCGAGTTGTTCTCGAGCATCGCTGGTGAAGATACGTCGTTGCAGAGCGGCTTCGATTGCGGTCCAGCTTGCTTGCTCTGCCGGTGGCAGGTCTTCTAATACTTGTAGCGCTTCCCCCTCCAGGGCCAACGCCACCTGTATGCCCGTTCTCCCCGCCGACCAGCCATTCAGCTCGGCTGCCAGACGGACCTGCACCAGGTATGTCGCCAGCGGCCTCTCACCATTGTAGCGGGGCAACTTGGCGTTGGAGCGCCCTTCAGCCGCCGTTGGACCGGGGACCGGCCGATTTCCCTCGCTCCCGTGTGGAGTGGGTTCCAGTGGCGGGATGCAGCCATCAGCCCGGTTCGTCGTCTCCTGTGGCCTGGGGCGGGCTTCTTCGTTAAGGTCACGCTGCAGGCTGGCAGGAACCTCATCATCGCCGGAATATTGGTTGCAGCTTTTTCCTCCCGTCCAGTAGGGGTCGACATCCCACTTCTGACACCAATGTAACAATCTGCAAGGTTGTCTCAGAATGGTTTATTGGTTATGCACCAAAACACACGAACACATAATTCCGGGCCAGACCTGGCCCTTATGCTCCAGCACTAAACATCTATGTGAGGCTGTATCTACAACACACACTAGTTAGACCCGGTTATGAACACTGTAATCAACTATAAACATAAACACAACAGACAGGACATACAACGTTGTCAACCCACCTGGTTTAGAACATGAACATTACACACATACACACACTGCACAGCATCATGGGAGCACAGTCATGAAAAGCTAGGCTCATTACAGTATATTACACAATAGGCCTTCTCACTGAACCACCTTGCTTATTGTCTTTGCACCTTGCTTATGGTGTCAGAGGATTCATATGATTTAAACTGGCATAGGTTACGTCAGTGTTGCAGAACTGTTTGAATTTACATACAAGTTGGTTCAATATTGCAAACAACTCATCTATTATATTTTACCACATCTACTTGTGGAACACTTGAGATAGCTTGCGGACCACACTTTGAGTACCACTGCTGTATGTAAATATAATAAAGTTATTTATTGAAAATTGACCTGTTTTGTATATTGGTTTTAGGAGTTTCATCAGTTTTTGTCCCTTTTAAGCTAAAGGTTTATCTTACCTTTCATGTCTTCTGTCTCACAGGGTGCCATAGTTGAAGGTTTAGTGCATTTTGAAGGGAGTACATTATGCTAAGGCAGACTGGTTCTAATCCTGGGTACAGGGTCATACAGACAACAGGGGTACTGGTGTTGCCCATTTTTCTAACCACATGAGCAATCCCCTTACGAAAAAGTAGTATAGGAATCTTATAGTATTTGGGACAAAATATTATAGTAATCTTATAGGAATAATTATTATAGGAGTAATTGGGACATACTGTAGAAGTACTACTAATAACTCTATAATATCCTGTAACTGCTATAGTTTTTCTATAGTAGTCTTATAGTACCTATAGTATGTCCCAAATACTATAGTATTCCTATAAGACTACTGTCATATTTAGTCCCAAAATACTATAAGATTCCTAGGCTACTTTTTCTGTCATACGTGACAGAAAACAACTTGAGTAGGCTAACCTCTGCCAATATCAGGCTATCAAAGCCATAGTTCTCATTACCGGAGAAGTCTTGCACATTCTCTGCTTCTGTAGGCATTCTGGTACAATTCCAGCAAAATATAGCTAGGTATGCGTGTTTGCATTTAGATCTATATAATATATTGGGTTATGACCAAGTGGTCTTTCAATGATAGTATCATGGAATTCAAACCATAACTATCTATTCCGATAGCATTAGCAGGCTAGGTCAGTGGCTGAACTGCATTTAGGGTGCTTACCTGTGTTGTAAAGACTTTTGACTGTGTAAAGAAATAGGTCTTTATTTTAAAACGTTTCCAACTGTTTATTACTTTAAAGCAAGATGACGATTGTCACAAACGTTTACCTCTTTTAGGAGAAATTTTAAGCTGACAGGCAATTGTTACCATTCTATTAAACCAACGCTCACCGACAGACGATCAGGAAGCGGTTCTTCTTCCTACTCGGATACTAGGATCAAACCACAAGAAGTTGTATCTCCGAAGACATTTTGTGCAACAGTTTTGACTCGAGTTTTAGCCAGGTTTTAGCACTGTAAAGTTGTGTAGAATTCTGGGGTATTCTTACTGTATTCTGATGTGTATGTTACTTCTGTGTGTAGTATACAACAGGGAGAGGTTCATATTATTGTACATAACTGTGCCTTAGGCCTGTGTACCAGCAGGAAGGTCATACAGGCCGATGTTTAGGAACATCCGAGGAACATCAGTGATAACATGGGCCGAGGGAGACAGCATGTCTGCCTATTCAGGCTAGTGTCTCCATCTGACCAGGGCCGGGTTGTGTACACTGGTTAGCACCTGCCGTTTGTATATTTTAGTATAACAGGCTTTGTCTTAGGTTTTGACTTGGAGACGGATCGAGGAAGCGACCCGAGGAGCATCTTCTGTCGGAAGGCTCAGCAGCCGCTTCTAATAACAACCACAACTGTTAGACTCTGCACAGTTTTACTGTTTGAGACTTAGCCTGTGTTCTGTTATTCATTGTTGTACATCTACAATAAATCATCATCTAATCGCCGATCCTGATCCCGCCGTCAAGCTTTATTGACCATCTTCAATACAGACATTAGAACTAAAACACAACGCAACAACCAGAGAATCTAACAATATTTATGAATTGGAGAAAACAATGGCAGCAAGTAAATTAGTATAAATATAAAAAAGACACCCGGTTTGTTTATACATACAAAATAGTTGTGCAATATGCAATATGTTTAGTAATACGAGCTCCAAGTCTTTAGCAGTAGAAAACAAAAACAGACATGGTTTATTTTTCCTCCAACAATTGAATTGTTTGATAACTACATTTATATTTAAATAAATATATAAATGAATAGGTTATGATCACAGACAGTAATCAGCAATAATCAGAACACAGATCATAATTTATCATATCTGTTTTGGTGGTGGAATTAGATCCATCAAACATTTCCTCTTCATGGGGACAGTCCACAATGCAAGGTTAAAGATGAGAGATCACCGGGTTCACCAGCTCTGAGCCGCAAGGAGTGACAAGAGGGTGAGCCCACAGGCACTCAGGAGGTTAACACTGCTGCTGACTTCACCCGCTGACACAGCTGTGTGTGTGTGTGTGTGTGTGTGTGTGTGTGTGTGTGTGTATGAATTCGGGAAGAAGACAAAGGAGGTAGTTAGTACAGACTCAAAATAATTAATTATTAATGCATTATATTTATATTTCCCTTGCACACCTGACAGACATGATATACTCTCGTAACAAGCATAGGCTTTTACACGGCAAGAAATATTGGGCATGACTGGCACATAAACAAATCAGTAAGAAATCAAATAAGGAAAATCAATTAAATTCATAGATTAGTCTTTTCCCTGTATAACGATGAATTATATGGTCAGGGAACAAACTACAGTACAAATAGTGTTGTAAGCAGTCTATGTGAATCCTGTCTGATCTCCAACAATCTCCCACATATATTAATGTGTAACAGTTTACTGTTCAAATTGGCATGCCAAAATGAGAAACTGTAGCCTTGTGCCTTTTGAAAATGCTTAAACTTAAAGAGTAAAATGTTTTATTAACATGGTTAAGTATTTTGACACTCGTGGGCAAAAAAAAGAGTGACAATAATTTTTCATTCAGATGGCACTGGCATCTTTTGCAGTTAATCCACTGTGTGGTGCAGTTTGCACATATTGTTGAATAATGCATTTACTGTAACATTAATTATTGACTAAAAAAGAGGAAGAACTCCCTTGGTTTATGTAACACAACTGTCTACCTGTGCCGTCGATGAAGATGATGGTAAATGACAAGTTTCCACTCAATGCAGCTCTAGTCAGGGTGGCTATAATCTGTGTATCATTGGGGAACGTTGCGTCGGAGGTTATGGTCATGTTCGCCTCATGGATAATTGATCCATTGCTGTTGAAGGGGAAATACAAAAGTATAGCAAGAAGCAAGATTAGAATACATGTCTAGCATGAGCATCTCGCGCGCACACACACACACACACACACACACACACACACAGTTACTTGCTTACCCACACCCATAGGTTTGCCAGCTTTTGGAAGAATCTTTGAATTTGACATTTCTGTGGTGTAGCTAGCTATAGCTCGATGGTGTTTTATGCCCCAAATGTCGTCTTCCAGGCAGCGCTGCCACCGCTGATTTAAAGGAGAATTCCGGTGTGATATTGACCTAAAGTGTATCGAAACATGATACCGAGTGTGAACGTATGTCTCATAGCCCATCTCGGCTTGTCCCCTGCACTCCAAAATCTGGCGCTAGTTAGCCGATGCTACCAACATCTTTTTCAATAGTGGTGCTTCGGCATCGGGCTAGCCATGCAAATAAATCACTGTTTTACACCCATTTACGAGGCTCAATGTATCTCCACACTTCATTGGTAGACTTCCGAGGGCCCTGACATTTAAAACGAGACATTGAGAACTTTGAAAAAGCACTGGTAGTTTACTTACAAGACGATTTATACAGACAGTATCTTCATGAAGTTTAGCGTTTGCAGCCATCTTGAATTTAGTCACGATAAGTCGAGCAACGAGTAAGAATGAACAGGTATGATAAGGGATCAGATTCCAAAAATAATTCAGTGGAAATGCATGGATTCCAGTTGCTGCTACTGGAAGAAACTGGAATCCATGCATTTCCACTGAATTATTTTTGAATAAGGTGAAGGTAATTTTCTGATTCCACCCCATCTCTCTCTTCCACTTGCTTCTTGTCACTTTCTTCACTGTCTTATCAAAGCTTGTCAGCTAATGTGAGAACAGCTGTGTTCAATGAAGCCCACAGTGTTTCAATGACGGCTATTGCTGAAGCGTCAGGCCTGGCGTGAATCCCTCCTTATTTGAAGACGTACGCTAATAAAGACGGGAAATTTACTGATTCAAGTTCACAACGCAAAGGGCACCGACAAAGGTAACCAGTCGTATTGCATATGCAAATCCTTAGTGGGGTTTGAATTCCCTTTCGTGTAGCATCCCTTTCTCCATTCCACAGTGGGGAGTTCACCTTGTCTAAATAAGAATTATATTTCCTTATTAGTTACATGGTTGAGGTTGAAGATATTTAGGCACATCAAGTTTCTCACATACTGGAACTTCAATATAGCCATATGATTCTTTTGTTCAGTTCTTTGATTCTTTTGTTCAGTTCTGCACTGGATTTGAATTAGGAACCTTGGCCATGGATATTGTAAAAACCATACATAGGATTTTGGCCTATTGATTATAATTTATAATGTGGTTAATTAAAAGCTTTGTCACTCCGTCACTTTGGATAAAAGTGCAGCTAAATGACTAAATGTAAATGATTCTTAGTTTTGACTATAAATTGTGTCCACACTACATGAACTTAGATGGTAGACTAAGGCAGACGGTATACTATTTGTTATCACAGGCTAAATTGTATTCATTTTAATTTTAATTTTATTTAAATACTTAAGGACCCTGGCCTGTTTACGAGTATGTGTGAAGAAAGACAAAGATGTATAGTTAGGTATGAAACTAGTTGGTAGTTCCTGCTTTCAATACCTTTTGATCTGCGAAAACCCATATTTGTCAGCAATTTAAAAACAAAAATGGCTGCCATGGTCCCAGAGGCCAAATCTGAGGCACCTTTTATTTATAATAAAGGTGCCCATTTTGTGAGTTTTTATATATAAAAAAGTATTTAAAAATTCAAAAGTACAGTATTTCATTTTAATACATAATATGGTTACTGTATTTTGTAGTTTATTTTGATACCTTTCAAATTAGGGTATTAGGCATTTTATTTGAAAATAATTCTGATGTATTTTCGCACCCCCCTACACACACACACACACACACACACACACACACGCACACAAACACAATTATCTATGCTTTTTACAGTGTGAAGTTTGACAGTCACCTGAAGCTTGTTGGTGTGAGGCTGATGAAATCAGGTTGGTAGTCTTCAAAGAAAAATGGCTCAAGCTACATGGATGGAATAAAGAAATACAGAAAGTCTAAAATTACAAGGTCAATCATTTCATACTGTCAATCATCTAAAATTCGCAAAATGTAGGTTACCTCTCTTTTAATGAGTGAGGATCTTTTACTGAAGGCCCCCGAAGTGGAATTCAAAAGGTCAGCAATAAATGTGTCATTGGTACGGAACTGGACAATGGCTGTTGATTTGGGTTCACCTGGAAAACACACACACACGCTTGTGAAGACATATTATATACTAGTTTGTGTCTGAACCAAGTCTTTGGTTTATTTGTTATACATATGTTCATTCATGGTTTTAAAGATCAGTAACAATTTTCTTACTTCTCACAAATATGGATCCAGGAACCACAGAAAGATTGAAGCCCGAATTTGAGTCATTTACAGCGATAGCCAGGGCTTCAGCAACAGCAGAGCTTGTAGGGAGGGGCTCAATTGAAGTCTCGTTGAACACAACGTCAACATCTGTCTCAACTTCATCTGTTCTGAATCGAGTAACCAGCCTGTAACAGTGTCAAAGCATTTGTCTCAGTCTCAAAATGTACATTGCTCTCTAACTGTGATTTGACTTAAGAGGGTAATTTACCTGAATTGTCTCACAATGGTCCGCACAAACCGTGATCCAAAACGTTGTTGATAGATCACATCACACTACACATAAAGACAGCAAAAGAGAGAAAACATTTTTCAGATTTATTGTATTACAGTTTTTCTTTGATTTCTTCAAGTTCAAACTCTATATCATCTAGTCACATGTTCACATTATAAAGTCAAACAAACAGCAAATGATTTCACACATCCATGAAATCACAAATGTACAATTGTCTGCTGTTTTTGATATTATTAATTGCTAATTAAAATATTAATGAAAAATGTCATGTTGGTTTTCTGTTGCATTAGCATTAGTTTATTGTTTGAATGCATGCAACAGTTGTAGAACCTACTGTCATATTTTTCGGAAAAGCACTGCTGTACTGTAAAGCAGCCTGGACTTTTTCCCTATATGACAATTAAATACATGATCCAACAACAAACTGCAGTACAAACAATGCTACTATATGAACAGATATGCTTGTATATAATCTGTGCATTGTAGTTTTTCAGTAATCAGTGACTGAAGTCAGAATACTTGTATTTGTTGTGTTGGTTTCTGATTGCATGAGTACTTACTGCATTTTCAACCACTGCTGCTTGTTGCTGGAACTCTGGGCTCCCGGTGTTGGCAAGAGCTGACTGAAATACTATGAGGAGGACAGCACGAATCTCAATAGTAGGAGCGGGACGGGATGGTGGTCTAGTTGTAGTTGTGGTGGTGGTTGTAGTGGGAATGGTTGTTGTGGTGGCTAGAGTAGTTGTAATTGTGGTAGGGGCTGTAGTGGTTTGTGTTGCTTCACTTGTCGTTGATTGTGTTGCTCCGGCTGTAGACGATTGTGATGCTCCAACTGTAGTCGATTGTGATGCTCCAACTGTAGCTGATTGTGTTGCTCCGGCTGTGGTTGATTGTGATGTTCCAACTGAAGTTGATTGTGTTGTTCCGGCTGTGGTTGATTGTGTTTCCCCAATTGTAATGGTTTGTGTTGCTTCACTTGTAGTTGATTGTGCTGCTGTATTTGTAGTTGATTGTGTTGCTCCGGCTGTAGATGATTGTGATGCTCCAACTGTAGTCGATTGTATTACTCCGGCTGTGGTTGATTGTGATGTTCCAACTGAAGTTGATTGTGTTGTTCCGGCTGTGGTTGATTGTGATGTTCCAACTGTAGTCGATTGTGTTGTTCCGGCTGTAGAAGATTGTGATGCTCCAACTGTAGTCGATTGTATTGCTCCGGCCGTAGATGATTGTGATGCTCCAACTGTAGTTGATTGTATTGCTCCGGCTGTGGTTGATTGTGATGTTCCAACTGAAGTTGATTGTGTTGTTCCGGCTGTGGTTGATTGTGATGTTCCAACTGTAGTCGATTGTGTTGTTCCGGCTGTAGAAGATTGTGATGCTCCAACTGTAGTCGATTGTATTGCTCCGGCCGTAGATGATTGTGATGCTCCAACTGTAGTTGATTGTGTTGTTCCGGCTGTGGTTGATTGTGTTTCCCCAATTGAAGTGGTTTGTGTTGCTTCACTTGTTGATTGAGGGGTTTCATTTGTGGTTGATTGTGCTGCTGCATTTGTAGTTGGTTGTGCTGTTGCAGCTGTAGATGATTGTAATGTTCCAACTGTAGTCGATTGTGTTGCCTCAGCTGTAGTTGATTGTGTTTCCCCAATTGTAGTGGTTTGTGTTGCTTCATTTGTAGCTGATTGTGTTGCTCCGGTTGTAGATGATTGTGATGCTCCAACTGTAGCTGATTGTGTTGCTCCGGCTGTGGTTGATTGTGATGTTCCAACTGAAGTTGATTGTGTTGCTCCGGCTGTGGTTGATTGTGATGTTCCAACTGAAGTTGATTGTGTTGTTCCGGCTGTGGTTGATTGTGTTTCCCCAATTGAAGTGGTTTGTGTTGCTTCACTTGTTGATTGAGGGATTTCATTTGTGGTTGATTGTGCTGCTGCATTTGTAGTTGGTTGTGCTGTTCCAGCTGTAGACGATTGTGATGCTCCAACTGTAGTCGATTGTATTGCTCCGGCAGTGGTTGATTGTGATGTTCCAACTGAAGTTGATTGTGTTGTTCCGGCTGTGGTTGATTGTGTTTCCCCAATTGAAGTGGTTTGTGTTGCTTCACTTGTAGTTGATTGTGCTGCTGCATTTGTAGTTGATTGTGTTGCTCCGGCTGTAGATGATTGTGATGTTGCAACTATAGTTGATTGTGTTGCTCCGGCTGTGGTTGATTGTGATGTTCCAACTGAAGTTGATTGTGTTGTTCCGGCTGTGGTTGATTGTGTTTCCCCAATTGTAGTGGTTTGTGTTGCTTCACTTGTTTGTGCTGCTGCATTTGTGTGTGTGTTGGCTGTGGTTGATTGTGCTGCTGTATTTGTAGTTGATTGTGTTGCTCCGGCTGTAGATGATGGTGATGTTGCAACTATAGTTGATTGTGTTGCTCCGGCTGTAGATGATTGTGATGCTCCAACTGTAGTCGATTGTATTACTCCGGCTGTGGTTGATTGTGTTTCCCCAATTGTAGTGGTTTGTGTTGCTTCACTTGTAGCTGATTGTGTTGCTCCGTCTGTAGATGATTGTGATGCTCCAACTGTAGTCGTCTGTGTTGCTCCGGCTGTAGATGATTGTAATGCTCCAACTGTAGCTGATTGTGTTGCTCCGGCTGTAGATGATTGTAATGTTCCAACTGTAGTCGATTGTGTTGCCTCAGCTGTAGTTGATTGTGTTTCCCCAATTGTAGTGGTTTGTGTTGCTTCACTTGTAGCTGATTGTGTTGCTCCGGCTGTGGTTGATTGTGATGTTCCAACTGAAGTTGATTGTGTTGTTCCGGATGTGGTTGATTGTGTTTCCCCAATTGTAGTGGTTTGTGTTGCTTCACTTGTAGTTGATTGTGCTGCTGTATTTGTAGTTGATTGTGTTGCTCCGGCTGTAGTCGATTGTGATGCTCCAACTGTAGTCGACTGTGTTGCACCGGTTGTAGATGATTGTGATGCTCCAACTGTAGCTGATTGTGTTGTTCCGGATGTGGTTGATTGTGTTTCCCCAATTGTAGTGGTTTGTGTTGCTTCACTTGTAGCTGATTGTGTTGCTCCGGTTGTAGATGATTGTGATGCTCCAACTGTAGCTGATTGTGTTGTTCCGGCTGTGGTTGATTGTGTTTCCCCAATTGAAGTGGTTTGTGTTGCTTCACTTGTTGATTGAGGGATTTCATTTGTGGTTGATTGTGCTGCTGCATTTGTAGTTGGTTGTGCTGTTCCAGCTGTAGACGATTGTGATGCTCCAACTGTAGTCGATTGTATTGCTCCGGTTGTAGATGATTGTGATGTTCCAACTGTAGTTGATTGTGTTGCTCCGTCTGTAGATGATTGTGATGCTCCAACTGTAGTCGATTGTATTGCTCCGGCTGTGGTTGATTGTGTTTCCCCAATTGTAGTGGTTTGTGTTGCTTCACTTGTAGTTGATTGTGCTGCTGCATTTGTAGTTGATTGTGTTGCTCCGGCTGTAGATGATTGTGATGTTGCAACTATAGTTGATTGTGTTGTTCCGGCTGTGGTTGATTGTGTTTCCCCAATTGAAGTGGTTTGTGTTGCTTCACTTGTAGTTGATTGATGGGTTTCATTTGTGGTTGATTGTGTTGCTGCTTTTGTGGTTGATTGTGTCGCTTCATTTGTTGTTAGTCTTGTTGTTCCTAGAGTATTTGACTGTGTAGCTCCAATTGCAGCGAATGCTGCGGATGAGAAAAGTTAATTAGATAAATAAAAGTAATTGTATTCACCTGCAAAAATAAATGATCCTATTATATCTGATACTACTCACCAAGAATCACAATGACCATAGCAGTGATTTTCCCCCACATTTCCTTAGTTGAAGGATCTGTGACAGAGTGGGTCATATGTTTGCACACACACACACACACAGACACAGACACACACACACACACACATTAAATTAGTTATATTTGGTGTATTTTTAAGTACTTGGAAGAGATCCTTTAGTACATTTGTATTATGTAGATCTAGTGTCTGTGTGGCAATTGCATGGTGCATTTGTGTCAATTGCATGGTGATGTGACCCATCTAACAGAAAGCACATCTACCTAAAGGTACAAATAAAGTAAGACCACACATTTTCAGGAAGCAAAATAATTTGCTAGCATTAATTCTAAGGCGTCTTATTGTTTAACAAAGTAATTCAAGTCCCTAGTGCTAAGCGTTTAATGATAATTCTTATTATTATAGCATATTGCATACTGTATCATAATAAGGAGCCCGGGATATATATTTTTCCCACGAAATTGTGCACTCTTGTGTATTTGTACATAATTGTAAAGTGAAAACATGAATGCACAGTCTAGCAAAATGGCCACGCAATTTTGTAAAACACACAATTTATACGAGCACACCAATTAGTAAAATGAGTGCTCATCCTCTCAATTTATATAATAAAATCTTGCAATGACACCTCCCAGGGTTCAATCACCATTTACCATATGTCTGGGAGAGCTTAGTGAGTTGAGGATCCTCTCAACTTTGATCAATTCACATAAACAGCAGGTTATTTAATTCCACCCCTGAATGTTTTGAAACTTCCATTTAAAAGAGATCATGATTAGTTGTGAAGCTTCTACAACTGGATCTACAAGTTATTCTCTGTTGTGAAGGCCAAACAAGGACACACATACAAATAATCTGCTAATTGTGATTTTACATAATTTAATTTATGAAAACAAGGCTGCCATGTGAAGATGGAACCACCTAGTTGCTCATCAATAGCTAGCGAAATACACTACAAACTGACACAGTCACATATAAAAAAATAAACTGTTTGATGACACGTTTGTATGGACAGGACGTAATTTCATTTGACTTACAATAAAACATTTACAACAATGGATGATTGAGGTTGTTGTTTGTGGTGTTATTGCAAGCTGCTGAATTCCCTTGCTACTGAGATCTCTTGTAAGTGATTCTGCATGTGAATTTCGAAACATTACAACATGAATTAAAGGTGCGATTTGTTAACCTGACCCTAGCCAGATGAATTTCGTTCCGCTTAGCTCCGCCTAGCTTCACTCACATCCATCTGGGACCTCTTCCATTGAGAGTGATTTCTGCAACCGACTTTATGGTTCAGCCAATCAGGACGCAGGGCGGGGAGTTTCATAGATGTGACATAGCGTAGAAGCGACTGTGACACTGTTATTAGCGTCACGGGTTGGCTTCGATGTGAGTGGTTGAAGTAGCACGTCAATAGATGACGGACAAGTGGCTTATTCAATCATATGCAAGCATTTTTTGATTAGGCCCAGCCTTCTGAAGCAACACTTCAATGGATCGGTTCCAGATGGATGAGTGGAGCTAGGCGGAGCGAAATTCATCTGGCTAGGGTCAGGTTAGCGATTTGTAGGATTGTTACAGAACGTTCTGTAGGCCAAAATCAAAACACTGGTGAACGTTCTCAAGACTACCAGACGTGAGCCTCTTCTGGGTTGCCAGATGTAATGAAGACTTAGCTAACGTTAGTTGACCTGCAGCTGCTTTAACGTTTCTCCAATCATGACCCAGCTACACATTAAGGAAACAGACTAATGAAGTTTAGCCTAGACTACCTGTTGTGGAGAAATATGGCCAGCTCTGCGTCAGACTTGATATTCTTCGTTTGACGAAGACGTCACCATATCAGGAAGCTCCTCCGATGTCCACTTAATTTGTTTCTTGTTTTAATTTTGTAAATTTGCCTGCCTCTCGTAGGCGTTCATGACTACAACTGACAGCTGTTGACAGTTGGCCTTTGCTAATTTGGCAACCCAAATAGGAGGACGTGCTAGCCCATTATTAATACGCTATTCTAGAATGAATCGTTCAAAACATAAACGAAAATTCCAAGAGATTCCGCCCCGTAACTCATTTTTTTCATGGGTTTTACGGGGTTTTACGGGTTAGAGTAATGTTGTCAAATAAGCCATTACGTCAATTCATCGTGTTTCCTTACTCTCTGACAACATATGGTGATCATTTTCTGAATGGTTACAGTTTATTTTCCATTATTTCCTACATATTGGACCTTTAATACAAAGCTTTACAATTGTATGTAGATTTCAGGTAGATGTCCTCTCATCTACATATAAACACTCACTGACTTAAGTGCTACAATTAGCACTAAAAGGCTTTATGACCCTTACTTCATTACATTAGCAGACCTGAAGTTACAGTAAGACTGGCACAGATAGTTATACTGACATTTAAACATTCTGGTTTTTTTTTATTATAAGGGTCAACATGGCTATTCTATTTAATCACCAGAATGAAAAAAATATGCTACATTTAAAATGAATGATCAATTGCGTATGTTGAAAAGTCAAGAAAGTCTGACACACTCACATGATCCTAGTATGCAGATGGCCGATCCCAATTGTAGTTAGCCCAATTTCAGTTAAGTCCTCAGGGAACTCTGTCAGTTGAATCGTGGTGATTCTACTGATGGTGAACCTGTGAAATGATTCTCTGTTTGTCTGTGTGATATAGATTTATATATATATAGGTGGGGTGACTTGATGGGAAACCAGTATTTAGTCATGCCTCGCACAAAAAACCCACACCCAGAATCCACGTTCTCCCTGACGTACACACACAGATTCACCTTTCACCACACCCCATGGTGACTCAGAATATTCTCCTTCTTTTGTAATATGTTTGCACAAACATTGTGTGAGTTGGTAGTTTAGTTACCATAGCAGTGTTATCGTTCAATTTACCTTCACAGCCTCACCTGTTTGTGCCATTATTTGGTCAGTAAGGGAGTTTAGTATTTTGCCGTGCATTGCGGTGTTCAACCTGTTATAATTCATTTTCCTAATGGTAGTGTTCCAATCCCATGTGCAGTCTCCAAATGTTGAGAGGATTGCATTTTCCAGTTCAAAGTGGGGCTTTCTATAATTGTAACAACTATAATATGTCTTTACCACAAATGTGTATTTCCAAAGAAATCCTATATATTTCACAGTAGGCCTGTAACACAGAGCTGATGTGACAAAAAGCTTCAGTTTTGTCCCCCAAGTCCAACAGATATTTCTCAATTTCAATGGATTGCAACTTTGCAACATGCATTTTAGATAGTTCTAGGCCCAGTTCCCCGAAAGCATCTTAAGCCTAAGAGCGTCGTAAAGTCCCTCAAGACAAGCCTTAAGATTTGCCGACTGTTTCCCGAAACCATCGTAGAGCGTCGTGAAAGCGTAGAGCGTCATTAAGAGCGTCGTGAAAACACTCGTAGATCTACGAGTGCTCCAGAGTTCTCGTTACCAGCTAAGAGCGTCTTAACAGTACTTCTCACTGAGGTCACCAACAGGACATACAGAGGAATTGCAACTTAGAATACATAATCCAATTTACGTTCCCATTCTTTATTGTGTTTACCTGTGATGAATCAGATTTTAGCGTGCAAAATAGCATAGCCTATATTTAATGTTCATAATAATGTGATGAAAAGCGGACAAAAATGCAATCAAGTTATGAAACGAGACGTTGCCAGAATAGTTTGCCGTTATCTTTGCTAAGTGAAGGCTACAGTATATTTTATTAGGCCTATGAGGTAAAAGCAGAGAAAGGAACATGTGGTTTAGTCTGTAGCATCACTGCAGCATGTACTGCATCAAAATCTAAGCCTACACCTTTCCTCACTTTCTTACTCGACTTCTTTCTTATCTTCAAACTTGTTCTTAAGCGACACAGCGAAAAATGATTGCATGGTGCAACAATCTAATCTTAAAGGAATTATCCAGAGTAAAATGCACTTTAGATCAGGGGTCTCCAACCTTTTCAGAATGAGGGCTACCTGAAGACCCAAAATCATATGTAGGGCTACTCATTTGAAACAAACAGACCCTCACCCCTTTTTTGCAAGGGTAGTCCTCCTAAATAATAGGCCTATGTGATTTTTACTTTTAAATGATCAATATTGTGTAGGCCTATAAGTCTTTATATATTAAGCACCTGTATTTTCATCTGATTCTTCCAAACTTTAATATCAATATGCAACACTACCAACATTTTTGTTTAGTTTGTTCATTCCAAAGTTTGCATGGGGAATTTAATCTTAATTTTATAACAAAACAAAAAAACAATATTTTTGTGCAATTATTAATTTGGGTACAATTTGTACCCAATTTATACCCACCCACCATTATGAATTCAGAGGTTGTTTAAGTTCTGATTTTAGTGGACAATTCGGTTTTAACATTTTAATAGTAATCACCCACACCACCCTAAAATATGAAGACTCCTTTTAAAGTTATTGCACACCTGAAATCTCTCCATGATCTGACAAAAAAAGGTAATGCACAGTCCTGCATGCCACAAAATTATCAGCGGTATTATACGGCAGTAGCCTACGGAGGAAAAAAGGCCTGTGAGCTAAAGCAATTGTTTTTCAGTCCTTGAACAATCATACAATAACCGTATTTGACAAACATAGAATGGCCACAGAACTTTTGCAAAGATATGCTTCCATTGGCTACACCAGACGAGCAAGTTTCCCCCCCTTTACTGTCTATCAGGCCCGGACTGGTAATCTGTACAACTGGGCAAATGCCCGGTGGGCCTGTCCACATGTGGGCCGTAAGTTATTTAGCCTATTTGCGGCCCGTCATGTAGACCTAGGCTTACCCTATAAATGCAGTTGCATCCATTTGGATTGGGGGGTGACAGGTCAATCATTTTGGCCTCTTCATGACAGGTTCAGTGTGTTACGATCGCGCCCCCCTGCCCCACCCCTCAAGTGGATTTGTCCAAGCAGCCGGTTGGTTTGTGGGGAAATATAGCCTACGAGTCCATGCATGGTAGCCTAGGCTATATAAGTGCCCTCCGCTGGCTGGTGTTCACATCATCGCAGTTTAACCGTAAACAGCAATCAGAGGTGTCTAATTTTATTCCATAAATATATTGTTTTTATAGACGTAAGTTGCACGCGCTACGAAGAGCTTCCATTTACTGCACCATGTAGGCTACTGTAGTGCGGTTTGTCTGTCAACATAAAAACTCCGGGTACCTACAATCGCACAACTTGGTGGAAAAGTGTAGCACAGGTTAAAGAAAACCTATTCATGTTTGGACTCAAAAGGAACTTCAAAGTATTTCCCATATAGTAGCCTTTTAGCTCACAACGACAGAGAAAGTGGAACTTGGAAAGTGGAAGTCTCTCCACCGAGTGGAGTAGTAGCTGCACTGTGTAGCCTATCTTGACATGTCTTTAAGTTTTGGGTTACAATATACAGGTAGTGGGCTCTCTGTTGATTTTAATGAGTAGGCCTAAGCCTAAAGTTACAGCATTTCTATCACAATTGACCAGACTTTGACCTTTTGTCTTCTTTAAACAACATTCTGGCTATGATTGTTCCTTGTATTGCATCATGAGCCATCACTGCACCTATTGCATTCTACTGTAGCCTTAAGCCTAGCTCAGTCATTATGTTGTACCACATCACCCTCCACATTTTCCGTCATAGGCCATGTTGCATGTTTGAATGCAATATCAGTAGCAGACGTCCCAAGTTTCCCGGAAGCTCCGGGAGTCTCCCGCATATTGATAGCGGCTCCCTGACGCCCGCAAATTAGATAAAATCTCCCGGAATCTAGAGTGAGCGATCAGGAGCGCGCATGCGAGACCGCGTGTGCATCTGATGTAGCGCGCACACGACGAGAGAGAGAGAGAGAGAGAGCTGGTGCGTGTGTGCCTGAGCGCATCCAAGACAGAGATCATCCTGATTGGCCTGTTTTGCTAAATCAACCAATCAGTTTTCAGTGTAGGCGGGCTTTTATCTCTTTTCTCCCGAACTTAATTAATCAGTTCCCATTTCAAAGTGGAGGCTACCCTTGTCTCATAAGAGTAAAAAATAATGATAGGCCTAGTCTTGCACGCTGCACTGTTTGTAACAGTGACTTTAGCATTGCCCATGGCGGGTTAAATAGCCTATTCCTAATAATAAACCCTGGGTCACTAAAGAACTTAAAGCTATCCTGAACAAAAAGAAACGACTGTTCTACACTGGATCTATGTTGGAGAAAAAACAAGTCAACAGAGAGGTGAAGCAGGCCATCAAAAAAGCTAAAGCAGCGTATAAAAGCAAGATCGAAGAGAAATTCACACAAGGTAATCTCCACAAGGCCTGGCAGGGTATTAAGACAATGGCAGCAGTCAACACTGTGCCTGACTTCAGACCTGTGTGTGTGGCTGGCAACAGTGAGGAATCCCTCCCCAATGAGCTTAACTCTTTTTCACCAGGTTTGAGAAAGATCACCAGTCTCAGTTGGCGGATATCATCAGTAGCTTGACCCCGAGTGACCCAATCACCATCACTGTTGAGTCTGTGGTGGAATATCTAAAGAGGACACAGATCAAGAAAGCTCCTGGTCCAGATCACATCTGCGGTTACACACTGAAATACTGTGCTGAGCAACTTGGAGGAGTTTTCCAGCAGATATTCCAGAGGTCTCTATCTACTTCCAATGTCCCACAGTCATGGAAACACTCCACAATCATTCCCATTCCCAAGAATACAGACCCATAGCCCTCACCTCCCTTGTTATGAAGGCCTTTGAGAGGATTGTGAAAGCTCACATTATCAGCGCCACAGCTTCAAAGATGGATCCTCTTCAGTTTCCATATTGTGCCAAAAGAGGGGTGGATGATGCCAAAATCTGCATATTGAATGCCATCCATGAACATGTAGAAAGCCCAAATTCTTTTGCCTGGCTCCTATTTGCAGATTTCTCATCTGCCTTTAACACCATTCAACCTCACATGCTGGCTAAAAAACTTATGGACTATTTCAACCTGGATCATCAGCTGATTCTGTGGATTACAGACTTTCTGACCCAAAGAACACAGACGGTGCTGGTCAACAAGAGGTTCTCTGACATCAGATACATGTCCACTGGCTCACCCCAAGGTTGTGTCCTCTCACCACTACTTTTCATCTTGTACACAGATGACTGTAGAAGCCGCCATGCTGATCGTCACCTAGTGAAGTTTGCTGACGATACTGTTCTCCCTTCCCTGCTACATGGTTCTGTCCAAGATCACGGGCCTGTCCTCAGTGAGTTTGTGGAATGGTGTGATAGCTCATTTTTGGAGCTAAATGTTACAAAGACCAAGGAGATGTTCATTGACTTCACTAAGCGTGGAGGAAGCAGGACTGCAACTACAATACAATCCATGGGGAACCAGTGGAAGTTGTACATGAATATAAATACCTGGGCACTATCATTGATGACAAACTGCGTTTTGACTCTAATACAGAGGTGATTATGAAAAAATGTCAACAGAGGCAGTATTTATTGAGGAAGCTTTACTCCTTTGGAGTGAACAGGAAGATTCTTAGCATTTTTACACCTCCTTTATTGAAAGTATACTGACCTTTTCATCCATGTGCTGGTTTCACTCCCTCTCAGTCAAAAATAAGAAACACCTCCAGAGCATTGTGAACACATGTTCTAAAATCATTGGCCACCCTCTTCAGTCTCTGACATCACTGCACGACAAGGCAACATTAAGGAAAGCCAACTGCATCCTAGAAGACACTACCCATGTCCTACACAGGGTTTTTGAATGGCTGCCCTCTGGCAGGCGTCTGTGCTGTCCTCTGGCTAGGACTAATAGGAGGATGGCCACCTTTACTTTTGAGGCTATTCGCCTTTTAAACTTGAATCCAAGCCCCCTCCTCCTCCATCTCCTGGGACTAACCCCCCCTTACACTCCTGTCTGTCCTATTCTTTTTTTGTCTAAGAATTTTGTCTAAGTTTTTTTAATTGAATTGATTTGAATTGAAATGATTGCAAAAGACATGTTGAGGTGACAAGTGTCAATTCATGTGCATATTATTCAGGCCTATAGCCTACTAGATGGCTAGTTGCCAAGGCTACATAAAAAGACCAAACTACCAAAATCTACATATTTTATTTTCACAATTTCTATCTAGGCCTTCCTTATTTGGTGTACTGACTAGACATTATTGAACATATTAATCTGTATTAAAGTAGGCTAAAGTGTTTTTTTTTTTTTGGGGGGGGGGGGACTTTTTGCAGGTTGGGATGTCTGAGTAAGCAACGTAGGACACACATGGCGACAGGGAGGTGACGGCAGTGTGTATATCGAGTTACCCGTCCTACTTCTGGTAGAATACAGAGGTTTTTTAGAGTGTAACTCCAGCGAAAATTGACCCCAGGGTCTGCATTAAAACACATCAAATAAGCAGTGTAGACAGTATTTTTCATTGATCAACCACTACAGAGCTTGTCCTGGTATACACTATAGCCCCAAATCGCAAACAGTGGATTAGCGAAGGGTGGTATGCTAACAACCAAAAGACAACAGATTAATCAAAGGCGGTAGAAAATAATAAAAGTTTTTCATTTCTTTTTAAAACCAGCAACTGTTGGAGCAGATCTTATCTCCAAAGGGAGTTGGTTCCAGCAGTGGAATAAGTGTATAATAGACATAAACAGGGTGATAACATTGAATTGGTTGTAGCTTTTTGTGTGTTATCACCTATTTTCTAACTCTAGGGTGGTATACCTTGCTAAAAATCCCTATGAGACCCTCAGATGGTACCGACAGACCCCCCTCAAGGACTATATGTAACCTTTTCACTGAAATGTGAATTCTACTGCAACAAATTCTGAAATAATAATAGATAATAAAATATAAAAAAGTCAAGCCAATGCCACAGGCCCTCACTCACCCAATCTATGTGCAGTTGGTAAATGATGATGAGGCACTCAGAAGCTATTTCTTGTGATGTAATATCCTTAAGTGAAGTGAGAGGTCTGAGAAGTCTGATCATGATGTTTCATTTATATAAGGTGACAAGGAAACATGGTGGTTTTTGAGTTGCCCATGTGAGCAACCTCAGATTATCATTCACAAACATGTTTCTCACATTCGTTGGACCTTACATATTATGTTTAGTTATAAGAAATTGCTGGATTATGGATATAATCAGGCAGCATCATGCAGGCAGCACAAAGTAAAGGCCTGTGAGAATTTTGGTATGAAAGCAAGCCACACTATGCTAGATGCCTCAAGGTGACCCTGATGGTTCATGATGGTGGCACTATGGGAAATGGTTTGGTCATATAGTTTTGACATATTTACAGAATCAGAGGAAAAAAAGAATGGTAACATTGCGAGGAATTGGTAACATGGGCGAGGAAAAACTCTTATTAACTTAGTAACTATTCATTCATTCACTTCCTTTTTTCTAGCTCGCAAAATCGCGGTTGTTCTGTTTACACATTAAAACCATATTACACTTCGAATTTCGCCTCCAAATTATAGTAACTACATCTACGAAGTCTAAGGAAGATAACCATGTAGTCTGTTCAAAGATAAGATAAATTTTGACAGAACTACAGACCTCGTAAAAGTAGTACCTAAAATGACTCCATTCACTTCATTGCAAAATCGCGGTTGGTCTGTTTACACATTAAAACCATACTAACAATTTACATTTCGACTCCACATCGCTGTAACACCATACCAAGGGTCTTAAGAAGTGAGTCAATTTGGCTGATTACGTTAACGCATTTCCAGGGCTTGTCAGCTCAAAAAAAGCAGTGGCTATTGCTAACGCATTCATTTTCAATGCCTAGCATGTTAGCTAACATTAATAGGTTGCATATGACAACAGCAAACGTTTACGTTAGCCTAACTTACTTATTGTTGACGTTGACCCAACACGTTCATACAGTAAGTTAGACCATAGACTGATAAGGACGTCCATCAAACTAAAAGGGTTCGTTCTTCGATGTCTCTCCTTGTAATCCACTTAATTAGACTACACCTAGGTTTTATTTACGTAAAAACTCCACTCTTAACCACTCGTGTAGCCAATTCACTTGTCTAATGTATCTTAAGGACGATGGCAGAGTCCTCTGCCGCCCCTGCCTCTCCTTCCGATTCTCTCTGTTGCCCGGCGTGTCACATGCTAGCTAACTCTTCAGCCTCCTTTAGTGGATATGCTACTTGTAATAAATGCAGACTAATAGCTAGCTTGGAGGCGAGGATAGGTGAACTAGAGAATCGCATCCACACACTGTATCAGATTAGCAAACAGCTAGTGGCAGAACCCCTGGTAAATTGTGTGGATGCACCAGCCGTCAGCACAGTTAGCACAATCATGACAGCCCCCTCGCAGCAAGGGGATAGCTCTTGGGTGACTGTTAGGGGAGCTAGACCCAAGCGAAAGCAGCCTGTTGGGCCTGTTTCGCCTGGATCGCCCGCCTCATCGCTTTTCACCTGGTCATTCAATGTCTCAACCTGGTAATTTCAAGTCTCAACCAGGTAAGTCGAGCAGGGCTCGTGATTGTGATGTACAAGATAATTGCAATTATTGTTTTGAGCAAGGGCATTGGAAGAGGGACTGTCCGTTGTTAAAAGCACGCAACAAGTCAAGGGCAAGTGGGAAATTTGCTGGTTGTGTGGCTAAAAGTAGGCCTGCTGTTGTTGATAAGCATGTTGAGTCTGTTAAAGCTGATGTGTCTCCTGCTTCTAAGTCTGTGTCCAAGGCTTTGGATTCTGAGCGTCCAAATGTGCCAGTGGAGATGGTTGGAACAACAAGTGTATCAGATGTTGATTACAGTCCATTTATTTCTGATGGTTTTGTCTCCCTGTTAGGTGATGCTCAGAGGACTCCAGTGAAAATTCTCCGCGACACAGGGGCTTCAGAGTCTTTCATTAGCCAGTCTGTTCTGCCTTTTTCATCTGTCTCAGATACAGGGAGTGTTGTGTTAATCCGTGGTATTGGGCTTCAATCTTTTTCGGTGCCATTGCATAAAATCTGCTTGTACTCTGGGTTTGTTAATGGGGAGGTCACCATTGCTGTTCGTCCATCTTTGCCCATAGATGGTGTGGACATCATTGTTGGAAACAATATTGCGGGTCATTGTGTTTGGCCAGAGGGGGCGCCAGCACCGCCTCCTGTGGTTAAAATGGAGGTTAAGCCATTGGCTGAGCCTGACTAGTGTCTCAAACAGTTTCCAGAAGTGTTCACGGCCTGTGCTGTGACGCGGGCCATGGCTCGTACACAGGCTGAGGACACATCTAAAGTATCCAAGTCTAGCGTGAAATTGTTTGTTCCAAAACTACCAACTCCTCTTTCTCGTAGTGAAGTGGGGCATGCCCAGAGTAAAGATAAAGATCTTGAAAAGTATTTTAATCTGGCCTCAGATGAGTCTAGTAATTACTGTGTTCGAGATGGCTTATTGCTTCGCAGGTGGCTGCCACATGCATGCACGGAGGTGGCAGATCCAGTGTTGCAGGTTGTAGTGCCTGAAGAATATCGTGGTGTGGTATTAAATACTGTCAAATGTGATACTATGTGAAAGCTATTGCTGCTTCTTGGCTCTAACTTAACATTCCAATCAGTATTGCTAACTGGTTGTGCTTTAGGCAAAACTGACTGGTTTATGTACCACTGCCTCAGTGTTTAGTGTGTGTGTGTGTGTGTGTGTGTGTGTGTGTGTGCTGTTGTGTGACTTCATTTATAATGGCGACAGTACAACCAGATATCACACAAGAGCTTGAAAGCATGTAACATGTTTAATGTTTTTCTAACATTGTCAACTATTCATGGAAAGGTGTATTCATTGTTGATCATATCATGCAAATTAAGTGTGTTTTCTTCTGCATATTAACACAATTTGGCTGCTCTGGGAAAATGTTCTATATCCATGTGTTTTATGGTTCACACCTGCATTATTAAGAGAGCTCAGGCCAATAAATGGCCCTTGATATGTACAGTGTTATTATTATTTTTTCCCATGAACATTAACATTATTTTAATGATGTTTGGAATGGGTAAATGAAAAATTATTGCCACCATAAGGTGCCCCTTTTTTATTTGCCATCAAAGGATACAAACAAAAAGGGTACAACTATGCACCTTGATTAAGGGGCACATTTTTGTACTGTTGAGGGTACTGCTCCAGTGACAAGCCTTTGTACCCCTACAGGTACAATTATGTACCTTTATGTACATTTATTTCTGAAAGCCATCTCAGTCAAGGATGAGATTGCAGACAAACACACATTATTACAGTTTTTTTACAATTGCTAAAACAGATTTTGTTTTTAAAACCTTATTTTGGTTTAACACTACTGAGCAGTCATTACACAATACACACTACATCAAAAAATAGAAAAGTGTTCAGGGCAGGGCATATATCTCCTGGGGGTAAAATGCAATAATGCACAATGATTATTGCAAGAGTGATGACAAGGGCCTGGCACACGTCCTGAAATACGCTGACCCCACACATAAAGATAGTTTGCCCCAGCATGTTTCATCTTTTTTTGTCTGCCATCATCAGAGTACATATTACAAATTGAAATGTGACTTGAGAAAGTAGCAAACATTAGGGAGACAAAACCTGTGCCAATACCAATATGCGTTGGTAGATATCCGAGTTGCCCTTAAAACCATTGAGGGTTACATGTGCAAAAAAAGTGAATTTTGCAGATAAAATCAAATATATGCTACTAAAATAGGGAACTTAGACATTACATAACATGTACACATGGTCTGAATATAAGGATAGTTACTGAAAGGTGAAAAATGGGTGTTACAGGTTTCTACTTTGCTGTATTAAATTTGTAGAGAACACTGAATAACTCCAATGCTGCAACTTCGGCAGGTAGACTGCGAATAAATAACCTGACTGATTGAAGAAGGAGGCGTGGCAAACTCTGTCACGCTCCTCCCGAACTTCCGTTTGTAAAACGCCATTAGCTGTGTAACAAGGACTGTTTGTACTTCTGACTGGGAAAGTTCCCTCTACAGACAAACATACATACCCCAGATATGTGAATTTTGCTTTGAATTTATTTTTTGAAGTGATCAGTTTTATGTGGAAAATCTTCTTTTCTGTACATATTTTGCACATTGCAAATATAAAAATATATATGAACTGAATTATAAACTTCAGTTTATGCTTCCTTAGATCAGCTTGTAAGGTCAGTACAAAGTCTCTACACATCTCTATACATCTCTCAAGTCCTAATTTAACAACTCAACAAGAAAAGATCTTTGATCCTTTTTTAGTGAATAGATGTTACCAATATATTACATTAGCTTTAGTTTTAGACATTAGACTTTACACTTTGTCCGACATGTACACCTTCTACATGTACATCTTTAACATCTCTTTTTGTACAAAATCACAAGGATGAGCTTGCAGACAAACAACATTATTACAGTTTTTTCCCAATTGCTAAAACAGATTTTGTTTTTAAAACCTTCCTTCAAAACACTACTGAGCAGTCATTACACAATACACACTACATCAAAAAATGGAAAAGTGTTTATGGCATATATTTCCTAAAGAAATATTTATTGTTTACAATAAAAATGCATTTTGCATACAAAAAAGAAAAGAAAGTATGTATCATAAACCATAGGTTTATGTTGAGGAGTTGCTTGTTGCAGCTTATTGGGCATTATGTTGGTTATCCTGGGGAATAGTAAATGTGGCATTTGACACCTTTGGGTACTCAAATGAGATGGGCTTGATCAGAGGTTCCAGACTGATGAACACAATGGCTCGTTTTGCAGATGGAGTTGGAGGAGGACTTCCTGAGGATTCTGGTATAGTGACAGTCTCTGGGTTTTGATCTGTAGCATGACTGGAGTCACCCACCGTGGTAGGACTGATAGAAGGTCTGTCCACAACAGCAGTTGATTCGAACATGGGAGATGTAGTGAATTGTGAGGAGGAATTAGCTGTAGCTGTGAGCTCAGTGTCCACTGTAATGTTGCCCTGCAATTCTGTAACATTCCCTTGCAGTGGATTTTGAGTCCATGACTGAGAAGAGTGGGTTGAACTGGTGATATTGGATGCTGGTTTGCTACTCTCAGTTGCCGCTGTGCTGATAGGTTGCACTAGCGGTGTTGTTAAGGCAGGTGCACTGTTTTTTATTGGTGCACTAGTTGTGATTGTTGGTGACAGACTTAATGCTCCTGTGCTGGATAGTGATGAGCTGTTAGATGTGGGTGTGACAACAAATGGCTGAGCTGATGTTGAAACAACTGAAGCAGGTATACCTGTTGTGGAGTTTTGAGCTAAGGTGACAGTAGCATGTTCTGTGACTACAGTGTTCTGTGATTGACTCATGTTCCCAGTTGAAGATGTGACTGAATCCTGGGGTGGCGAGGATGTCTCTGTTGAGGAGAATACTTCAGTGGGGTTTGTGATTGTGTTTGTTTGATTTTCGACATCAGGACCACCAGTGATTGTTGTTTGGATGGAGTTTTGGGATGTTGTACTGAGTTCTGATTGGCTGGTATGTTGTCCTTGTTGTGTTGATGGCGATGTGACTGTCTCAGCTAAGGTGTGAGTTGTGTTGTATGTTACTGCTGTTGAGAGAACTATTAGGTCTTGCTGTTGACAGAGATATATTACTTGATTTTGGTGTTGTGCTGTTGACTGAAACTGAATTTGTGGATGGGAATGTTGCTGCTGAGTCTGTGCCTGCTGTTGATGGGACCTCATTAGGATGGGATGTGTATGCTAACATGCTACTGGTCGTCAGGGATTCTGTGGGCTTTGTTGTAAACACATGTGACCCTTCAGTGGGAGATGTTGAATGTGAAAACAAAGGGCTGGCGGTTGCTGTGGCTGTTGGTGGTGAAGAAGTGGTTGTAGTTGCTGACTGTGAAGAAGAGTTCCCTGTTAGTGGAAGTGAACTGGTGACAGAACTGCCACCTGAAGGTGAAGCTGCAGACTCTGGCTGTTCTGGGTGCTGTGTGGTGCTACTGAAAGCTCCTGCTATGGACACTGATGTAGTTCCTGGCCCAACAGAAGTGGCCACCATCGAGGCAGGTGATGCATTTGTAGCTCCTGGCTGGGTTTGAGAAGTTGAACTCCCATCAGTAACTACTGCTGCAGACACGGTTGGTCCTGCAGGAAGCGTAGTGGTGTTTACATTGATGGATTTAGCTGTGGTCACGCTATGGTCTGTCGAGTCTAGCACTGTTGTTGCTGTTATTGGCGATTTAGCTGATGAAACTATGGGTGTGGTCACTGTTGAGAGGTCTGAGGGTGCAATACTAAGTAATGATGTGGCTGATGTTGGTTCTTTAGAAAGAGCAGTGGTTATATTTACTGACAAAGATGTAGGTTGAGGTCTAACACTAGTGTTTAACTGTTCAGTGAGAGGATTTGGTAAGGAAGGGGAGGTCTTAGTAGCTGAAGTGTTTTTTGAAATTGCAGTTGAAGCTTGTTTTGTTTCAGGTGTTGATTGTGTGGGGCTTGCTGAGCTGTTGTTTAACTGAGTAGCGGAAGATACAAACTGTGGTGATGTGCTGTTGTCTAAAGTATTTCCTGATGGTGTAGTTGCTGTTGTGAATTGTGTTGGAGTGATTGTGGTGGTGAATCTGGGAATGGTTGGACCATCTGCAGATACATGTAGCATTGATGCACTGTTGTCTAAAGTATTAGTGTAAGTACTAGTTGCTGACGGTGTAGTTGCAGTCGTAAATTCTGTAGAAGTGGCCGTGGTGGTGAAAATTGTTTGTGTTGTGGTCGACTCTGATGACTTTTGGTCAGATGTTGTTATTACACTTGAAGCAGAGTCTGGTATGGTTGAACTAGTTGTAGATACATGTTGTGTAGATGCACTGCTGTCGAAAATATTAGTATAAGATACTTGTGTAGATGTTTGAGCTGTACCTGATGATTGTGCTTTAGTTAGATCTGATGTTGAAAATGTGTCAGTCGATGTCAGTTGAGTCATAGATTGATTTGGCACAGATGTCATTGCAGATGATGCTGCGCCTGTGGATGATGTAATGGTATTTCCAGTGGAGGAATCCTGGGGGGCTGCCTGGGTTGCTATTGAAGTAGGTTGTCCTTGTGTAAGAGAGGTAACCTGGGGTACGGTTGACACAGTTGTAGATGCTGAAACTGGCGTGACATGTGATACAGCAGATGGTGATGTTACTGTTGTTGGTTGCTTTGTGGATGTAGGCACAGATGTACTTGGTGAATTAACTAATGAGCCAGGTGTTGTTTGAGAGATTATTGAAGAGGATACTGGTAGGTTTGTGATTGTGACTTCAGAAGAGCCGGTCATTAGAGTAGCATCTAGTGATGTTGTTTGTTGTGATGGGGTTTTGGTAGTTTTTGTTTGGGTGGTATATATGTGTGTGTTTGACTCCACTGGAGAATCATTTGTGTGTGTTCTTGTAGACTGGGATATTGGAAATGTGACTGTCGATGTCAGCTGAGTCATGGATTGATATGGCACAGTTCTCATTGCAGATGATGCTGCGCCTGTGGATAATGTAATGGTATTGCCAGTGGAGGAATCCTGGGGGGCTGCCTGGGTTAGTATTGAAGTAGGTTGTTCTTGTGTAAGAGAGGTAACCTGGGGTGCGGTTGACACAGTTGTAGATGCTGAAGCTGGAGTGACATGTGATACAGCAGATGGTGATGTTACTGTTGTTGGTTGCTTTGTGGATGTAGGTACCTTAGCATCTAGTGATGTTGTTAGTTGTGATGGGGTTTTGGTAGTTTTTGTTTGCGTGGTAGATATTTGTGTGGTTGAGTCCATTGGAGAATCATTTGTGTGTGCAGAAACAGTTGTAGATTGGCAATTTGAAAATGTGACTGTCGATGTCAGCTGAGTCATGGATTGATATGGCACAGTTGTCACTGCAGATGATGCTGCACCTGTGGATGATGTAATGGTATTGCCAGTGGAGGAATCCTGGGGGGCTGCCTGGGTCAGTGTTGTAGGTTGTAGAGAAACCGTATCGGCTGAAGTCGGCATATATTGGGATGATTCATGAGCTAAGGATGATGTGGTTTGAAGATGAGCTGTGTAGGATGAAGAGGAATTTGATGATGTGACAGATGTTCCTAAGGAAGATGTAGATATTACAGGTGTTTCTGAAGAGGTCACAGAAATTGCTTTATTTGTTTCTCCTGAAGATACAGCTATGCTTGTAGTAACTGAGGCTGTTGTTGGTTGTGTTGAAGTAGTTGTTGTGTCAGGTGATGACAAAGCTTTTGGCGTGGTAGGTTCTGCTGATGCCCCTGGGGTATTATCTGCTACAGAGGCATTTGAGTTAGAAGTTGATATTGCAGATGCTGAAACAGAGTTTTTAGTTGTAGGTTGTTCTTGTGTAAGAGTGGTAAGCTGGGGTGCGGTTGACACAGTTGTAGATGCTGAAGTTGGTGTGACAGATGGTGGTGTTACAGTTGTTGGTTGTGTTGTTGATGTAGGCACAGATGTACTTGTAGAGTCAGTTACAATGTCTACCATAGTAGATGCTGTTAGTTGAGACAATGTTGGAGAGGATACTGGTGACATGTGACCACCTGACATGTGAGCAGCATCTGGGGATGTTGTTAGTTGTGATTGGATATTGGTAGTTTTTGTTTGGGTGGTAGATATGTGTGTGTTGGACTCTGAAAATGTCATGCTTGATGTCAGCTGTGACATGGATTGATATGGCATGGTTGTCATTGCAGATGATGCTGCACCTGTGGAGGGTGCAATGCTGTCGTTGGTTGCTGGATCCTGGGGAACTGTTTGGGTAAGTATAGATGTTGTGAGCGGAGAAACTGTTTTGGTTGTAGACAATTGTGTTGTAGTTTGGGTTATGCTTGATAGAGTAGTTGAATGATCGGTAACGGCTGCTGCTGTGGATACCTGTGGAACAAATGTATATACCAATGTTAAATTGGTTGACATTGGTGGATATGTTACCTTAGATATAGACTTTGTGATATGCATTGTTGGTGATGCTGTTGATGACAATTGAGAGGAGGAAGGCATTTTGTCTGCAGTGTGTGAGATTGTGGTAAGCTGTGAATCTGCATTGTCTTTGGTGGAAGACTTTAAGACACTTGATGTTAAACCTTGTTGCAGTGTTGATGTGGTGTTATATACAACTGCAGATGTTGAGTTTGATCTTAGTGAAGAGGATCCACTTGTGGAGGGCAATTGTGAATTGTGAGTGTCACTTCCAAGTGTTGTGGATGACGATGCCAATGGTACCGGTGTGGAAATTAAAGATGAGGGAGATGACAGATTGATCGCATGCTCCCCATTGTCTGATGGTGTTTCAAGGCTTTGGCCTGATGAAACACTTTCTTGAGATGTGCTGAATTGAACGTCAGTTATATATTCAGTAAATAACAATGAGGTCAGGTGTTTGGAAGTTGTGATGGGACTGGTGGTAGATGTTGTGTCAGGTTTTATGCCTGTGAGTTGTGAATCTCCAGAGACTGATGTCAGGGTTTGCCTGGGTGATGTTTCCTTGTAACTAGTGGTAAGTGTTGTGTCAGATAATGGAGAATAATCAGATGTCGATGTTACTTGTGTCTCATTGATTAAGTCTTGTAATGGAGTTTATGCATGTGTGTCTGCAGAAGATGTTGCTGTAGATGACAGCTGTGTACTAGGTAGTATGGCAGGTGCACTTGTCATTGACAGTGAAGTCAATGTATCTTGGGATGTTTCATGTGCTAGTGTTGACGTGGATTGAAGAGTAGATACATATGTCAAACCTGAAGTGTTTAATATTGATGGTGATGTCACTGACTTTGTGGTAGGTATTGTTGTTGCTGCTGTTGCTGATAATGGTAGGGAAGAGTTTGAGACTGTGGTTAGATGTGATGAAGTTGTTATATTGGGCTCTGGTGAGGAGGATTGACTTGCTTCATAGATTAAAGGCATTGCTGATACAGGTGTTGTAATTGTATGATCAGTGGTGTGCTCTGTTCCAGGGACAATTAATGTCTTGTTTTCGGTCAACACAGTGGCTATGGATTTTGTGGTTGTGTGCAAGCTGCTAGTTGGCGTTGACTGTGGTGTGGAGGAAGATGATGGAGTTGGCGTCGCTGATGCTGATGCACTGGATGGAGGTGTGTTGCTAGCAGAAGTAGATGTTGAATGATGTACCTTAGTGGTTGTGGTCAGCATCTCCACGCTTACAGATCCTGTGAGAGCAGAGGCCGCAACAACATGAACAAAACAGGATTAGGTAAAGAAGAGTCATATGTCATATTCTTGAATTTCCCCTTGAGGATCAATAAAGTATCTATCTATCTATCTATCTATCTATCTATGTTGAGTATACAGTATAAAGTTAAAGGCAGAGGCTGCGAGTCGATTTCACACAAAGGTTGTTGAGGTTTTGAGGTTAACAGCCACTCAAACTAAACCCCTCCCTTCCATGCTCCTGAAGTAAAGTGTTCATTGGATGGAATTATTCATGGCTCTGACTGAGACACTCTTCAGGAAGTACTCAGAGTCCCTCACATTCACATTTTGTTTTGTTGCAGCTTTATATAAAAACAATTGTTTAAATTCATTTTTCCCCTCATCAATCTACACTCAATGTATTGTAATGACAGACCGAAAACAGCAATGTCTGCAAATTTAAAGGAATCTTTGAAAGATCACATTTACATAAATTATTCAGATTCAGACCCATAAGGGCAGACGTGAAAAGAAAATCACACATTGTCTGCCCAGCTTTAGTCAGTAGCCTACTTAGTGAATTCAAGATGACCCTTCCCCTTATATCTTTAGCATGTACATTAGTCATGAAATGGACTGAAGTGGATAACTATTTCAACTCAGCTGGAACTCAAAAGTGTTATGACCATTACAGCACTTTAACCATATGAATGAACACTATATGTAATATGCCACTATCTTCAAATTCAGTTTTGATGGTGTATGGGGCGGTGTTAGCGTAGTGGCTAATGTGCTGGGTTAGCATGCAGTAGCCTGAAAAGTTGTGGGTTCAATACCCGGCTTCCACCGTTGTGCCCTTGAGCAAGGCACCTAACCCTGAGTTGCTCGGGGAACCCTTGTAATATAATTACAGTGCATGAAAATGCACTGTTCTGTTATCCGAAGTCTTCTTCTTCTTCTTCTTCTTCTTCTTCCCACCAAATTTCTGCGTCTAATTCAGCTTTACCCGTTTAACGTAGAAACTTTGTTCAAACTTTGTAACGTAGGTCTTGTAAGGACACGTGGGGAATGTATTTTTCACTTTTGTAAGCTTTATACTTTTTGAGATATTAATAAAAAAACAAGCTTATTTTTCCCCATAGACTTAATATGGGCTGATGACATCACAATGGGCTAATTAACTTGATTTGCACCTGTATCAACTTCCAGCTGCTCACTACTAGGACCCATCAAAGGGCCAGTTAAACTGATTGCACCTGTATCCACTGCTTTATGCTTAACTAGGCCAACTCTCTTTGTGTCTCTCCATTCTAGGATATCCATATCAAGGATATAAGGCACATTCCATCCAACTTTCTATCCATTCATCCTCTTCAAACCATTCACTCATCCACCCATTAAACTATACATCAACATCCATTAAACAATCTGCCTATCAACATCAATTACACTATCTACATTCAACTTTTAAACTATATACTCTGTCTCAGGCTTTAAGCATACAATCTGACTCTCTTAAGACCACTATTTCCTCTGCCCACAACTGTTTCAAAATACATGTCCTCACTACAATAATTCACTATTAAATAATTTAACTATTTAAACTACTCAACTATTTAACTGTTCAGCCATTTCAACTGTCAGTTGTTATCAACTATGACTCCTCCCAACTGTTTCCAAATCAAAGTTTGTTTGGCATTTTATGTTAATATACAGTATGTTTATATTTTCATGCACTGGTAATTTCCTCGAAATTACATTTTCTAGTTACAGTGCATGAAAATGCACTGTACTGTTCTTCCTAGGCAACTTCTTATTATTATTATTCCGCTTACCACTTTTTCCGTCCTCTTGAACAGTTTAACTTAGAAATATCATTCAAACTTTGTAACGTAGGTCTTCAAACAGATCGGGTTGCTATGTGTTTTCAACTTTGAAACTTTTATACTTTTTAAACTATTAAAGAAAAACTTTTTAAAAATCCCCATAGACTTAACATTGCCGATTGTGACATCATAATACGGCCGTTAAGCAATTAGAATCCTATGGCAGGTGTTCAGGCCACCTGGATCAACTACCAGTCTCAGGCTTTAAGCATACAAACTGGCCCTATTAAGACTACACATCCTGTTCAACTGCTTCCTCTGCCAAAAACTGTTTCAAAATAAAAGTCCTCACTACAATATTTCACTATTAAACAATTTAACCCTTTAAACTACTGAACTTTTAAACTGTTCAGCCATTGTAACTGTTACTTGTCATCAACTATGACTCCTACCCACTGTAGCTAGTTAGCATGTTAACATTGTTAGCATGCTAGTTAGCATTTTTAGCAAAACTGTTAAAAATGATTAGCTAAGTTAGCTAAGTAACATGGTTAGCATAGTTAGCATGTTGGTTAGCATAACTGCTAAAAATGATTAGCTAGGTTAGCTAAGTCATATAATTAGCATAGTTAGGATGTTAACATTGTTAGCATGCTAGTTAGCATTTTTAGCAAAACTGTTAAAAATGATTAGCTAAGTTAGCTAAGTAACATGGTTAGCATAGTTAGCATGTTGGTTAGCATAACTGCTAAAAATGATTAGCTAGGTTAGCTAAGTCATATAATTAGCATAGTTAGGATGTTAACATTGTTAGCATGCTAGTTAGCATAGTTAACATAACTACTAAAAATGATTAGCTAGGTTAACATAGTTAGCAAAACTGCTAGAAAACATTAGTTAAGTTAGCTAAGTAGCATTACTAACATAGTTAGCATGTTTTGCAAAACTGCTAGAAAACATTAGCCAAGTTAGCTAAGTAACATGGTTAGCATGTTAGCATTGCTAACACTGCTAAAAAACATTAGCTAGGTAACATGGTTAGCATAGTTAAAAATCTTAGCATAACTGCTAGCAAACATTAGAGCCATTTCAACTTTCAGTTATCGTCAAATATCTACCTATACACAGCCATTAAACTATTTGAATATCAACATTCATTAAACTGCTAGAAAACGTTGGCTAAGTTAGTGTGGTGATTTTATCTAGACATAATAACTTGTGTGTGTGCATGCTGGTTTATTAGAAGCATGCTGGTTTATTAGAAACATTCCATCTTATATAAGGATATTGTTTATGCAACTGTTATGCAACATTTACTGGAAGTCATGAGACTGAGCGGTCAGAGACTAAGAGTGAAACTGAGGAGGAATGGCAGTGAAAGTAAAACCAAACAGGGCTTAGAAGAAGTGGAGGGGTTTACAAGAAAAGGAGGCAGAACCAAAAGTGAAAGTACACATAGAACCAAAACAAACGCATACTCTGCCTGGCAACAGATTACACATAGGACCTGGTCACATGTATTCTGCCTAGTAACACACATTTTTTAATGTTTAAATGAGAAGGGTTTTCCACCAATATCTCAAGTCCCAAAACGTTCTGATTGGCTAAAAGGGGCCTGGTGACGTTCCTGAGGATAGGAACGCCTCCCAGGCCCCTGAGAGCATAAAAGAAAGAGCTCAGGCACACTCAGATGAGATCTCATCGGGGTAGCAGCTGCCACTCATCACTCTATTGCCTGACGGTCCAGTCCTGACGCTGTTTGGATTGTATTATCACTGCAATACGGTGAATAAAGGATCAACAGTCTTCAGCTTCTCTCGTCTTGGTGTTCTCCTTCGGGTCTTTGACATCAGAGTGCTAGTTGGATTGGAGGTTCGGGAAAGTGGATGGTTTTTCCACGACATTAGCTAAGTAGCATGGTTAGCATGTTAGCATTGCTAGCACTGCTATAAAACATTAGCTAAGTAGCATGGTTAGCATAGTTAAAAATCTTAGCATAACTGCTAGCAAACATTAGAGCCATTCCAACTTTCAGTTATCGTCAAATATCTACCTATACACAGCCATTAAACTATTTGAATATCAACATTCATTAAACTTCCAGTCTGTCAACAACTTTTAAACTATTTACCTTCAACTTTTAAACGTTCTACTATTAAACTATCTATTAAACTATCTATTAAACTAGCTGTCTATCAACAACTTTTAAACTATCTACTGTCTATCAACAACTTTTAAACTATCTACATTCAGCTTTTAAACAGTCTACTTTTAAACTACCAACTTTTATTAAGCTATGCAACCACCATGTCTATCCTAACATCACCGTAGTATCCATCTCTGTATTATATGTTTTAACTATACATGATATTTTACATCACAACTTTAGCATTTTCATGCACTGGTAATTCCTTGGAATTGCATTTCTAGTTACAGTGCATGAAAATGCACTGTACTGTTCTTCCTAGGCAACAACAACTTCTTTTTCTTCTTCTTATTATTCCGCTTACCACTTTTTCCGTACGCAATTTCTCTTGAACAGTTTAACTTAGAAACTTCATTCAAACTTTGTAACGTAGGTCTTCAAACAGATCAGGTTGGTATGTCTTTTCAACTTTGAAACTTTTATACTTTTTAAACTATTAAAGGTCACATTCACTGAGAAACCGTTTAATACTTGTTACTTTCGAAATACTATAGCTTACTCCAAGTTGCATATGCATGCTGCACGTGAAAATGATCTTCTACCCCCATTGCCCGCCTTAGCCAATGAAAGAAAATACATGGAAAAACAAGCGAATCAGAAAGAGCCCTTCCTAATGACGCCGAAGGGAAACTGACTATTCATGGCCTCACCCACCTTGGCTTGTGACCGCCTACAGGAAGACTGGAAGATTTTGCGGCTAGGGGATTGTCTCTCTGCAGCTAGTAGGAGCTAACAGCAAGTTGCCAACATGGCGGAAAAAAAATCGTGCCTGTTTTATTTCTGGCAATAACACATCAATGTTGCATGTCTTGCCTTAGAAACATGAGTTGAGGAAGAAATGGTTCGGATTTATCGTTGGAACACCACCACCGAAGTAGTGCAACATTAGTTCTGTGTTCCAATCATTTCAACCACACTCACTGCCTTAGAAAGTGGTTTTGCATCGATGTTCTGAAAACCTGGTTCTGTACCGTCATGACGATCGACCACCAGCTCACAGGCTGTAAGTACAAACAAACTTTTCCACCTAACGTCTGTTACAAAATAGCATGTTCATATTCTTCACGTTAGCATGCATGAAAAGGTACAAGCTAGGCTTAGGCTAGCCTATATTACAGGAAGCTACACCAGGCACGTAACTTAAAGGAGAATTCCGGTGTGATATTGACCTAAAGTGTATTGAAACATGATACCGAGTGTGAACGTATGTCTCATAGCCCATCTCGACTTGTCCCCTGCACTCCAAAATCTGGCGCTAGTTAGCCGATGCTACCAACAACTTTTTCAGTAGTGGTGCTTCGGCATCGGGCTAGCCATGCAAATAAATCACTGTTTTACACCCATTTACGAGGCTCAATGTATCTCCACACTTCATTGGTAGACTTCCTAGGGCCCTGACATTTAAAACGAGACATTGAGAACTTTGAAAAAGCACTGGTAGTTTACTTACAAGACGATTTATACAGACAGTATCTTCACGAAGTGTAACGTTTGCAGCCATCTTGAATTTAGTCACGATAAGTCGAGCAATGAGTAAGAATGAACAGGTATGATAAGGGATCAGATTCCAAAAATAATTCAGTGGAAATGCATGGATTCCAGTTTCTTCCAGTAGCAGCAACTGGAATCCATGCATTTCCACTGAATTATTTTTGGAATCTGATCCCTTATCATAGCTGTTCATTCTTACTCGTTGCTCGACTTATCGTGACTAAATTCAAGATGGCTGCAAACGCTAAACTTCGTGAAGATACTGTCTGTATAAATCGTCTTGTAAGTAAACTACCAGTGCTTTTTCAAAGTTCTCAATGTCTCGTTTTAAATGTCAGGGCCCTCGGAAGTCTACCAATGAAGTGTGGAGATACATTGAGCCTCGTAAATGGGTGTAAAACAGTGATTTATTTGCATGGCTAGCCCGATGCCGAAGCACCACTATTGAAAAAGATGTTGGTAGCATCGGCTAACTAGCGCCAGATTTTGGAGTGCAGGGGACAAGCCGAGATGGGCTATGAGACATACGTTCACACTCGGTATCATGTTTCGATACACTTTAGGTCAATATCACACCGGAATTCTCCTTTAAGTGTTCTGTTCGCGACGTGTAAAATCAGAGCATGCCTAATAGGAAGGGCTCTGGTAAAATCCATTAGAGGAATGGTCTATTTTCCCGAACGTAGCCTATAGGCCACTAACACGCCAGGTGTAGCTACTTCCATTGATTAGGCCTATTGGAAGCTAATTGTTGCAGTACATAACGCGAAGGGAATGCTTCAGTTACGTGCCTGGTGTAGCTACACTCATAAGAAACTGATCACACTACCCAGAGATTTAGCTTGTTGAACCTATAATCTTCTAACCTAAGCGTTAAACCACAAATAATAATATTAGCAACAATATCTTATGCTCAACTAAGTACGGGTATTGTTCTAGTCTAAACAGAGAAAATCAAAAACACAATACCCGTGCACTATTAGGCTAAGTTGCTATCACTAGAGCTCAGGTATTTAAACTTCAGTCTAATTTATGTCTTCTTGCCATTATTACATTGACCTTTGTAGGCCTACAATGATGTTTTGTTTGATTACTTGCTGTTTACTTAGTGTTTTGTATGTCTTCCAGAGAACATCCCTTATGTCAAGCTACACAGCTTTCTAGCCTACATTAGGTCATCACGTTAGAAGCAAAGGTTTGTGATCTAACTTTTACTGTTGTGCTAGTTAGTTTCTAGAAGTCTTTTTCTAGTAGGCTAATACAGGTTCTTATGTGCTCGTCAATGTTTGGGAAAGTCAATTCATTGGTTTCTTCAGGTCACTTTCCACAGGTGTATAAAATCAAGCACCTCGATTATGAATGCAGACTGCATGGTGCTTGATTAATACACCTGTGTAAATGGACCTGATGAAACCCATGAATTGCATAACAGATAGAATTGATATTACCGAATGTCTTATTGTGGGTGTGCTACTTAGTACATCATACACCTTACCACAGTATTTTTGTTTCCATTGTGCCAGTACAGTTTTGTGTGAGATAGTGAATGTCCTGTGTACTATTAGTATCTTGTAACTTGACAGTAATACAATTTATTTACTTTAGGTACCCAAACAGAATACTTCATGAAAGTATGAGTATTGATACAAGCACTTCGGATACACCATGGGCATGGGGGCCTGCTACCTCTACTGCCATCAAGCCTGTTCATCCAAGGCCAGCTAGAAGACCTCGGGTTGATCAAGAGGAGGAGGAGGATGAAAGCGACATCTCCACAATAACACCTGATGACTCCACCTATGGCCCAGCGCAATCAAAGAGCAATGTAATAGAATCATCACAGCCAACAAATGTGTTTTGTGTGTTGTCCCTTTGGATCCCCAGGACAATACAAGCCGAAACAACAACTCAGACCTTTTTCCCTAAATAATCCCAGCACCATCTTACAAAGGATCTGTAGGCCAGATGTCTGCATCGTCTGGCAAAAAGAGGACATTGTTAATTCTGTGCATAGTTTGGATGTTCTTGTTTTGTGTTTGCATTATTTTAATAGACTGCAATATTACTATGTCAGTGTTTGACAGACCACCTAGCAAAAAAAAAAAAAAAAAACAGTAGACCTACTTCAACAGTATTGTAACAATCTGCAAGGTTGTCTCAGAATGGTTTTTATTGGTTATGCACCAAAACACACAAACACATAATTCCGGGCCAGACCTGGCCCTTATGCTCCAGCACTAAACATCTATGTGAGGCTGTATCTACAACACACACTAGTTAGATCCGGTTATGAACACTGTAATCAACTATAAACATAAACACAACAGACAGGACATACAACGTTGTCAACCCACCTGGTTTAGAACGTGAACATTACACACATACACACACTGCATCATGGGAGCACAGTCATGAACAGCTAGGCTCAGATCATTACACAGCCCCCCGAGACTTAGTCCATGTCCCCTTGACTCAAGCGCGTATCGTAAGCTCGCTTTTGACGTATTCCAGCTTCACTCATAGCCTGCCGGGCCAACTCCTGTACTCCTTTCAGTCTCTCGCGTAGCTGCGTAGAGGCGAACCAAACACCAAGCATTTCGTTGACTCTTGCACCGCTGTGAGATATGCCCAGAGCACCAGGGGCAAGTGTAAGTCCCAGTCCTTTTGTCGGCGGTCGGCCAATATGGCCAGCTGCACTGCTAGCGTCCGGTTAAACCGTTCGACCAGCCCATCGCTTTGTGGATGCAGAGTTGTCGTTCCCGTTTTCCGGATGCCCATGCGCTGGCAAACCTCAGCAAACACCTCCGCCTCGAAATTCCGCCCTTGGTCTCTGTGGAGCTCTTCCGGTGCCCCGAACCGGCAGAACATCCTAGTGACCAGTCTGTCCGCTGTCTTGTGGGCGCTCTGATCTGGCACCGCATACGCCTCCGGCCACTTAGTGAAATAGTCCATAGTGAAATCTGTGACTGGCAGTGGGCCCATGACATCGACGGCTACCCGCTCCATGGGAGCCCCGACTGCGTATTGCTGCAGTGGAGCGTGCGAGCGTCGCGTGGGGCCCTTCTTCGCTGTGCAGACGTCACAACAGTGAACATGCAGTTCAACGTCCAGCCTGCACCCCGGCCAATCGAAGTGGCTTCTCAGCCGACGAAGAGTCTTCGCAATGCCGAAATGAGCCGCCCCCACTGCCCCATGCACATGTTCCAGTACACAGGCTCGTAATCCAGCAGGAACCAGCAACTGGAAAATGTCAGATTGTCTATCGGGAGCTCGCCAGTGTCTATACAACAGTCCTTGACGTGCTACTAATCCCGGGCCACTGTGAATAAATCGCTTTGGTCTCTGGATCGAGTGCTGATACGTCAGTCCATGGCGGTCGCTGACCGGCTTCGATCCATGACCACACTCGGCCGAGCGTGGCGTCCTCCGATTGCGTCTTCCGGATCTCCTCCCTTGACATCACGTCCACCGGCGACTGCGCGTCCGTGGCTCCAGCTGCCGCTCTGCGGTGCGTTGTCTCTGGTCTCTCGATCACTGTAGCTGGCGAGCGTTGACCCTCTCGCTGGCATGAAGCTGGCGAGCGGTGGCTCTCTTGATGGCGCGGTGCTGGCGTGCGTTGAGTCTCTCGCTGGCGTGCTGCTGATGAGCGTTGGCTCCCTCACTGGCGTGCTGTTGGCGAGCGTTGACCCTCTCGTTGGCGCAACACTGGCGAGCGTTGAAAACAGAGACTCTCTCTCTCTCAGCCAGCGGTGATGCAGCCTGTAGCCGACGAGCGGGCTCCGGTTAAGCCGCGGCCAGGCTCCTCTCCTCCCTCCGGTTGCATTGTTGGCACTGGTCTGCTGCACACGGACGCCTGGACAGGGCGTCCGCGTTGCCGTGAAGGCGACCCGCCCGGTGTCGAATCTCCATGTCGTAGTCCTGGAGCGCCTCCAACCAGCGAGCCAGCTGGCCCTCTGGTTCTTTGAAGTTAAGCAGCCAGGTGAGCGACGCATGGTCTGTTCTCAGCAGGAACCGTTTGCCGTAGAGGTAGGTTCGGAAATGGCGCACTGCCACCACCACAGCCAACAGTTCTCTGCGGGTCACGCAGTAATTCTTCTCCGCTCGGTCCAGTGAGCGGCTGAAGTATGCGACCACTTGCTCGCCCTGCTCGCCTGCTTGTGAGAGGACGGCGCCGACGCCCATGTCGCTGCCGTCGGTGTCCAGGATAAACGGTAGTCGAAGGTCAGGGAAAGCGAGCACTGGGGCCTCACATAGCGCCCTCCGCAGCCGCCGGAATGCCGCGTCGCACTCCCGTGTCCACTCCAAGAGCTGGCCTTTGTGCGTCAATCGATGCAGCGGGCTGGCGACTTTAGCAAAGTCCCGAATGAAGCGCCGGTAATATGACGCCAGGCCCAGGAAGCTCTGCAGCTCAGCATCGTCGCGTGGAACAGGCCAACGTCTCACTGTCTCCACTTTAGCTGGGTCGGTGGCCACTCCGGCAGCCCCCACGACATGGCCCAGGAACCCGGTTTGCCTCCGGAACAGGTGGCACTTTTTCGGGTGCAGTTTGAGCCCAGCACCTTGTATGGCGTCGAACACCTTCTCCAGATGTCCTATGGCACCGGTGAAGTTTGTTGCATGACACAGGATGTCGTCCAGGTAAACCACGCAGCATGTTCGTGGAATGCCTGCCAGGACACGCTCCATCAGCCGCTCGAAGTTCGCTGGCCCGTTGCATAGGCCGAACGGAAGTACCCGGAACTGCCACAGCCCTTGCCATTCCTATACAGCCCTTGAACGCTGTCTTCGGCCGAGCTTCCGGGGCTAGCTCAATCTGCCAGTAGCCACTGCGCAAGTCCAGCAAGCTAAACCAGCATGAGCCGGCAATGCTGTCCAGCGCATCGTCAATGCGGGGGAGTGGGTAGGAGTCTTTCCGGGTTACCTGGTTGAGGCGCCTGTAGTCAACACAGAACCGCAACGAGCCGTCCTTCTTTCGGACAAGTACAGCTGGTGCAGCCCAGGGACTACTGCTTGGCTCTATTACTCCTGCCGCGGCCATCTCCTTTATCTTTTCTTCAGCTGCTTGTCGTTTGGCGAACGGTAAGCAATGAGGTTGAAGTCGGATGGGCCGGGCATTTCCGGTGTCGATGTCGTGTTGGACCAGGCTCGTTCGGGTGCAGTCCTCATCTCTTGTGGCGAAGATGTCGGTGTACGCTGCTAGGCGCGCGTGAGGGGTGCTGGGGCGGGACAGTACCTCGCGATGTGTCCCGGCTCGCCACACCGGTAGCATCCGTCTCCGCTGGCCGGCCTCTTCCACTCGCGTGGGCGGCGTTGTGGTGGCTGTGCTGTGGTCTGTCGCGTCGTCTCCAACTCCTCCCCGTCTTCCTCCATCGATGTCTGGCGTACGCAATACCTCGACTCCGTTGTGTGGAAGATGTTTTCCACCCGTTCGGCCTTCGCCAGCGCCACGGCCAGCGAGTGGTGAAGATTCGTCGTTGCAGAGCGGCTTCGATTGCGGTCCAGCTTGCTTGCTCTGCCGGTGGCAGGTCTTCTAATACTTGTAGCGCTTCCCCCTCCAGGGCCAACGCCACCTGTATGCCCGTTCTCCCCGCCGACCAGCCATTCAGCTCGGCTGCCAGACGGACCTGCAAAAGGTATGTCGCCAGCAGCCTCTCACCATTGTAGCGGGGCAACTTGGCGTTGGAGCGCCCTTCAGCCGCCGTTGGACCGGGGACCGGCCGATTTCCCTCACTCCCGTGTGGAGCGGGTTCCAGTGGCGGGATGCAGCCATCAGCCCGGTTCGTCTCCTCCTGTGGCCTGGGGCGGGCTTCTTCGTTACGGTCACGCTGCAGGCTGGCTCTGTCTGCTGGGCCCAGCAGGTGGCCATGGGCGAGCGCGCTGTCGAAGAGTCGCCTTGGCAGGAAACTCATCATCGCCGGAATATTGGTTGCAGCTTTCTCCTCCCGTCCAGTAGGGGTCGGCATCCCACTTCTGACACCAATGTAACAATCTGCAAGGTTGTCTCAGAATGGTTTATTGGTTATGCACCATAACACACGAACACATAATTCCGGGCCAGACCTGGCCCTTATGCTCCAGCACTAAACATCTATGTGAGGCTGTATCTACAACACACACTAGTTAGACCCGGTTATGAACACTGTAATCAACTATAAACATAAACACAACAGACAGGACATACAACGTTGTCAACCCACCTGGTTTAGAACATGAACATTACACACATACACACACTGCACAGCATCATGGGAGCACAGTCATGAAAAGCTAGGCTCAGATCATTACAGATATATATTGTACAGATGTATATTACACAATAGGCCTTCTCACTGAACCACCTTGCTTATTGTCTTTGCACCTTGCTTATGGTGTCAGAGGATTCATATGATTTAAACTGGCATAGGTTACGTCAGTGTTGCAGAACTGTTTGAATTTACATACAAGTTGGTTCAATATTGCAAACAACTCATCTATTATATTTTACCACATCTACTTGTGGAACACTTGAGATAGCTTGCGGACCACACTTTGAGTACCACTGCTGTATGTAAATATAATAAAGTATTTTATTGAAAATTGACCTGTTTTGTATATTTGTTTTAGGAGTTTCATCAGTTTTTGTCCCTTTTAAGCTAAATGTTTATCTTACCTTCCATGTCTTCTGTCTCACAGGGTGCCATAGTCGTCATAGTTGAATGTTTAGTGCATTTTGAAGGGAGTACATTATGCTAAGGCAGACTGGTTCTAATCCTGGGTACAGGGTCATACAGACAACAGGGGTACTGGTGTTGCCCATTTTTCTAACCGCATGAGCAATCCCCTTACGAAAAAGTAGTATAGGAATCTTTATATTTATATAGTATGGTATATATAGTATTTGGGACAAAATATTATAGTAATCTTATAGGAATAATTATTATAGGAATAATTGGGACATACTGTAGAAGTACTACTAATAACTCTATAATATCCTGTAACTGCTATAGTTTTTCTATAGTAGTCTTATAGTACCTATAGTATGTCCCAAATACTATAGTATTCCTATAAGATTACTGTAATATTTAGTCCCAAAATACTATAAGATTCCTAGGCTACTTTTTCTGTCATACGTGACAGAAAACAACTTGAGTAGGCTAACCTCTGCCAATATCAGGCTATCAAAGCCATAGTTCTCATTACCGGAGAAGTCTTGCACATTCTCTGCTTCTGTAGGCATTCTGGTACAATTCCAGCAAAATATAGCTAGGTAGGTGTGTTTGCATTTAGATCTATATAATATATTGGGTTATGACCAAGTGGTCTTTCAATGATAGTATCATGGAATTCAAACCATAACTATCTATTCCGATAGCATTAGCAGGCTAGGTCAGTGGCTGAACTGCATTTAGGGTGCTTACCTGTGTTGTAAAGACTTTTGACTGTGTAAAGAAATAGGTCTTTATTTTAAAACGTTTCCAACTGTTTATTACTTTAAAGCAAGATGACGATTGTCACAAACGTTTACCTCTTTTAGGAGAAATTTTAAGCTGACAGGCAATTGTTACCATTCTATTAAACCAACGCTCACCGACAGACGATCAGGAAGCGGTTCTTCTTCCTACTCGGATACTAGGATCAAACCACAAGAAGTTGTATCTCCGAAGACATTTTGTGCAACAGTTTTGACTCGAGTTTTAGCCAGGTTTTAGCACTGTAAAGTTGTGTAGAATTCTGGGGTATTCTTACTGTATTCTGATGTGTATGTTACTTCTGTGTGTAGTATACAACAGGGAGAGGTTCATATTATTGTACATAACTGTGCCTTAGGCCTGTGTACCAGCAGGAAGGTCATACAGGCCGATGTTTAGGAACATCCGAGGAACATCAGTGATAACATGGGCCGAGGGAGACAGCATGTCTGCCTATTCAGGCTAGTGTCTCCATCTGACCAGGGCCGGGTTGTGTACACTGGTTGGCACCTGCCACGTTGGCATGATTGACGTTTGTATATTTTAGTATAACAGGCTTTGTCTTAGGTTTTGACTCGGAGACGGATCGAGGAAGCGACCCGAGGAGCATCTTCTGTTGGAAGGCTCAGCAGCCGCTTCTAATAACAACCACAACTGTTAGACTCTGCACAGTTTTACTGTTTGAGACTTAGCCTGTGTTCTGTTATTCATTGTTGTACATCTACAATAAATCATCATCTAATCGCCGATCCTGATCCCGCCGTCAAGCTTTATTGACCATCTTCAATACAGACATTAGAACTAAAACACAACACAACAACCAGAGAATCTAACAATATTTATGAATTGGAAAACAAAAACAGACATGGTTTATTTTTCCTCCAACAATTGAATTGTTTGATAACTAAATTTATATTTAAATAAATATATAAATTAATAGGTTATGATCACAGACAGTAATCAGCAATAATCAGAACACAAATCATAATTTATCATCTGTTTTGGTGGTGGAATTAGATCCATCAAACATTTCCTCTTCATGGGGACAGTCCACAATGCAAGGTTAAAGGTGAGAGATCTCAGTGTTTACCAGGGCTGAGCCGCAAGGAGTGATAAGAGGGTGAGCCCACAGGCACTCAGGAGGTTAACACTGCTGCTGACTTCACCCGCTGACACAGCTGTGTGTGTGTGTGTGTGTGTGTGTGTGTGTGTATGAATTCGGGAAGAAGACAAAGGAGGTAGTTAGTACAGACTCAAAATAATTAATTAGAAATGCATTATATTTATATTTCCCTTGCACACCTGACAGACATGATATACTCTCGTAACAAGCATAGGCTTTTACACGGCAAGAAATATTGGGCATGACTGGCACATAAACAAATCAGTAAGAAATCAAATAAGGAAAATCAATTAAATTCATAGATTAGTCTTTTCCCTGTATAACGATGAATTATATGGTCAGGGAACAAACTACAGTACAAATAGTGTTGTAAGCAGTCTATGTGAATCCTGTCTGATCTCCAACAATCTCCCACATATATTAATGTGTAACAGTTTACTGTTCAAATTGGCATGCCAAAATGAGAAACTGTAGCCTTGTGCCTTTTGAAAATGCTTAAACTTAAAGAGTAAAATGTTTTATTAACATGGTTAAGTATTTTGACACTCGTGGGCAAAAAAAAGAGTGACAATAATTTTTCATTCAGATGGCACTGGCATCTTTTGCAGTTAATCCACTGTGTGGTGCAGTTTGCACATATTGTTGAATAATGCATTTACTGTAACATTAATTATTGACTAAAAAAGAGGAAGAACTCCCTTGGTTTATGTAACACAACTGTCTACCTGTGCCGTCGATGAAGATGATGGTAAATGACAAGTTTCCACTCAATGCAGCTCTAGTCAGGGTGGCTATAATCTGTGTATCATTGGGGAACGTTGCGTCGGAGGTTATGGTCATGTTCGCCTCATGGATAATTGATCCATTGCTGTTGAAGGGTAAATACAAAAGTATAGCAAGAAGCAAGATTAGAATACATGTCTAGCATGAGCATCTCGCGCACGCGCACACACACACACACACACACACACACACACACACCTCAATTCCAGTTACTTGCTTACCCACACCCATAGGTTTGCCAGCTTTTGGAAGAATCTTTGAATTTGACATTTCTGTGGTGTAGCTAGCTATAGCTCGATGGTGTTTTATGCCCCAAATGTCGTCTTCCAGGCAGCACTGCCACCGCTGATTTAAAGGCACCTAATCCTAAACCTAACCCCAACCCCAACCCTAACCTTAAGCCATGACTAACCCTTGTGCCGTCCAGGCAGCGCTGCCTTGAAGACAACGCTGGGGTCATAAAATACCATGAAACCTATAGTGCCCATACCACATTTAGATCCACAGGGACCGGGGCCAGGTTCGAGTCCGGCCCAGGTCATTTTCTGATTCCACCCCATCTCTCTCTTCCACTTGCTTCTTGTCACTTTCTTCACTGTCTTATCAAAGCTTGTCAGGTAATGTGAGAACAGCTGTGTTCAATGAAGCCCACAGTGTTTCAATGACGGCTATTGCTGAAGCGTCAGGCCTGGCGTGAATCCCTCCTTATTTGAAGACGTACGCTAATAAAGACGGGTTCAAGTTCATAACGCAAAGGGCACCGACAAAGGTAACCAGTCGTATTGCATATGCAAATCCTTAGTGGGGTTTGAATTCCCTTTCATGTAGCATCCCTTTCTCCATTCCACAGTGGGGAGTTCACCTTGTCTAAATAAGAATTCTATTTCCTTATTAGTTACATGGTTGAGGTTGAAGATATTTAGGCACATCAAGTTTCTCACATACTGGAACTTCAATATAGCCATATGATTCTGTTGTTCAGTTCTGCACTGGATTTGAATTAGGAACCTTGGGCATGGATATTGCAAAAACCATACATAGGATTTTGGCCTATTGATTATAATTTATAATGTGGTTAATTAAAAGCTTTGTCACTCCGTCACTTTGGATAAAAGTGCAGCTAAATGACTAAATGTAAATGTAAATGATTCTTAGTTTTGACTATAAATTGTGTCCACACTACATGAACTTAGATGGTAGACTAAGGCAGACGGTATACTATTTGTTATCACAGGCTAAATTGTATTCATTTTAATTTTCATTTTATTTAAATACTTAAGGACCCTGGCCTGTTTACGAGTATGTGTGAAGAAAGACAAAGATGTATAGTTAGGTATGAAACTAGTTGGTAGTTCCTGCTTTCAATACCTTTTGATCTGCGAAAACCCATATTTGTCAGCAATTTAAAAACAAAAATGGCTGCCATTATCCCAGGGGCCAAATCTGAGGCACCTTTTATTTATAATAAAGGTGCCCATTTTGTGAGTTTTTATATATAAAAAAGTATTTAAAAATTCAAAAGTACAGTATTTCATTTTAATACATAATATGGTTACTGTATTTTGTAGTTTATTTTGATACATTTCAAATTAGGGTATTAGGCATTTTATTTGAAAATAATTCTGATGTATTTTCGCACCCCCCTACACACACACACACAATTATCTATGCTTTTTACAGTGTGAAGTTTGACAGTCACCTGAAGCTTGTTGGTGTGAGGCTGATGAAATCAGGTTGGTAGTCTTCAAAGAAAAATGGCTCAAGCTACATGGATGGAATAAAGAAATGTCTAAAATTACAAGGTCAATCATTTCATACTGTCAATCATCTAAAATTCGCAAAATGTAGGTTACCTCTCTTTTAATGAGTGAGGATCTTTTACTGAAGGCCCCCGAAGTGGAATTCAAAAGGTCAGCAATAAATGTGTCATTGGTACGGAACTGGACAATGGCTGTTGATTTGGGTTCACCTGGAAAACACACACACACACACACACACACACACACACACACACACACACACACACACACACACGCTTGTAAAGACATATTATATACTAGTTTGTGTCTGAACCAAGTCTTTGGTTTATTTGTTATACATATGTTCATTCATGGTTTTAAAGATCAGTATTATTAATCTCATTAACAACAATTTTCTTACTTCTCACAAATATGGATCCAGGAACCACAGAAAGATTGATGCCTGAATTTGAATCATTTACAGCGATAGCCAGGGCTTCAGCAACAGCAGAGCTTGTAGGGAGGGGCTCAATTGAAGTCTCGTTGAACACAACGTCAACATCTGTCTCAACTTCATCTGTTCTGAATCGAGTAACCAGCCTGTAACAGTGTCAAAGCATTTGTCTCAGTCTCAAAATGTACATTGCTCTCTAACTGTGATTTGACTTAAGAGGGGAATTTACCTGAATTGTCTCACAATGGTCCGCACAAACCGTGATCCAAAACGTTGTTGATAGATCACATCACACTACACACAAAGACAGCAAAAGAGAGAAAACATTTTTCAGATTTAATGTATTACAGTTTTTCTTTGATTTCTTCAAGTTCAAACTCCATATCATCTAGTCACATGTTCACATTATAAAGTCAAACAAACAGCAAATGATTTCACACATCCATGAAATCACAAATGTACAATTGTCTGCTGTTTTTGATATTATTAATTGCTAATTAAAATATTAATGAAAAATATCATGTTGGTTTTCTGTTGAATAGTCCTTCCCCAAACTCATTTAAGCATTAGTTTATTGTTTGAATGCATGCAACCTACTGTCATATTTTTCGGAAAAGCACTGCTGTACTGTAAAGCAGCCTGGACTTTTTCCCTATATGACAATTAATTACATGATCCAACAACAAACTGCAGTACAAACAATGCTACTATATTAACAGATGTAGTAAACCAATTGGAGTGTATAAAATCAATATTCGATTATATTTGTATATAATCTGTGCATTGTAGTTTTTCAGTAATCAGTGACTGAAGTCAGAATACTTGTATTTGTTGTGTTGGTTTCTGATTGCATGAGTACTTACTGCATTTTCAACCTCTGCTGCTTGTTGCTGGAACTCTGGGCTCCCGGTGTTGGCAAGAGCTGACTGAAATAATATGAGGAGGACAGCACGAATCTCAATAGTAGGAGCGGGACGGGATGGTGGTCTAGTTGTAGTTGTGGTGGTGGTTGTAGTGGGAATGGTTGTTGTGGTGGCTAGAGTAGTTGTAATTGTGGTAGGGGCTCTAGTGGTTTGTGTTGCTTCACTTGTAGTTGATTGTGTTGCTCCGGCTGTAGACGATTGTGATGCTCCAACTGTAGTCGATTGTGTTGCACCGGTTGTAGATGATTGTGATGCTCCAACTGTAGCTGATTGTGTTGCTCCGGCTGTGGTTGATTGTGATGTTCCAACTGAAGTTGATTGTGTTTCCCCAATTGAAGTGGTTTGTGTTGCTTCAGTTGTTGATTGAGGGGTTTCATTTGTAGTGGTTTGTGTTGCTTCACTTGTAGTCGATTGCATTGCTCCGGCTGTAGATGATTGTGATGCTCCAACTGTAGTTGATTGTGTTGCTCCGGCTGTAGATGATTGTGATGCTCCAACTGTAGTTGATTGTGTTGCTCCGGCTGTGGTTGATTGTGATGTTCCAACTGTAGTCGATTGTGTTGTTCCGGCTGTGGTTGATTGTGTTTCCCCAATTGAAGTGGTTTGTGTTGCTTTACTTGTTGATTGAGGGGTTTCATTTGTGGTTGATTGTGCTGCTGCATTTGTAGTTGGTTGTGCTGTTCCAGCTGTAGATGATTGTAATGTTCCAACTGTAGTCGATTGTGTTGCCTCAGCTGTAGTTGATTGTGTTTCCCCAATTGTAGTGGTTTGTGTTGCTTCACTTGTAGTTGATTGTGCTGCTGCATTTGTAGTTGATTGTGTTGCTCCGGCCGTAGATGATTGTGATGCTCCAACTGTAGTCGATTGTATTGCTCCGGCTGTGGTTGATTGTGATGTTCCAACTGAAGTTGATTGTGTTGTTCCGGCTGTGGTTGATTGTGATGTTCCAACTGAAGTTGATTGTGTTGCTCCGGCTGTGGTTGATTGTGATGTTCCAACTGAAGTTGATTGTGTTGTTCCGGCTGTGGTTGATTGTGTTTCCCAAATTGTAGTGGTTTGTGTTGCTTCACTTGTAGTTGATTGTGCTGCTGTATTTGTAGTTGATTGTGTTGCTCCGGCTGTGGTTGATTGTGATGTTCCAACTGTAGTCGATTGTATTACTCCGGCTGTGGTTGATTGTGTTTCCCCAATTGAAGTGGTTTGTGCTGCTTCACTTGTAGTTGATTGAGGGGTTTCATTTGTGGTTGATTGTGCTGCTGTATTTGTAGTTGGTTGTGCTGTTGCAGCTGTAGATGATTGTAATGTTCCAACTGTAGTTGATTGTGTTGCCTCAGCTGTAGTTGATTGTGTTTCCCCAATTGTAGTGGTTTGTGTTGCTTCACTTGTAGTGGATTGTGCTGCTGCATTTGTAGTCGATTGTATTGCTCCGGCTGTAGATGATTGTGATGCTCCAACTGTAGTTGATTGTGTTGCTCCGGCTGTATATGATTGTGATGCTCCAACTGTAGTCGATTGTGTTGCTCCGGCTGTGGTTGATTGTGTTTCCCCAATTGTAGTGGTTTGTGTTGCTTCACTTGTAGTGGATTGTGCTGCTGCATTTGTAGTCGATTGTATTGCTCCGGCTGTAGATGATTGTGATGCTCCAACTGTAGTTGATTGTGTTGCTCCGGCTGTAGACGATTGTGATGCTCCAACTGTAGCTGATTGTGTTGCTCCAGCTGTGGTTGATTGTGATGTTCCAACTGAAGTTGATTGTGTTGTTCCGGCTGTGGTTGATTGTGTTTCCCCAATTGAAGTGGTTTGTGTTGCTTCACTTGTTGATTGAGGGGTTTCATTTGTGGTTGATTGTGCTGCTGCATTTGTAGTTGGTTGTGCTGTTCCAGCTGTAGATGATTGTAATGTTCCAACTGTAGTCGATTGTGTTGCCTCAGCTGTAGTTGATTGTGTTTCCCCAATTGTAGTGGTTTGTGTTGCTTCACTTGTAGTTGATTGTGCTGTTGCATTTGTAGTTGATTGTGCTGCTGCATTTGTAGTTGATTGTGTTGCTCCGGCTGTAGATGATTGTGATGCTGCAACTGTAGTCGATTGTGTTGCTCCGGCTGTGGTTGATTGTGATGTTCCAACTGTAGTCGATTGTATTACTCCGGCTGTGGTTGATTGTGATGTTCCAACTGAAGTTGATTGTGTTGTTCCGGCTTTGGTTGATTGTGTTTCCCCAATTGAAGTGGTTTGTGTTGCTTCACTTGTAGTTGATTGAGGGGTTTCATTTGTGGTTGATTGTGCTGCTGCATTTGTGGTTGATTGTGCTGCTGCATTTGTAGTTGATTGTGCTGCTGCATTTGTAGTTGATTGTGTTGCTCCGGCTGTAGATGATTGTGATGCTGCAACTGTAGTCGATTGTGTTGCTCCGGCTGTGGTTGATTGTGATGTTCCAACTGTAGTCGATTGTATTACTCCGGCTGTGGTTGATTGTGATGTTCCAACTGAAGTTGATTGTGTTGTTCCGGCTGTGGTTGATTGTGATGTTCCAACTGAAGTTGATTGTGTTGCTCCGGCTGTGGTTGATTGTGATGTTCCAACTGAAGTTGATTGTGTTGTTCCGGCTGTGGTTGATTGTGTTTCCCAAATTGTAGTGGTTTGTGTTGCTTCACTTGTAGTTGATTGTGCTGCTGTATTTGTAGTTGATTGTGTTGCTCCGGCTGTGGTTGATTGTGATGTTCCAACTGTAGTCGATTGTATTACTCCGGCTGTGGTTGATTGTGTTTCCCCAATTGAAGTGGTTTGTGCTGCTTCACTTGTAGTTGATTGAGGGGTTTCATTTGTGGTTGATTGTGCTGCTGTATTTGTAGTTGGTTGTGCTGTTGCAGCTGTAGATGATTGTAATGTTCCAACTGTAGTCGATTGTGTTGCCTCAGCTGTAGTTGATTGTGTTTCCCCAATTGTAGTGGTTTGTGTTGCTTCACTTGTAGTGGATTGTGCTGCTGCATTTGTAGTCGATTGTATTGCTCCGGCTGTAGATGATTGTGATGCTCCAACTGTAGTTGATTGTGTTGCTCCGGCTGTATATGATTGTGATGCTCCAACTGTAGTCGATTGTGTTGCTCCGGCTGTGGTTGATTGTGTTTCCCCAATTGTAGTGGTTTGTGTTGCTTCACTTGTAGTGGATTGTGCTGCTGCATTTGTAGTCGATTGTATTGCTCCGGCTGTAGATGATTGTGATGCTCCAACTGTAGTTGATTGTGTTGCTCCGGCTGTAGACGATTGTGATGCTCCAACTGTAGCTGATTGTGTTGCTCCAGCTGTGGTTGATTGTGATGTTCCAACTGAAGTTGATTGTGTTGTTCCGGCTGTGGTTGATTGTGTTTCCCCAATTGAAGTGGTTTGTGTTGCTTGACTTGTTGATTGAGGGGTTTCATTTGTGGTTGATTGTGCTGCTGCATTTGTAGTTGGTTGTGCTGTTCCAGCTGTAGATGATTGTAATGTTCCAACTGTAGTCGATTGTGTTGCCTCAGCTGTAGTTGATTGTGTTTCCCCAATTGTAGTGGTTTGTGTTGCTTCACTTGTAGTTGATTGTGCTGCTGCATTTGTAGTTGATTGTGCTGCTGCATTTGTAGTTGATTGTGTTGCTCCGGCTGTAGATGATTGTGATGCTGCAACTGTAGTCGATTGTGTTGCTCCGGCTGTGGTTGATTGTGATGTTCCAACTGTAGTCGATTGTATTACTCCGGCTGTGGTTGATTGTGATGTTCCAACTGAAGTTGATTGTGTTGTTCCGGCTTTGGTTGATTGTGTTTCCCCAATTGAAGTGGTTTGTGTTGCTTCACTTGTAGTTGATTGAGGGGTTTCATTTGTGGTTGATTGTGCTGCTGCATTTGTGGTTGATTGTGCTGCTGCATTTGTAGTTGATTGTGCTGCTGCATTTGTAGTTGATTGTGTTGCTCCGGCTGTAGATGATTGTGATGCTGCAACTGTAGTCGATTGTGTTGCTCCGGCTGTGGTTGATTGTGATGTTCCAACTGTAGTCGATTGTATTACTCCGGCTGTGGTTGATTGTGATGTTCCAACTGAAGTTGATTGTGTTGTTCCGGCTTTGGTTGATTGTGTTTCCCCAATTGAAGTGGTTTGTGTTGCTTCACTTGTAGTTGATTGAGGGGTTTCATTTGTGGTTGATTGTGCTGCTGCTTTTGTGGTTGATTGTGTCGCTTCATTTGTATTTGATTGTGTTACACTGTTTGTAGTTGATTGTGTTGCTACAGCTGCAGTTGATTCTGTTGCTTCTTTTGTGATTGATTGTGTTGCTCCATTTGTTGTTAGTCTTGTTGTTCCCAGAGTATTTGACTGTGTAGCTCCAATTGCAGCGAATGCTGCGGATGATAAAAGTTAATTAGATAAATAAAAGTAATTGTATTCACCTGCAAAAATAAATGATACTATTATATCTGATACTACTCACCAAGAATCACAATGACCATAGCAGTGATTTCCCCCCACATTTCCTTAGTTGAAGGATCTGTGACAGAGTGGGTCATATGTTTGCACACACACACACACACACACACACACACACACACACACACACACACACACACACACACATTAAATTAGTTATATTTGGTGTATTTTTAAGTACTTGGAAGAGATCCTTTAGTACATTTGTATTATGTAGATCTAGTGTCTGTGTGGCAATTGCATGGTGCATTTGTGTCAATTGCATGGTGATGTGACCCATCTAATAGAAAGCACATCTACCTAAAGGTACAAATAAAGTAAGACCACACATTTTCAGGAAGCAAAATAATTTGCTAGCATTAATTCTAAGGCGTCTTATTGTTTAACAAAGTAATTCAAGTCCCTAGTGCTAAGCGTTTAATGATAATTCTTATTATTATAGCATATTGCATACTGTATCATAATAAGGAGCCCGGGATATATATTTTTCCCACGAAATTGTGCACTCTTGTGTATTTGTACACAATTGTAAAGTGAAAACATGAATGCACAGTCTAGCAAAATGGCCACACAATTTTGTAAAACACACAATTTATACGAGCACACCAATTAGTAAAATGAGTGCTCATCCTCTCAATTTATATAATAAAATCATGCAATGACACCTCCCAGGGTTCAATCACCATTTACCATATGTCTGGGAGAGCTTAGTGAGTTGAGGATCCTCTCAACTTTGATCAATTCACATAAACAGCAGGTTATTTAATTCCACCCCTGAATGTTTTGAAACTTACATTTAAAAGAGATCATGATTAGTTGTGAAGCTTCTACAACTGGATCTACAGGTTATTCTCAGTTGTGAAGGCCAAACAAGGACACACATACAAATAATCTGCTAATTGTGATTTTACATAATTTAATTTATGAAAACAAGGCTGCCATGTGAAGATGGAACCACCTAGTTGCTCATAAATAGCTAGCGAAATACACTACAAACTGACACAGTCACATATAAAAAAATAAACTGTTTGATAACACGTTTGTATGGACAGGACGTAATATCATTTGACTTAATAAAACATTTACAACAATGGATGATTGAGGTTGTTGTTTGTGGTGTTATTGCAAGCTGCTGAATTCCCTTGCTACTGAGATCTCTTGTAAGTGATTCTGCATGTGAATTTCGAAACATTACAACATGAATTAAAGGTGCGATTTGTTAACCTGACCCTAGCCAGATGAATTTCGTTCCGCTTAGCTTCGCCTAGCTTCACTCACATCCATCTGGGACCTCTTCCATTGAGAGTAATTTCTGCAACCGACTTTATGGTTCAGCCAATCAGGACGCAGGGCGGGAGTTTCATAGATGTGACATAGCGTAGAAGCGACTGTGACACTGTTATTAGCGTCACGGGTTGGCTTCGATGTGAGTGGTTGAAGTAGCACGTCAATAGATGACGGACAAGTGGCTTATTCAATCATATGCAAGCATTTTTTGATTAGGCCCAGCCTTCTGAAGCAACACTTCAATGGATCGGTTCCAGATGGATGAGTGGAGCTAGGCGGAGCGAAATTCATCTGGCTAGGGTCAGGTTAGCGATTTGTAGGATTGTTACAGAACGTTCTGTAGGCCAAAATCAAAACACTGGTGAACGTTCTCAAGACTACCAGACGCGAGCCTCTTCTGGGTTGCCAGATGTAATGAAGACTTAGCTAACGTTAGTTGACCTGCAGCTGCTTTAACGTTTCTACAATCATGACCCAGCTACACATTAAGGAAACAACAAAAACAAAAAATACCTCTCTACCCAACGTAACATATTTAGCTGAAGTCAGCGATGCAGATGAAGTTTAGCCTAGGCTACCTGTTGTGGAGAAATATGGCCAGCTCTGCGTCAGACTTGATATTCTTCGTTTGACGAAGACGTCACCATATCAGGAAGCTCCTCCGATGTCCACTTAATTTGTTTCTTGTTTTAATTTTGTAAATTTGCCTGCCTCTCGTAGGCGTTCATGACTACAACTGACAGCTGTTGACAGTTGGCCTTTGCTAATTTGGCAACCCAAATAGGAGGACGTGCTAGCCCATTATTAATACGCTATTCTAGAATGAATCATTCAAAACATAAACGAAAATTCCAAGAGATTCCGCCCCGTAACTCATTTTTTTCATGGGTTTTATGGGTTAGAGTAATGTTGTCAAATAAGCCATTACGTCAATTCATCGTGTTTCCTTACTCTCTG
>NC_055974.1:19282679-19420179 GCF_018492685.1 Alosa sapidissima
ACTTTTTTGGTGTAATTATTTAGTTTTTTTTTTTTTTATCTATGTAGGCTATTTTTTTAATGTTACATTATTATTTTGTTAATACATGGAATAAATCACCACAAACACACGCGACTGTAGCCTATTGGCTTCTTCTGTAGCCTACCCGGCTTGCGCAGCGTGGCTAACAACGCCCCTAAAACAAGTGTAACCGTCGGCTCCTCGAGGCTTATTACTTAAAACGAAGTTACAGCAGCTATTAGGCCCGAGGTGCAGTGAAATGGCGTCATCTGGTGGTCATACAATTCACCCGCTATTAGACCCGAAGTGCAGGAGAAGTGGATATTCAACCACGCCATCCTTCAGGTCGCAGCAACACGTATGTGTACTTTAGGTGCTGTGTCATGCTGCCATCTAGTGGTTGTGGAATATTTAACACCCATTATAGTTCTGGGAATAGATGTGCCCTCGAATAAATGTATTTGGGTAATCCATCTGATAAATTGTGTTTTTCTTTTTATACTTCGTACCTTTATAAATTAAAGTGTATCATGAAGGTACCTTTTTCAATGTCATTACTCTGACATTCGACATTAGTCGACCATAAATTTGGGCAATGGGCACATTGTTAGGGGTTGACACTTTGGGTTGACAGCATTCATATGACAAAGAAAAACGAATTCGGTCACTCAAGACTGTGCCACAGCAACCAGTGTAGGCTACAGTCCTACCCAATAGGCCTACTCGAAGCAGATAGCGTTGTCTGACGGTCGAGTGGGTTAATGCACGTATTTCCAGAACAGATCTGCAACTTTCAGGTAGTTCTGAGTTCGAATCTAGGCAGGAGCAGAGCCATATAAAGGCCTAGGCCTATTGTTATCATTTTTTGCAAGGTGTTGCTCCTGGCAATACTTGTTTATAAGACGTTTGGTGATTAATTGATAGCTGTTTTTGGGACACGTTAAACGTTCTTTATAATGAGCGCATCCGGGGAGTAAAACGACTGTTACGCGCTGTTACAACTGTAGGCTACAATGATTGCAATTCAAAAATATGCGCGTGTTAGTTTAGTTAGTTTTGTGATGTTTTGCACTTTTGCCTCATGTGTTTTCAGGTTTGAGGGCTTTTTTGGCAAGATTGACCTTGGTTAGACTCTGCATATGTTATTTCTCCGTATGGAAAATAAAGTCAATTTTCGACACACGTCTGTTATTAGTTCAATAACAAGTGTTGCTTGTTAAAACATGTGACTAGTGAAACTCAAATGATTTTAGAAATATTTAGCCAAAGCCAAAAAGTGTTAGAGAGAAGGAGAGACGCCGGTGCAGCTCAGATGTCTTCTTAATTTTCTTTATTCTTTAGTAAAAGGTGCAGAACATTATTAAACTTTGACTAACGTTTCGATGTTCGTTATTCAAAAACATCGACACATCGAAATGTTAGTCAAAGTTTAATAATGTTCTGCACCTTTTACTGAAGAATAAAGAAAATTAAGAAGACATCTGAGCTGCACCGGCGTCTCTCCTCTCTAAAATATCTGTCCTGGCCTGGTTGCAACGGATTGTGGCCAAACGACAGAAGCGTGGAGAACCCTCCTTTGTCTACCAAAAAGTGTTACTTTGTGTCCCGCGCTCCCCCACTGCTTGTGAAAGAAGGGGATGGGGGAGGGGGGCTTAACGTGAAAAAGCTTAATGTCACAAAACGGCAACGAGTCGTTTTAGGCTACAGGCCTTCATAATGGTAGGCTACAGGAAGTGGGGGGAGGGTATGGGATGACCAGAGCCGTCATCTATCGTCTTTCCAGGCACACAGCTCGTTATATAGCCTATCGACTGCCTTAACAGATAGGCATTGCTCTTGGGTTTGGCCTTACAGCGAACTCAATGCTCTTGTTGCTTGCAGTTTGTTAAATAAAGCGATGCAGATTACATTATTTATTTCTGATTAATTGCGTCTTTTGATGTATTTTGCAACATTTGCTTGTTAGGCTGGGCTACTGTCAATGTCCTGTACAGGTCAATGTTCAACAATTGCTGGTGTAGGCCTAGGCTATTAATCAATTAGGGACTGTTCGTTTATTTATTTATTTAATTTGTTTATTAAATATTTATTTATTCGTTTATTTATTTAATTAAGGGGCTACCGGAGGAGTTTTGGGAGCGTTAGTCAAAAAAGACGTGACCCTCCCTCGCCAGCAAGAATTTTTTCTATGACCCTCCAAAGTGATTGAGAAAAAACGCATGACCCTCCCCAGTCCCAACAATTTATTGATGCCTTAGGCTACTGGGTCAATTTGGGAGCTTGCATGCTACGACTCCTTCCTTGAAATGCCTTGAAAATGCTGTCGTTTGCACAATTTCACAAATAATCATCGGGACCGAAACAAACCTGTCAACTTTTCCCGGGTTTATCGCGTATTTTAACTTTTTCCTCGCTGTCTTAGGAGGAGCTGCAGGGCCGTCGCAAGGGGATGCGAGGCCCTGTGCGAACTTGACAGATGCAAGGCCCTTTTCACTTACGTGCATGAAATCATGCGATAGCCTAGTCTAATAAGCTACACCAGCTTGCCTTTAAGAGGGGAAATTCAATTGTATAGCCTATAACATTAGCTGAGTCACATATTTGGCCATATGGTGTTTATCATAGGCTACATCACGAAACCAAATAGTGTAACAAAGGCGAACACTTTAACAGGGGGAATTAATTGGGCATGAATCATTGTGCTGACCGGTATTTGTCAATGAGCAGAAACACACACGACATTCAAACTATTGATAAGATGTACTGGTCTGTATCTATAGGCTAACATTGGACAAATAAATGACACTGACTCGCCATATCCTGACTCAGGAAAAAAAAACATTTTCTTGCTTTGCCACAAACTCAGCAATGAAATCATAGGCCAGTTTGCAGGTAGCCTAACGTCTTTTTCATAGAAGGGAGAGCCCAGTCTCTCCTGTGACATGGAGGTGCGCAAATAGTTTTTAATAGCCTGTTCAACTTCGAAAAGCTTCGTTCACCCGATGCGAGTCACTGATCGCAATTTCAAAGTTCGGAAAGCTTCATCTTTTTAAGTTTTAAGTGCAGTGGCCCCTATCTGCCCCCTTTGGAATTATATCTCGAGCCTATTATAAGGTCCAGTGCGTTATGTCCTGGGATTCGGATGTGCTCAAAAAGAAAAGAAAAAACACTTTTTTATAGATGGTTATGAGGAGCAATGTGAGAGAGAAATTTGATGATCATTGATCGTTGTTTTGGGACATTAAGCCTTTTCCATAGGCGTCAGTGAAGGAGATTGAAGAATGACCATTTTTTTATACGAAAATATTTCTTAACTACAAAAACTCAGTGTCTAAAAACTCAGTGTCATTCAGACTCAACCCTCTTGTTGTTTTATTATCTTTTTCGTTGTCGTTTGAACGTTGGCAAGCAGGCATGTTGCGGTTGCAATTTAAGTGAAATTTCTACAGTAGGCCTACAACATGCTGTTAGGCTGGGCTACTGTCAATGTACTTGTACAGGTAAATGTTCAACAATTGCTGGTGTACAGGTTATATAATCAATTAGCTAAATCATTTGTCCAGCTGTTTAAACATTTTTTCGTGCTACATTCAAACGCAAAAGGTGCTTTGATATATTTTTCGTTTGAACGTCGGCAAGCAGGCATGCTTTGGTTGCAATGAATGAGGATAATTGCTTTTTTTTTTGCATTATTTTGAATATGACTCGCTCCAGTCTCAACAGCACGTACTTTTTCCACACGCTAAGTTCTAACACACATAGGCCTATCCCCTCTCGCTTTCTCTCTCTCCATCCCTGCACACGGTGCTTTCTTAAAGGAGCTGCACCATTTTACAACAATTGCATCTACATTTTCATATTAGAATGTTTTGTCAAGTGTAAGCTTAAACTACCGTGATCAATTTAAGTTCCCGTGCCCCCGCTGCGTCATGGAAGCAGTAGCCTAAGTCAGTCGCATCAAAAATAGTAGTGGCACCTTGTGGTTGTTTGTGTCAACTGCAGTTTGTGCCATTTCTGCTGAGAAAATGGGGTGCGTGATTCATGAAGGAACCCGTCCAAACTTAACGGGGACCCACTGTACTTCATTACATTAGCAGACCTGAAGTTAAGACTGACATGCCCATTTTGTAGGAGTATAGAGAAGTTTCTCTTAAATTTGCCAAATAGGAGCTATTTTTACCCTTAACATTATTTGTACGTACAGGCACAGATAGTTATACTGACATTTAAACATTCTGTTTTTTTTTTTTATCATAAGGGTCAACATGGCTATTCTATTTAATCACCAGAATGAAAAAAATATGCTACATTTAAAATGAATGATCAATTGCGTATGTTGAAAAGTCAAGAAAGTCTGACACACTCACATGATCCTAGTATGCAGTTGGCCGATCCCAATTGTAGTTAGCCCAATTTCAGTTAAGTCCTCAGGGAACTCTGTCAGTTGAATCGTGGTGATTCTACTGATGGTGAACCTGTGAAATGATTCTCTGTTTGTCTGTGTGATATAGATTTATATATATATAGGTGGGGTGACTTGATGGGAAACCAGTATTTAGTCATGCCTCGCACAAAAAACCCACACCCAGAATCCACGTTCTCCCTGATGTACACACACAGATTCATCTTTCACCACACCCCATGGTGACTCAGAATATTTTCCTTCTTTTGTAATATGTTTGCACAAACATTGTGTGAGTTGGTAGTTTAGTTACCATAGCAGTGTTATCGTTCAATTTACCTTCACAGCCTCACCTGTTTGTGCCATTATTTGGTCAGTAAGGGAGTTTAGTATTTTGCCGTGCATTGCGGTGTTCAACCTGTTATAATTCATTTTCCTAATGGTAGTGTTCCAATCCCATGTGCAGTCTCCAAATGTTGAGAGGATTGCATTTTCCAGTTCAAAGTGGGGCTTTCTATAATTGTAACAACTATAATATGTCTTTACCACAAATGTGTATTTCCAAAGAAATCCTATATATTTCACAGTAGGCCTGTAACACAGAGCTGATGTGACAAAAAGCTTCAGTTTTGTCCCCCAAGTCCAACAGATATTTCTCAATTTCAATGGATTGCAACTTTGCAACATGCATTTTAGATAGTTCTAGGCCCAGTTCCCCGAAAGCATCTTAAGCCTAAGAGCGTCGTAAAGTCCCTCAAGACAAGCCTTAAGATTTGCCGACTGTTTCCCGAAACCATCGTAGAGCGTCGTGAAAGCGTAGAGCGTCATTAAGAGCGTCGTGAAAACACTCGTAGATCTACGAGTGCTCCAGAGTTCTCGTTACCAGCTAAGAGCGTCTTAACAGTACTTCTCACTGAGGTCACCAACAGGACATACAGAGGAATTGCAACTTAGAATACATAATCCAATTTACGTTCCCATTCTTTATTGTGTTTACCTGTGATGAATCAGATTTTAGCGTGCAAAATAGCATAGCCTATATTTAATGGTCATAATAATGTGATGAAAAGCGGACAAAAATGCAATCAAGTTATGAAACGAGACGTTGCCAGAATAGTTTGCCGTTATCTTTGCTAAGTGAAGGCTACAGTATATTTTATTAGGCCTATGAGGTAAAAGCAGAGAAAGGAACATGTGGTTTAGTCTGTAGCATCACTGCAGCATGTACTGCATCAAAATCTAAGCCTACACCTTTCCTCACTTTCTTACTCGACTTCTTTCTTATCTTCAAACTTGTTCTTAAGCGACACAGCGAAAAATGATTGCATGGTGCAACAATCTAATCTTAAAGGAATTATCCAGAGTAAAATGCACTTTAGATCAGGGGTCTCCAACCTTTTCAGAATGAGGGCTACCTGAAGACCCAAAATCATATGTAGGGCTACTCATTTGAAACAAACAGACCCTCACCCCTTTTTTCCAAGGGTAGTCCTCCTAAATAATAGGCCTATGTGATTTTTACTTTTAAATGATCAATATTGTGTAGGCCTATAAGTCTTTATATATTAAGCACCTGTATTTTCATCTGATTCTTCCAAACTTTAATATCAATATGCAACACTACCAACATTTTTGTTTAGTTTGTTCATTCCAAAGTTTGCATGGGGAATTTAATCTTAATTTTATAACAAAACAAAAAAACAATATTTTTGTGCAATTATTAATTTGGGTACAATTTGTACCCAATTTATACCCACCCACCATTATGAATTCAGAGGTTGTTTAAGTTCTGATTTTAGTGGACAATTCGGTTTTAACATTTTAATAGTAATCACCCACACCACCCTAAAATATGAAGACTCCTTTTAAAGTTATTGCACACCTGAAATCTCTCCATGATCTGACAAAAAAAGGTAATGCACAGTCCTGCATGCCACAAAATTATCAGCGGTATTATACGGCAGTAGCCTACGGAGGAAAAAAGGCCTGTGAGCTAAAGCAATTGTTTTTCAGTCCTTGAACAATCATACAATAACCGTATTTGACAAACATAGAATGGCCACAGAACTTTTGCAAAGATATGCTTCCATTGGCTACACCAGACGAGCAAGTTTCCCCCCCTTTACTGTCTATCAGGCCCGGACTGGTAATCTGTACAACTGGGCAAATGCCCGGTGGGCCTGTCCACATGTGGGCCGTAAGTTATTTAGCCTATTTGCGGCCCGTCATGTAGACCTAGGCTTACCCTATAAATGCAGTTGCATCCATTTGGATTGGGGGGTGACAGGTCAATCATTTTGGCCTCTTCATTGGCCTCTTCATTGGCCAAAAAATTGGTTCAGTGTGTTACGATCGCGCCCCCCTGCCCCACCCCTCAAGTGGATTTGTCCAAGCAGCCGGTTGGTTTGTGGGGAAATATAGCCTACGAGTCCATGCATGGTAGCCTAGGCTATATAAGTGCCCTCCGCTGGCTGGTGTTCACATCATCGCAGTTTAACCGTAAACAGCAATCAGAGGTGTCTAATTTTATTCCATAAATATATTGTTTTTATAGACGTAAGTTGCACGCGCTACGAAGAGCTTCCATTTACTGCACCATGTAGGCTACTGTAGTGCGGTTTGTCTGTCAACATAAAAACTCCGGGTACCTACAATCGCACAACTTGGTGGAAAAGTGTAGCACAGGTTAAAGAAAACCTATTCATGTTTGGACTCAAAAGGAACTTCAAAGTATTTCCCATATAGTAGCCTTTTAGCTCACAACGACAGAGAAAGTGGAAGTCTCTCCACCGAGTGGAGTAGTAGCTGCACTGTGTAGCCTATCTTGACATGTCTTTAAGTTTTGGGTTACAATATACAGGTAGTGGGCTCTCTGTTGATTTTAATGAGTAGGCCTAAGCCTAAAGTTACAGCATTTCTATCACAATTGACCAGACTTTGACCTTTTGTCTTCTTTAAACAACATTCTGGCTATGATTGTTCCTTGTATTGCATCATGAGCCATCACTGCACCTATTGCATTCTACTGTAGCCTTAAGCCTAGCTCAGTCATTATGTTGTACCACATCACCCTCCACATTTTCCGTCATAGGCCATGTTGCATGTTTGAATGCAATATCAGTAGCAGACGTCCCAAGTTTCCCGGAAGCTCCGGGAGTCTCCCGCATATTGATAGCGGCTCCCTGACGCCCGCAAATTAGATAAAATCTCCCGGAATCTAGAGTGAGCGATCAGGAGCGCGCATGCGAGACCGCGTGTGCATCTGATGTAGCGCGCACGACGAGAGAGAGAGAGAGAGAGAGCTGGTGCGTGTGTGCCTGAGCGCATCCAAGACAGAGATCATCCTGATTGGCCTGTTTTGCTAAATCAACCAATCAGTTTTCAGTGTAGGCGGGCTTTTATCTCTTTTCTCCCGAACTTAATTAATCAGTTCCCATTTCAAAGTGGAGGCTACCCTTGTCTCATAAGAGTAAAAAATAATGATAGGCCTAGTCTTGCACGCTGCACTGTTTGTAACAGTGACTTTAGCATTGCCCATGGCGGGTTAAATAGCCTATTCCTAATAATAAACCCTGGGTCACTAAAGAACTTAAAGCTATCCTGAACAAAAAGAAACGACTGTTCTACACTGGATCTATGTTGGAGAAAAAACAAGTCAACAGAGAGGTGAAGCAGGCCATCAAAAAAGCTAAAGCAGCGTATAAAAGCAAGATCGAAGAGAAATTCACACAAGGTAATCTCCACAAGGCCTGGCAGGGTATTAAGACAATGGCAGCAGTCAACACTGTGCCTGACTTCAGACCTGTGTGTGTGGCTGGCAACAGTGAGGAATCCCTCCCCAATGAGCTTAACTCTTTTTCACCAAGTTTGAGAAAGATCACCAGTCTCAGTTGGCGGATATCATCAGTAGCTTGACCCCGAGTGACCCAATCACCATCACTGTTGAGTCTGTGGTGGAATGTCTAAAGAGGACACAGATCAAGAAAGCTCCTGGTCCAGATCACATCTGCGGTTACACACTGAAATACTGTGCTGAGCAACTTGGAGGAGTTTTCCAGCAGATATTCCAGAGGTCTCTATCTACTTCCAATGTCCCACAGTCATGGAAACACTCCACAATCATTCCCATTCCCAAGAATACAGACCCATAGCCCTCACCTCCCTTGTTATGAAGGCCTTTGAGAGGATTGTGAAAGCTCACATTATCAGCGCCACAGCTTCAAAGATGGATCCTCTTCAGTTTCCATATTGTGCCAAAAGAGGGGTGGATGATGCCAAAATCTGCATATTGAATGCCATCCATGAACATGTAGAAAGCCCAAATTCTTTTGCCTGGCTCCTATTTGCAGATTTCTCATCTGCCTTTAACACCATTCAACCTCACATGCTGGCTAAAAAACTTATGGACTATTTCAACCTGGATCATCAGCTGATTCTGTGGATTACAGACTTTCTGACCCAAAGAACACAGACGGTGCTGGTCAACAAGAGGTTCTCTGACATCAGATACATGTCCACTGGCTCACCCCAAGGTTGTGTCCTCTCACCACTACTTTTCATCTTGTACACAGATGACTGTAGAAGCCGCCATGCTGATCGTCACCTAGTGAAGTTTGCTGACGATACTGTTCTCCCTTCCCTGCTACATGGTTCTGTCCAAGATCATGGGCCTGTCCTCAGTGAGTTTGTGGAATGGTGTGATAGCTCATTTTTGGAGCTAAATGTTACAAAGACCAAGGAGATGTTCATTGACTTCACTAAGCGTGGAGGAAGCAGGACTGCAACTACAATACAATCCATGGGGAACCAGTGGAAGTTGTACATGAATATAAATACCTGGGCACTATCATTGATGACAAACTGCGTTTTGACTCTAATACAGAGGTGATTATGAAAAAATGTCAACAGAGGCAGTATTTATTGAGGAAGCTTTACTCCTTTGGAGTGAACAGGAAGATTCTTAGCATTTTTACACCTCCTTTATTGAAAGTATACTGACCTTTTCATCCATGTGCTGGTTTCACTCCCTCTCAGTCAAAAATAAGAAACACCTCCAGAGCATTGTGAACACATGTTCTAAAATCATTGGCCACCCTCTTCAGTCTCTGACATCACTGCACGACAAGGCAACATTAAGGAAAGCCAACTGCATCCTAGAAGACACTACCCATGTCCTACACAGGGTTTTTGAATGGCTGTCCTCTGGCTAGGACTAATAGGAGGATGGCCACCTTTACTTTTGAGGCTATTCGCCTTTTAAACTTGAATCCAAGCCCCCTCCTCCTCCATCTCCTGGGACTAACCCCCCCTTACACTCCTGTCTGTCCTATTCTTTTTTTGTCTAAGAATTTTGTCTAAGTTTTTTTAATTGAATTGATTTGAATTGAAATGATTGCAAAAGACATGTTGAGGTGACAAGTGTCAATTCATGTGCATATTATTCAGGCCTATAGCCTACTAGATGGCTAGTTGCCAAGGCTACATAAAAAGACCAAACTACCAAAATCTACATATTTTATTTTCACAATTTCTATCTAGGCCTTCCTTATTTGGTGTACTGACTAGACATTATTGAACATATTAATCTGTATTAAAGTAGGCTAAAGTGTTTTTTTTTTTTGGGGGGGGGGGGGGGGGGGACTTTTTGCAGGTTGGGATGTCTGAGTAAGCAACGTAGGACACACATGGCGACAGGGAGGTGACGGCAGTGTGTATATCGAGTTACCCGTCCTACTTCTGGTAGAATACAGAGGTTTTTTAGAGTGTAACTCCAGCGAAAATTGACCCCAGGGTCTGCATTAAAACACATCAAATAAGCAGTGTAGACAGTATTTTTCATTGATCAACCACTACAGAGCTTGTCCTGGTATACACTATAGCCCCAAATCGCAAACAGTGGATTAGCGAAGGGTGGTATGCTAACAACCAAAAGACAACAGATTAATCAAAGGCGGTAGAAAATAATAAAAGTTTTTCATTTCTTTTTAAAACCAGCAACTGTTGGAGCAGATCTTATCTCCAAAGGGAGTTGGTTCCAGCAGTGGAATAAGTGTATAATAGACATAAACAGGGTGATAACATTGAATTGGTTGTAGCTTTTTGTGTGTTATCACCTATTTTCTAACTCTAGGGTGGTATACCTTGCTAAAAATCCCTATGAGACCCTCAGATGGTACCGACAGACCCCCCTCAAGGACTATATGTAACCTTTTCACTGAAATGTGAATTCTACTGCAACAAATTCTGAAATAATAATAGATAATAAAATATAAAAAAGTCAAGCCAATGCCACAGGCCCTCACTCACCCAATCTATGTGCAGTTGGTAAATGATGATGAGGCACTCAGAAGCTATTTCTTGTGATGTAATATCCTTAAGTGAAGTGAGAGGTCTGAGAAGTCTGATCATGATGTTTCATTTATATAAGGTGACAAGGAAACATGGTGGTTTTTGAGTTGCCCATGTGAGCAACCTCAGATTATCATTCACAAACATGTTTCTCACATTCGTTGGACCTTACATATTATGTTTAGTTATAAGAAATTGCTGGATTATGGATATAATCAGGCAGCATCATGCAGGCAGCACAAAGTAAAGGCCTGTGAGAATTTTGGTATGAAAGCAAGCCACTATGCTAGATGCCTCAAGGTGACCCTGATGGTTCATGATGGTGGCACTATGGGAAATGGTTTGGTCATATAGTTTTGACATATTTACAGAATCAGAGGAAAAAAAGAATGGTAACATTGCGAGGAATTGGTAACATGGGCGAGGAAAAACTCTTATTAACTTAGTAACTATTCATTCATTCACTTCCTTTTTTCTAGCTCGCAAAATCGCGGTTGTTCTGTTTACACATTAAAACCATATTACACTTCGAATTTCGCCTCCAAATTGTAGTAACTACATCTACGAAGTCTAAGGAAGATAACCATGTAGTCTGTTCAAAGATAAGATAAATTTTGACAGAACTACAGACCTCGTAAAAGTAGTACCTAAAATGACTCCATTCACTTCATTGCAAAATCGCGGTTGGTCTGTTTACACATTAAAACCATACTAACAATTTACATTTCGACTCCACATCGCTGTAACACCATACCAAGGGTCTTAAAGGAGAATTCCGGTGTGATATTGACCTAAAGTGTATTGAAACATGATACCGAGTGTGAACTTATGTCTCATAGCCCATCTAGACTTGTCCCCTGCACTCCAAAATCTGGCGCTAGTTAGCCGATGCTACCAACAACTTTTTCAGTAGTGGTGCTTCGGCATCGGGCTAGCCATGCAAATAAATCACTGTTTTACACCCATTTACGAGGCTCAATGTATCTCCACACTTCATTGGTAGACTTCCTAGGGCCCTGACATTTAAAACGAGACATTGAGAACTTTGAAAAAGCACTGGTAGTTTACTTACAAGACGATTTATACAGACAGTATCTTCACGAAGTTTAACGTTTGCAGCCATCTTGAATTTAGTCACGATAAGTCAAGCAACGAGTAAGAATGAACAGGTATGATAAGGGATCAGATTCCAAAAATAATTCAGTGGAAATGCATGGATTCCAGTTTCTTCCAGTAGCAGCAACTGGAATCCATGCATTTCCACTGAATTATTTTTGGAATCTGATCCCTTATCATAGCTGTTCATTCTTACTCGTTGCTCGACTTATCGTGACTAAATTCAAGATGGCTGCAAACGCTAAACTTCGTGAAGATACTGTCTGTATAAATCGTCTTGTAAGTAAACTACCAGTGCTTTTTCAAAGTTCTCAATGTCTCGTTTTAAATGTCAGGGCCCTCGGAAGTCTACCAATGAAGTGTGGAGATACATTGAGCCTTGTAAATGGGTGTAAAACAGTGATTTATTTGCATGGCTAGCCCGATGCCGAAGCACCACTATTGAAAAAGATGTTGGTAGCATCGGCTAACTAGCGCCAGATTTTGGAGTGCAGGGGACAAGCTGAGATGGGCTATGAGACATACGTTCACACTCGGTATCATGTTTCGATACACTTTAGGTCAATATCACACCGGAATTCTCCTTTAAGAAGTGAGTCAATTTGGCTGATTACGTTAACGCATTTCCAGGGCTTGTCAGCTCAAAAAAAGCAGTGGCTATTGCTAACGCATTCATTTTCAATGCCTAGCATGTTAGCTAACATTAATAGGTTGCATATGACAACAGCAAACGTTTACGTTAGCCTAACTTACTTATTGTTGACGTTGACCCAACACGTTCATACAGTAAGTTAGACCATAGACTGATAAGGACGTCCATCAAACTAAAAGGGTTCGTTCTTCGATGTCTCTCCTTGTAATCCACTTAATTAGACTACACCTAGGTTTTATTTACGTAAAAACTCCACTCTTAACCACTCGTGTAGCCAATTCACTTGTCTAATGTATCTTAAGGACGATGGCAGAGTCCTCTGCCGCCCCTGCCTCTCCTTCCGATTCTCTCTGTTGCCCGGCGTGTCACATGCTAGCTAACTCTTCAGCCTCCTTTAGTGGATATGCTACTTGTAATAAATGCAGACTAATAGCTAGCTTGGAGGCGAGGATAGGTGAACTAGAGAATCGCATCCACACACTGTATCAGATTAGCAAACAGCTAGTGGCAGAACCCCTGGTAAATTGTGTGGATGCACCAGCCGTCAGCACAGTTAGCACAATCATGACAGCCCCCTCGCAGCAAGGGGATAGCTCTTGGGTGACTGTTAGGGGAGCTAGACCCAAGCGAAAGCAGCCTGTTGGGCCTGTTTCGCCTGGATCGCCCGCCTCATCGCTTTTCACCTGGTCATTCAATGTCTCAACCTGGTAATTTCAAGTCTCAACCAGGTAAGTCGAGCAGGGCTCGTGATTGTGATGTACAAGATAATTGCAATTATTGTTTTGAGCAAGGGCATTGGAAGAGGGACTGTCCGTTGTTAAAAGCACGCAACAAGTCAAGGGCAAGTGGGAAATTTGCTGGTTGTGTGGCTAAAAGTAGGCCTGCTGTTGTTGATAAGCATGTTGAGTCTGTTAAAGCTGATGTGTCTCCTGCTTCTAAGTCTGTGTCCAAGGCTTTGGATTCTGAGCGTCCAAATGTGCCAGTGGAGATGGTTGGAACAACAAGTGTATCAGATGTTGATTACAGTCCATTTATTTCTGATGGTTTTGTCTCCCTGTTAGGTGATGCTCAGAGGACTCCAGTGAAAATTCTCCGCGACACAGGGGCTTCAGAGTCTTTCATTAGCCAGTCTGTTCTGCCTTTTTCATCTGTCTCAGATACAGGGAGTGTTGTGTTAATCCGTGGTATTGGGCTTCAATCTTTTTCGGTGCCATTGCATAAAATCTGCTTGTACTCTGGGTTTGTTAATGGGGAGGTCACCATTGCTGTTCGTCCATCTTTGCCCATAGATGGTGTGGACATCATTGTTGGAAACAATATTGCGGGTCATTGTGTTTGGCCAGAGGGGGCGCCAGCACCGCCTCCTGTGGTTAAAATGGAGGTTAAGCCATTGGCTGAGCCTGACTAGTGTCTCAAACAGTTTCCAGAAGTGTTCACGGCCTGTGCTGTGACGCGGGCCATGGCTCGTACACAGGCTGAGGACACATCTAAAGTATCCAAGTCTAGCGTGAAATTGTTTGTTCCAAAACTACCAACTCCTCTTTCTCGTAGTGAAGTGGGGCATGCCCAGAGTAAAGATAAAGATCTTGAAAAGTATTTTAATCTGGCCTCAGATGAGTCTAGTAATTACTGTGTTCGAGATGGCTTATTGCTTCGCAGGTGGCTGCCACATGCATGCACGGAGGTGGCAGATCCAGTGTTGCAGGTTGTAGTGCCTGAAGAATATCGTGGTGTGGTATTAAATACTGTCAAATGTGATACTATGTGAAAGCTATTGCTGCTTCTTGGCTCTAACTTAACATTCCAATCAGTATTGCTAACTGGTTGTGCTTTAGGCAAAACTGACTGATTTATGTACCACTGCCTCAGTGTTTAGTGTGTGTGTGTGTGTGTGTGTGTGTGTGTGTGTGTGTTGTTGTGTGACTTCATTTATAATGGCGACAGTACAACCAGATATCACACAAGAGCTTGAAAGCATGTAACATGTTTAATGTTTTTCTAACATTGTCAACTATTCATGGAAAGGTGTATTCATTGTTGATCATATCATGCAAATTAAGTGTGTTTTCTTCTGCATATTAACACAATTTGGCTGCTCTGGGAAAATGTTCTATATCCATGTGTTTTATGGTTCACACCTGCATTATTAAGAGAGCTCAGGCCAATAAATGGCCCTTGATATGTACAGTGTTATTATTATTTTTTCCCATGAACATTAACATTATTTTAATGATGTTTGGAATGGGTAAATGAAAAATTATTGCCACCATAAGGTGCCCCTTTTTTATTTGCCATCAAAGGATACAAACAAAAAGGGTACAACTATGCACCTTGATTAAGGGGCACATTTTTGTACTGTTGAGGGTACTGCTCCAGTGACAAGCCTTTGTACCCCTACAGGTACAATTATGTACCTTTATGTACATTTATTTCTGAAAGCCATCTCAGTCAAGGATGAGATTGCAGACAAACACACATTATTACAGTTTTTTTACAATTGCTAAAACAGATTTTGTTTTTAAAACCTTATTTTGGTTTAACACTACTGAGCAGTCATTACACAATACACACTACATCAAAAAATAGAAAAGTGTTCAGGGCAGGGCATATATCTCCTGGGGGTAAAATGCAATAATGCACAATGATTATTGCAAGAGTGATGACAAGGGCCTGGCACACGTCCTGAAATACGCTGACCCCACACATAAAGATAGTTTGCCCCAGCATGTTTCATCTTTTTTTGTCTGCCATCATCAGAGTACATATTACAAATTGAAATGTGACTTGAGAAAGTAGCAAACATTAGGGAGACAAAACCTGTGCCAATACCAATATGCGTTGGTAGATATCCGAGTTGCCCTTAAAACCATTGAGGGTTACATGTGCAAAAAAAGTGAATTTTGCAGATAAAATCAAATATATGCTACTAAAATAGGGAACTTAGACATTACATAACATGTACACATGGTCTGAATATAAGGATAGTTACTGAAAGGTGAAAAATGGGTGTTACAGGTTTCTACTTTGCTGTATTAAATTTGTAGAGAACACTGAATAACTCCAATGCTGCAACTTCGGCAGGTAGACTGCGAATAAATAACCTGACTGATTGAAGAAGGAGGCGTGGCAAACTCTGTCACGCTCCTCCCGAACTTCCGTTTGTAAAACGCCATTAGCTGTGTAACAAGGACTGTTTGTACTTCTGACTGGGAAAGTTCCCTCTACAGACAAACATACATACCCCAGATATGTGAATTTTGCTTTGAATTTATTTTTTGAAGTGATCAGTTTTATGTGGAAAATCTTCTTTTCTGTACATATTTTGCACATTGCAAATATAAAAATATATATGAACTGAATTATAAACTTCAGTTTATGCTTCCTTAGATCAGCTTGTAAGGTCAGTACAAAGTCTCTACACATCTCTATACATCTCTCAAGTCCTAATTTAACAACTCAACAAGAAAAGATCTTTGATCCTTTTTTAGTGAATAGATGTTACCAATATATTACATTAGCTTTAGTTTTAGACATTAGACTTTACACTTTGTCCGACATGTACACCTTCTACATGTACATCTTTAACATCTCTTTTTGTACAAAATCACAAGGATGAGCTTGCAGACAAACAACATTATTACAGTTTTTTCCCAATTGCTAAAACAGATTTTGTTTTTAAAACCTTCCTTCAAAACACTACTGAGCAGTCATTACACAATACACACTACATCAAAAAATGGAAAAGTGTTTATGGCATATATTTCCTAAAGAAATACTTATTGTTTACAATAAAAATGCATTTTGCATACAAAAAAGAAAAGAAAGTATGTATCATAAACCATAGGTTTATGTTGAGGAGTTGCTTGTTGCAGCTTATTGGGCATTATGTTGGTTATCCTGGGGAATAGTAAATGTGGCATTTGACACCTTTGGGTACTCAAATGAGATGGGCTTGATCAGAGGTTCCAGACTGATGAACACAATGGCTCGTTTTGCAGATGGAGTTGGAGGAGGACTTCCTGAGGATTCTGGTATAGTGACAGTCTCTGGGTTTTGATCTGTAGCATGACTGGAGTCACCCACCGTGGTAGGACTGATAGAAGGTCTGTCCACAACAGCAGTTGATTCGAACATGGGAGATGTAGTGAATTGTGAGGAGGAATTAGCTGTAGCTGTGAGCTCAGTGTCCACTGTAATGTTGCCCTGCAATTCTGTAACATTCCCTTGCAGTGGATTTTGAGTCCATGACTGAGAAGAGTGGGTTGAACTGGTGATATTGGATGCTGGTTTGCTACTCTCAGTTGCCGCTGTGCTGATAGGTTGCACTAGCGGTGTTGTTAAGGCAGGTGCACTGTTTTTTATTGGTGCACTAGTTGTGATTGTTGGTGACAGACTTAATGCTCCTGTGCTGGATAGTGATGAGCTGTTAGATGTGGGTGTGACAACAAATGGCTGAGCTGATGTTGAAACAACTGAAGCAGGTATACCTGTTGTGGAGTTTTGAGCTAAGGTGACAGTAGCATGTTCTGTGACTACAGTGTTCTGTGATTGACTCATGTTCCCAGTTGAAGATGTGACTGAATCCTGGGGTGGCGAGGATGTCTCTGTTGAGGAGAATACTTCAGTGGGGTTTGTGATTGTGTTTGTTTGATTTTCGACATCAGGACCACCAGTGATTGTTGTTTGGATGGAGTTTTGGGATGTTGTACTGAGTTCTGATTGGCTGGTATGTTGTCCTTGTTGTGTTGATGGCGATGTGACTGTCTCAGCTAAGGTGTGAGTTGTGTTGTATGTTACTGCTGTTGAGAGAACTATTAGGTCTTGCTGTTGACAGAGATATATTACTTGATTTTGGTGTTGTGCTGTTGACTGAAACTGAATTTGTGGATGGGAATGTTGCTGCTGAGTCTGTGCCTGCTGTTGATGGGACCTCATTAGGATGGGATGTGTATGCTAACATGCTACTGGTCGTCAGGGATTCTGTGGGCTTTGTTGTAAACACATGTGACCCTTCAGTGGGAGATGTTGAATGTGAAAACAAAGGGCTGGCGGTTGCTGTGGCTGTTGGTGGTGAAGAAGTGGTTGTAGTTGCTGACTGTGAAGAAGAGTTCCCTGTTAGTGGAAGTGAACTGGTGACAGAACTGCCACCTGAAGGTGAAGCTGCAGACTCTGGCTGTTCTGGGTGCTGTGTGGTGCTACTGAAAGCTCCTGCTATGGACACTGATGTAGTTCCTGGCCCAACAGAAGTGGCCACCATCGAGGCAGGTGATGCATTTGTAGCTCCTGGCTGGGTTTGAGAAGTTGAACTCCCATCAGTAACTACTGCTGCAGACACGGTTGGTCCTGCAGGAAGCGTAGTGGTGTTTACATTGATGGATTTAGCTGTGGTCACGCTATGGTCTGTCGAGTCTAGCACTGTTGTTGCTGTTATTGGCGATTTAGCTGATGAAACTATGGGTGTGGTCACTGTTGAGAGGTCTGAGGGTGCAATACTAAGTAATGATGTGGCTGATGTTGGTTCTTTAGAAAGAGCAGTGGTTATATTTACTGACAAAGATGTAGGTTGAGGTCTAACACTAGTGTTTAACTGTTCAGTGAGAGGATTTGGTAAGGAAGGGGAGGTCTTAGTAGCTGAAGTGTTTTTTGAAATTGCAGTTGAAGCTTGTTTTGTTTCAGGTGTTGATTGTGTGGGGCTTGCTGAGCTGTTGTTTAACTGAGTAGCGGAAGATACAAACTGTGGTGATGTGCTGTTGTCTAAAGTATTTCCTGATGGTGTAGTTGCTGTTGTGAATTGTGTTGGAGTGATTGTGGTGGTGAATCTGGGAATGGTTGGACCATCTGCAGATACATGTAGCATTGATGCACTGTTGTCTAAAGTATTAGTGTAAGTACTAGTTGCTGACGGTGTAGTTGCAGTCGTAAATTCTGTAGAAGTGGCCGTGGTGGTGAAAATTGTTTGTGTTGTGGTCGACTCTGATGACTTTTGGTCAGATGTTGTTATTACACTTGAAGCAGAGTCTGGTATGGTTGAACTAGTTGTAGATACATGTTGTGTAGATGCACTGCTGTCGAAAATATTAGTATAAGATACTTGTGTAGATGTTTGAGCTGTACCTGATGATTGTGCTTTAGTTAGATCTGATGTTGAAAATGTGTCAGTCGATGTCAGTTGAGTCATAGATTGATTTGGCACAGATGTCATTGCAGATGATGCTGCGCCTGTGGATGATGTAATGGTATTTCCAGTGGAGGAATCCTGGGGGGCTGCCTGGGTTGCTATTGAAGTAGGTTGTCCTTGTGTAAGAGAGGTAACCTGGGGTACGGTTGACACAGTTGTAGATGCTGAAACTGGCGTGACATGTGATACAGCAGATGGTGATGTTACTGTTGTTGGTTGCTTTGTGGATGTAGGCACAGATGTACTTGGTGAATTAACTAATGAGCCAGGTGTTGTTTGAGAGATTATTGAAGAGGATACTGGTAGGTTTGTGATTGTGACTTCAGAAGAGCCGGTCATTAGAGTAGCATCTAGTGATGTTGTTTGTTGTGATGGGGTTTTGGTAGTTTTTGTTTGGGTGGTATATATGTGTGTGTTTGACTCCACTGGAGAATCATTTGTGTGTGTTCTTGTAGACTGGGATATTGGAAATGTGACTGTCGATGTCAGCTGAGTCATGGATTGATATGGCACAGTTCTCATTGCAGATGATGCTGCGCCTGTGGATAATGTAATGGTATTGCCAGTGGAGGAATCCTGGGGGGCTGCCTGGGTTAGTATTGAAGTAGGTTGTTCTTGTGTAAGAGAGGTAACCTGGGGTGCGGTTGACACAGTTGTAGATGCTGAAGCTGGAGTGACATGTGATACAGCAGATGGTGATGTTACTGTTGTTGGTTGCTTTGTGGATGTAGGTACCTTAGCATCTAGTGATGTTGTTAGTTGTGATGGGGTTTTGGTAGTTTTTGTTTGCGTGGTAGATATTTGTGTGGTTGAGTCCATTGGAGAATCATTTGTGTGTGCAGAAACAGTTGTAGATTGGGAATTTGAAAATGTGACTGTCGATGTCAGCTGAGTCATGGATTGATATGGCACAGTTGTCACTGCAGATGATGCTGCACCTGTGGATGATGTAATGGTATTGCCAGTGGAGGAATCCTGGGGGGCTGCCTGGGTCAGTGTTGTAGGTTGTAGAGAAACCGTATCGGCTGAAGTCGGCATATATTGGGATGATTCATGAGCTAAGGATGATGTGGTTTGAAGATGAGCTGTGTAGGATGAAGAGGAATTTGATGATGTGACAGATGTTCCTAAGGAAGATGTAGATATTACAGGTGTTTCTGAAGAGGTCACAGAAATTGCTTTATTTGTTTCTCCTGAAGATACAGCTATGCTTGTAGTAACTGAGGCTGTTGTTGGTTGTGTTGAAGTAGTTGTTGTGTCAGGTGATGACAAAGCTTTTGGCGTGGTAGGTTCTGCTGATGCCCCTGGGGTATTATCTGCTACAGAGGCATTTGAGTTAGAAGTTGATATTGCAGATGCTGAAACAGAGTTTTTAGTTGTAGGTTGTTCTTGTGTAAGAGTGGTAAGCTGGGGTGCGGTTGACACAGTTGTAGATGCTGAAGTTGGTGTGACAGATGGTGGTGTTACAGTTGTTGGTTGTGTTGTTGATGTAGGCACAGATGTACTTGTAGAGTCAGTTACAATGTCTACCATAGTAGATGCTGTTAGTTGAGACAATGTTGGAGAGGATACTGGTGACATGTGACCACCTGACATGTGAGCAGCATCTGGGGATGTTGTTAGTTGTGATTGGATATTGGTAGTTTTTGTTTGGGTGGTAGATATGTGTGTGTTGGACTCTGAAAATGTCATGCTTGATGTCAGCTGTGACATGGATTGATATGGCATGGTTGTCATTGCAGATGATGCTGCACCTGTGGAGGGTGCAATGCTGTCGTTGGTTGCTGGATCCTGGGGAACTGTTTGGGTAAGTATAGATGTTGTGAGCGGAGAAACTGTTTTGGTTGTAGACAATTGTGTTGTAGTTTGGGTTATGCTTGATAGAGTAGTTGAATGATCGGTAACGGCTGCTGCTGTGGATACCTGTGGAACAAATGTATATACCAATGTTAAATTGGTTGACATTGGTGGATATGTTACCTTAGATATAGACTTTGTGATATGCATTGTTGGTGATGCTGTTGATGACAATTGAGAGGAGGAAGGCATTTTGTCTGCAGTGTGTGAGATTGTGGTAAGCTGTGAATCTGCATTGTCTTTGGTGGAAGACTTTAAGACACTTGATGTTAAACCTTTTTGCAGTGTTGATGTGGTGTTATATACAACTGCAGATGTTGAGTTTGATCTTAGTGAAGAGGATCCACTTGTGGAGGGCAATTGTGAATTGTGAGTGTCACTTCCAAGTGTTGTGGATGACGATGCCAATGGTACCGGTGTGGAAATTAAAGATGAGGGAGATGACAGATTGATCGCATGCTCCCCATTGTCTGATGGTGTTTCAAGGCTTTGGCCTGATGAAACACTTTCTTGAGATGTGCTGAATTGAACGTCAGTTATATATTCAGTAAATAACAATGAGGTCAGGTGTTTGGAAGTTGTGATGGGACTGGTGGTAGATGTTGTGTCAGGTTTTATGCCTGTGAGTTGTGAATCTCCAGAGACTGATGTCAGGGTTTGCCTGGGTGATGTTTCCTTGTAACTAGTGGTAAGTGTTGTGTCAGATAATGGAGAATAATCAGATGTCGATGTTACTTGTGTCTCATTGATTAAGTCTTGTAATGGAGTTTATGCATGTGTGTCTGCAGAAGATGTTGCTGTAGATGACAGCTGTGTACTAGGTAGTATGGCAGGTGCACTTGTCATTGACAGTGAAGTCAATGTATCTTGGGATGTTTCATGTGCTAGTGTTGACGTGGATTGAAGAGTAGATACATATGTCAAACCTGAAGTGTTTAATATTGATGGTGATGTCACTGACTTTGTGGTAGGTATTGTTGTTGCTGCTGTTGCTGATAATGGTAGGGAAGAGTTTGAGACTGTGGTTAGATGTGATGAAGTTGTTATATTGGGCTCTGGTGAGGAGGATTGACTTGCTTCATAGATTAAAGGCATTGCTGATACAGGTGTTGTAATTGTATGATCAGTGGTGTGCTCTGTTCCAGGGACAATTAGTGTCTTGTTTTCGGTCAACACAGTGGCTATGGATTTTGTGGTTGTGTGCAAGCTGCTAGTTGGCGTTGACTGTGGTGTGGAGGAAGATGATGGAGTTGGAGTCGCTGATGCTGATGCACTGGATGGAGGTGTGTTGCTAGCAGAAGTAGATGTTGAATGATGTACCTTAGTGGTTGTGGTCAGCATCTCCACGCTTACAGATCCTGTGAGAGCAGAGGCCGCAACAACATGAACAAAACAGGATTAGGTAAAGAAGAGTCATATGTCATATTCTTGAATTTCCCCTTGAGGATCAATAAAGTATCTATCTATCTATCTATCTATCTATCTATGTTGAGTATACAGTATAAAGTTAAAGGCAGAGGCTGCGAGTCGATTTCACACAAAGGTTGTTGAGGTTTTGAGGTTAACAGCCACTCAAACTAAACCCCTCCCTTCCATGCTCCTGAAGTAAAGTGTTCATTGGATGGAATTATTCATGGCTCTGACTGAGACACTCTTCAGGAAGTACTCAGAGTCCCTCACATTCACATTTTGTTTTGTTGCAGCTTTATATAAAAACAATTGTTTAAATTCATTTTTCCCCTCATCAATCTACACTCAATGTATTGTAATGACAGACCGAAAACAGCAATGTCTGCAAATTTAAAGGAATCTTTGAAAGATCACATTTACATAAATTATTCAGATTCAGACCCATAAGGGCAGACGTGAAAAGAAAATCACACATTGTCTGCCCAGCTTTAGTCAGTAGCCTACTTAGTGAATTCAAGATGACCCTTCCCCTTATATCTTTAGCATGTACATTAGTCATGAAATGGACTGAAGTGGATAACTATTTCAACTCAGCTGGAACTCAAAAGTGTTATGACCATTACAGCACTTTAACCATATGAATGAACACTATATGTAATATGCCACTATCTTCAAATTCAGTTTTGATGGTGTATGGGGCGGTGTTAGCGTAGTGGCTAATGTGCTGGGTTAGCATGCAGTAGCCTGAAAAGTTGTGGGTTCAATACCCGGCTTCCACCGTTGTGCCCTTGAGCAAGGCACCTAACCCTGAGTTGCTCGGGGAACCCTTGTAATATAATTACAGTGCATGAAAATGCACTGTTCTGTTATCCGAAGTCTTCTTCTTCTTCTTCTTCTTCTTCTTCCCACCAAATTTCTGCGTCTAATTCAGCTTTACCCGTTTAACGTAGAAACTTTGTTCAAACTTTGTAACGTAGGTCTTGTAAGGACACGTGGGGAATGTATTTTTCACTTTTGTAAGCTTTATACTTTTTGAGATATTAATAAAAAAACAAGCTTATTTTTCCCCATAGACTTAATATGGGCTGATGACATCACAATGGGCTAATTAACTTGATTTGCACCTGTATCAACTTCCAGCTGCTCACTACTAGGACCCATCAAAGGGCCAGTTAAACTGATTGCACCTGTATCCACTGCTTTATGCTTAACTAGGCCAACTCTCTTTGTGTCTCTCCATTCTAGGATATCCATATCAAGGATATAAGGCACATTCCATCCAACTTTCTATCCATTCATCCTCTTCAAACCATTCACTCATCCACCCATTAAACTATACATCAACATCCATTAAACAATCTGCCTATCAACATCAATTACACTATCTACATTCAACTTTTAAACTATATACTCTGTCTCAGGCTTTAAGCATACAATCTGGCTCTCTTAAGACTACTATTTCCTCTGCCCACAACTGTTTCAAAATACATGTCCTCACTACAATAATTCACTATTAAATAATTTAACTATTTAAACTACTCAACTATTTAACTGTTCAGCCATTTCAACTGTCAGTTGTTATCAACTATGACTCCTCCCAACTGTTTCCAAATCAAAGTTTGTTTGGCATTTTATGTTAATATACAGTATGTTTATATTTTCATGCACTGGTAATTTCCTCGAAATTACATTTTCTAGTTACAGTGCATGAAAATGCACTGTACTGTTCTTCCTAGGCAACTTCTTATTATTATTATTCCGCTTACCACTTTTTCCGTCCTCTTGAACAGTTTAACTTAGAAATATCATTCAAACTTTGTAACGTAGGTCTTCAAACAGATCGGGTTGCTATGTGTTTTCAACTTTGAAACTTTTATACTTTTTAAACTATTAAAGAAAAACTTTTTAAAAATCCCCATAGACTTAACATTGCCGATTGTGACATCATAATACGGCCGTTAAGCAATTAGAATCCTATGGCAGGTGTTCAGGCCACCTGGATCAACTACCAGTCTCAGGCTTTAAGCATACAAACTGGCCCTATTAAGACTACACATCCTGTTCAACTGCTTCCTCTGCCAAAAACTGTTTCAAAATAAAAGTCCTCACTACAATATTTCACTATTAAACAATTTAACCCTTTAAACTACTGAACTTTTAAACTGTTCAGCCATTGTAACTGTTACTTGTCATCAACTATGACTCCTACCCACTGTAGCTAGTTAGCATGTTAACATTGTTAGCATGCTAGTTAGCATTTTTAGCAAAACTGTTAAAAATGATTAGCTAAGTTAGCTAAGTAACATGGTTAGCATGTTGGTTAGCATAACTGCTAAAAATGATTAGCTAGGTTAGCTAAGTCATATAATTAGCATAGTTAGGATGTTAACATTGTTAGCATGCTAGTTAGCATAGTTAACATAACTACTAAAAATGATTAGCTAGGTTAACATAGTTAGCAAAACTGCTAGAAAACATTAGTTAAGTTAGCTAAGTAGCATTACTAACATAGTTAGCATGTTTTGCAAAACTGCTAGAAAACATTAGCCAAGTTAGCTAAGTAACATGGTTAGCATGTTAGCATTGCTAACACTGCTAAAAAACATTAGCTAGGTAACATGGTTAGCATAGTTAAAAATCTTAGCATAACTGCTAGCAAACATTAGAGCCATTTCAACTTTCAGTTATCGTCAAATATCTACCTATACACAGCCATTAAACTATTTGAATATCAACATTCATTAAACTGCTAGAAAACGTTGGCTAAGTTAGTGTGGTGATTTTATCTAGACATAATAACTTGTGTGTGTGCATGCTGGTTTATTAGAAGCATGCTGGTTTATTAGAAACATTCCATCTTATATAAGGATATTGTTTATGCAACTGTTATGCAACATTTACTGGAAGTCATGAGACTGAGCGGTCAGAGACTAAGAGTGAAACTGAGGAGGAATGGCAGTGAAAGTAAAACCAAACAGGGCTTAGAAGAAGTGGAGGGGTTTACAAGAAAAGGAGGCAGAACCAAAAGTGAAAGTACACATAGAACCAAAACAAACGCATACTCTGCCTGGCAACAGATTACACATAGGACCTGGTCACATGTATTCTGCCTAGTAACACACATTTTTTAATGTTTAAATGAGAAGGGTTTTCCACCAATATCTCAAGTCCCAAAACGTTCTGATTGGCTAAAAGGGGCCTGGTGACGTTCCTGAGGATAGGAACGCCTCCCAGGCCCCTGAGAGCATAAAAGAAAGAGCTCAGGCACACTCAGATGAGATCTCATCGGGGTAGCAGCTGCCACTCATCACTCTATTGCCTGACGGTCCAGTCCTGACGCTGTTTGGATTGTATTATCACTGCAATACGGTGAATAAAGGATCAACAGTCTTCAGCTTCTCTCGTCTTGGTGTTCTCCTTCGGGTCTTTGACATCAGAGTGCTAGTTGGATTGGAGGTTCGGGAAAGTGGATGGTTTTTCCACGACATTAGCTAAGTAGCATGGTTAGCATGTTAGCATTGCTAGCACTGCTATAAAACATTAGCTAAGTAGCATGGTTAGCATAGTTAAAAATCTTAGCATAACTGCTAGCAAACATTAGAGCCATTCCAACTTTCAGTTATCGTCAAATATCTACCTATACACAGCCATTAAACTATTTGAATATCAACATTCATTAAACTTCCAGTCTGTCAACAACTTTTAAACTATTTACCTTCAACTTTTAAACGTTCTACTATTAAACTATCTATTAAACTATCTATTAAACTAGCTGTCTATCAACAACTTTTAAACTATCTACTGTCTATCAACAACTTTTAAACTATCTACATTCAGCTTTTAAACAGTCTACTTTTAAACTACCAACTTTTATTAAGCTATGCAACCACCATGTCTATCCTAACATCACCGTAGTATCCATCTCTGTATTATGTTTTAACTATACATGATATTTTACATCACAACTTTAGCATTTTCATGCACTGGTAATTCCTTGGAATTGCATTTCTAGTTACAGTGCATGAAAATGCACTGTACTGTTCTTCCTAGGCAACAACAACTTCTTTTTCTTCTTCTTATTATTCCGCTTACCACTTTTTCCGTACGCAATTTCTCTTGAACAGTTTAACTTAGAAACTTCATTCAAACTTTGTAACGTAGGTCTTCAAACAGATCAGGTTGGTATGTCTTTTCAACTTTGAAACTTTTATACTTTTTAAACTATTAAAGGTCACATTCACTGAGAAACCGTTTAATACTTGTTACTTTCGAAATACTATAGCTTACTCCAAGTTGCATATGCATGCTGCACGTGAAAATGATCTTCTACCCCCATTGCCCGCCTTAGCCAATGAAAGAAAATACATGGAAAAACAAGCGAATCAGAAAGAGCCCTTCCTAATGACGCCGAAGGGAAACTGACTATTCATGGCCTCACCCACCTTGGCTTGTGACCGCCTACAGGAAGACTGGAAGATTTTGCGGCTAGGGGATTGTCTCTCTGCAGCTAGTAGGAGCTAACAGCAAGTTGCCAACATGGCGGAAAAAAAATCGTGCCTGTTTTATTTCTGGCAATAACACATCAATGTTGCATGTCTTGCCTTAGAAACATGAGTTGAGGAAGAAATGGTTCGGATTTATCGTTGGAACACCACCACCGAAGTAGTGCAACATTAGTTCTGTGTTCCAATCATTTCAACCACACTCACTGCCTTAGAAAGTGGTTTTGCATCGATGTTCTGAAAACCTGGTTCTGTACCGTCATGACGATCGACCACCAGCTCACAGGCTGTAAGTACAAACAAACTTTTCCACCTAACGTCTGTTACAAAATAGCATGTTCATATTCTTCACGTTAGCATGCATGAAAAGGTACAAGCTAGGCTTAGGCTAGCCTATATTACAGGAAGCTACACCAGGCACGTAACTTAAGTGTTCTGTTCGCGACGTGTAAAATCAGAGCATGCCTAATAGGAAGGGCTCTGGTAAAATCCATTAGAGGAATGGTCTATTTTCCCGAACGTAGCCTATAGGCCACTAACACGCCAGGTGTAGCTACTTCCATTGATTAGGCCTATTGGAAGCTAATTGTTGCAGTACATAACGCGAAGGGAATGCTTCAGTTACGTGCCTGGTGTAGCTACACTCATAAGAAACTGATCACACTACCCAGAGATTTAGCTTGTTGAACCTATAATCTTCTAACCTAAGCGTTAAACCACAAATAATAATATTAGCAACAATATCTTATGCTCAACTAAGTACGGGTATTGTTCTAGTCTAAACAGAGAAAATCAAAAACACAATACCCGTGCACTATTAGGCTAAGTTGCTATCACTAGAGCTCAGGTATTTAAACTTCAGTCTAATTTATGTCTTCTTGCCATTATTACATTGACCTTTGTAGGCCTACAATGATGTTTTGTTTGATTACTTGCTGTTTACTTAGTGTTTTGTATGTCTTCCAGAGAACATCCCTTATGTCAAGCTACACAGCTTTCTAGCCTACATTAGGTCATCACGTTAGAAGCAAAGGTTTGTGATCTAACTTTTACTGTTGTGCTAGTTAGTTTCTAGAAGTCTTTTTCTAGTAGGCTAATACAGGTTCTTATGTGCTCGTCAATGTTTGGGAAAGTCAATTCATTGGTTTCTTCAGGTCACTTTCCACAGGTGTATAAAATCAAGCACCTCGATTATGAATGCAGACTGCATGGTGCTTGATTAATACACCTGTGTAAATGGACCTGATGAAACCCATGAATTGCATAACAGATAGAATTGATATTACCGAATGTCTTATTGTGGGTGTGCTACTTAGTACATCATACACCTTACCACAGTATTTTTGTTTCCATTGTGCCAGTACAGTTTTGTGTGAGATAGTGAATGTCCTGTGTACTATTAGTATCTTGTAACTTGACAGTAATACAATTTATTTACTTTAGGTACCCAAACAGAATACTTCATGAAAGTATGAGTATTGATACAAGCACTTCGGATACACCATGGGCATGGGGGCCTGCTACCTCTACTGCCATCAAGCCTGTTCATCCAAGGCCAGCTAGAAGACCTCGGGTTGATCAAGAGGAGGAGGAGGATGAAAGCGACATCTCCACAATAACACCTGATGACTCCACCTATGGCCCAGCGCAATCAAAGAGCAATGTAATAGAATCATCACAGCCAACAAATGTGTTTTGTGTGTTGTCCCTTTGGATCCCCAGGACAATACAAGCCGAAACAACAACTCAGACCTTTTTCCCTAAATAATCCCAGCACCATCTTACAAAGGATCTGTAGGCCAGATGTCTGCATCGTCTGGCAAAAAGAGGACATTGTTAATTCTGTGCATAGTTTGGATGTTCTTGTTTTGTGTTTGCATTATTTTAATAGACTGCAATATTACTATGTCAGTGTTTGACAGACCACCTAGCAAAAAAAAAAAAAAAAAACAGTAGACCTACTTCAACAGTATTGTAACAATCTGCAAGGTTGTCTCAGAATGGTTTTTATTGGTTATGCACCAAAACACACAAACACATAATTCCGGGCCAGACCTGGCCCTTATGCTCCAGCACTAAACATCTATGTGAGGCTGTATCTACAACACACACTAGTTAGATCCGGTTATGAACACTGTAATCAACTATAAACATAAACACAACAGACAGGACATACAACGTTGTCAACCCACCTGGTTTAGAACGTGAACATTACACACATACACACACTGCATCATGGGAGCACAGTCATGAACAGCTAGGCTCAGATCATTACACAGCCCCCCGAGACTTAGTCCATGTCCCCTTGACTCAAGCGCGTATCGTAAGCTCGCTTTTGACGTATTCCAGCTTCACTCATAGCCTGCCGGGCCAACTCCTGTACTCCTTTCAGTCTCTCGCGTAGCTGCTTGTAGTATTCCAGCCCTGGCTTACCTCCAATCTCCGCTTCCGGAGGCGAACCAAACACCAAGCATTTCGTTGACTCTTGCACCGCTGTGAGATATGCCCAGAGCACCAGGGGCAAGTGTAAGTCCCAGTCCTTTTGTCGGCGGTCGGCCAATATGGCCAGCTGCACTGCTAGCGTCCGGTTAAACCGTTCGACCAGCCCATCGCTTTGTGGATGCAGAGTTGTCGTTCCCGTTTTCCGGATGCCCATGCGCTGGCAAACCTCAGCAAACACCTCCGCCTCGAAATTCCGCCCTTGGTCTCTGTGGAGCTCTTCCGGTGCCCCGAACCGGCAGAACATCCTAGTGACCAGTCTGTCCGCTGTCTTGTGGGCGCTCTGATCTGGCACCGCATACGCCTCCGGCCACTTAGTGAAATAGTCCATAGTGAAATCTGTGACTGGCAGTGGGCCCATGACATCGACGGCTACCCGCTCCATGGGAGCCCCGACTGCGTATTGCTGCAGTGGAGCGTGCGAGCGTCGCGTGGGGCCCTTCTTCGCTGTGCAGACGTCACAACAGTGAACATGCAGTTCAACGTCCAGCCTGCACCCCGGCCAATCGAAGTGGCTTCTCAGCCGACGAAGAGTCTTCGCAATGCCGAAATGAGCCGCCCCCACTGCCCCATGCACATGTTCCAGTACACAGGCTCGTAATCCAGCAGGAACCAGCAACTGGAAAATGTCAGATTGTCTATCGGGAGCTCGCCAGTGTCTATACAACAGTCCTTGACGTGCTACTAATCCCGGCCACTGTGAATAAATCGCTTTGGTCTCTGGATCGAGTGCTGATACGTCAGTCCATGGCGGTCGCTGACCGGCTTCGATCCATGACCACACTCGGCCGAGCGTGGCGTCCTCCGATTGCGTCTTCCGGATCTCCTCCCTTGACATCACGTCCACCGGCGACTGCGCGTCCGTGGCTCCAGCTGCCGCTCTGCGGTGCGTTGTCTCTGGTCTCTCGATCACTGTAGCTGGCGAGCGTTGACCCTCTCGCTGGCATGAAGCTGGCGAGCGGTGGCTCTCTTGATGGCGCGGTGCTGGCGTGCGTTGAGTCTCTCGCTGGCGTGCTGCTGATGAGCGTTGGCTCCCTCACTGGCGTGCTGTTGGCGAGCGTTGACCCTCTCGTTGGCGCAACACTGGCGAGCGTTGAAAACAGAGACTCTCTCTCTCTCAGCCAGCGGTGATGCAGCCTGTAGCCGACGAGCGGGCTCCGGTTAAGCCGCGGCCAGGCTCCTCTCCTCCCTCCGGTTGCATTGTTGGCACTGGTCTGCTGCACACGGACGCCTGGACAGGGCGTCCGCGTTGCCGTGAAGGCGACCCGCCCGGTGTCGAATCTCCATGTCGTAGTCCTGGAGCGCCTCCAACCAGCGAGCCAGCTGGCCCTCTGGTTCTTTGAAGTTAAGCAGCCAGGTGAGCGACGCATGGTCTGTTCTCAGCAGGAACCGTTTGCCGTAGAGGTAGGTTCGGAAATGGCGCACTGCCACCACCACAGCCAACAGTTCTCTGCGGGTCACGCAGTAATTCTTCTCCGCTCGGTCCAGTGAGCGGCTGAAGTATGCGACCACTTGCTCGCCCTGCTCGCCTGCTTGTGAGAGGACGGCGCCGACGCCCATGTCGCTGCCGTCGGTGTCCAGGATAAACGGTAGTCGAAGGTCAGGGAAAGCGAGCACTGGGGCCTCACATAGCGCCCTCCGCAGCCGCCGGAATGCTGCGTCGCACTCCCGTGTCCACTCCAAGTGCTGGCCTTTGTGCGTCAATCGATGCAGCGGGCTGGCGACTTTAGCAAAGTCCCGAATGAAGCGCCGGTAATATGACGCCAGGCCCAGGAAGCTCTGCAGCTCAGCATCGTCGCGTGGAACAGGCCAACGTCTCACTGTCTCCACTTTAGCTGGGTCGGTGGCCACTCCGGCAGCCCCCACGACATGTCCTATGGCACCGGTGAAGTTTGTTGCATGACACAGGATGTCGTCCAGGTAAACCACGCAGCATGTTCGTGGAATGCCTGCCAGGACACGCTCCATCAGCCGCTCGAAGTTCGCTGGCCCGTTGCATAGGCCGAACGGAAGTACCCGGAACTGCCACAGCCCTTGCCATTCCTATACAGCCCTTGAACGCTGTCTTCGGCCGAGCTTCCGGGGCTAGCTCAATCTGCCAGTAGCCACTGCGCAAGTCCAGCAAGCTAAACCAGCATGAGCCGGCAATGCTGTCCAGCGCATCGTCAATGCGGGGGAGTGGGTAGGAGTCTTTCCGGGTTACCTGGTTGAGGCGCCTGTAGTCAACACAGAACCGCAACGAGCCGTCCTTCTTTCGGACAAGTACAGCTGGTGCAGCCCAGGGACTACTGCTTGGCTCTATTACTCCTGCCGCGGCCATCTCCTTTATCTTTTCTTCAGCTGCTTGTCGTTTGGCGAACGGTAAGCAATGAGGTTGAAGTCGGATGGGCCGGGCATTTCCGGTGTCGATGTCGTGTTGGACCAGGCTCGTTCGGGTGCAGTCCTCATCTCTTGTGGCGAAGATGTCGGTGTACGCTGCTAGGCGCGCGTGAGGGGTGCTGGGGCGGGACAGTACCTCGCGATGTGTCCCGGCTCGCCACACCGGTAGCATCCGTCTCCGCTGGCCGGCCTCTTCCACTCGCGTGGGCGGCGTTGTGGTGGCTGTGCTGTGGTCTGTCGCGTCGTCTCCAACTCCTCCCCGTCTTCCTCCATCGATGTCTGGCGTACGCAATACCTCGACTCCGTTGTGTGGAAGATGTTTTCCACCCGTTCGGCCTTCGCCAGCGCCACGGCCAGCGAGTGGTGAAGATTCGTCGTTGCAGAGCGGCTTCGATTGCGGTCCAGCTTGCTTGCTCTGCCGGTGGCAGGTCTTCTAATACTTGTAGCGCTTCCCCCTCCAGGGCCAACGCCACCTGTATGCCCGTTCTCCCCGCCGACCAGCCATTCGGCTCGGCTGCCAGACGGACCTGCAAAAGGTATGTCGCCAGCAGCCTCTCACCATTGTAGCGGGGCAACTTGGCGTTGGAGCGCCCTTCAGCCGCCGTTGGACCGGGGACCGGCCGATTTCCCTCACTCCCGTGTGGAGCGGGTTCCAGTGGCGGGATGCAGCCATCAGCCCGGTTCGTCTCCTCCTGTGGCCTGGGGCGGGCTTCTTCGTTACGGTCACGCTGCAGGCTGGCTCTGTCTGCTGGGCCCAGCAGGTGGCCATGGGCGAGCGCGCTGTCGAAGAGTCGCCTTGGCAGGAAACTCATCATCGCCGGAATATTGGTTGCAGCTTTCTCCTCCCGTCCAGTAGGGGTCGGCATCCCACTTCTGACACCAATGTAACAATCTGCAAGGTTGTCTCAGAATGGTTTATTGGTTATGCACCATAACACACGAACACATAATTCCGGGCCAGACCTGGCCCTTATGCTCCAGCACTAAACATCTATGTGAGGCTGTATCTACAACACACACTAGTTAGACCCGGTTATGAACACTGTAATCAACTATAAACATAAACACAACAGACAGGACATACAACGTTGTCAACCCACCTGGTTTAGAACATGAACATTACACACATACACACACTGCACAGCATCATGGGAGCACAGTCATGAAAAGCTAGGCTCAGATCATTACAGATATATATTGTACAGATGTATATTACACAATAGGCCTTCTCACTGAACCACCTTGCTTATTGTCTTTGCACCTTGCTTATGGTGTCAGAGGATTCATATGATTTAAACTGGCATAGGTTACGTCAGTGTTGCAGAACTGTTTGAATTTACATACAAGTTGGTTCAATATTGCAAACAACTCATCTATTATATTTTACCACATCTACTTGTGGAACACTTGAGATAGCTTGCGGACCACACTTTGAGTACCACTGCTGTATGTAAATATAATAAAGTATTTTATTGAAAATTGACCTGTTTTGTATATTTGTTTTAGGAGTTTCATCAGTTTTTGTCCCTTTTAAGCTAAATGTTTATCTTACCTTCCATGTCTTCTGTCTCACAGGGTGCCATAGTCGTCATAGTTGAATGTTTAGTGCATTTTGAAGGGAGTACATTATGCTAAGGCAGACTGGTTCTAATCCTGGGTACAGGGTCATACAGACAACAGGGGTACTGGTGTTGCCCATTTTTCTAACCGCATGAGCAATCCCCTTACGAAAAAGTAGTATAGGAATCTTTATATTTATATAGTATGGTATATATAGTATTTGGGACAAAATATTATAGTAATCTTATAGGAATAATTATTATAGGAATAATTGGGACATACTGTAGAAGTACTACTAATAACTCTATAATATCCTGTAACTGCTATAGTTTTTCTATAGTAGTCTTATAGTACCTATAGTATGTCCCAAATACTATAGTATTCCTATAAGATTACTGTAATATTTAGTCCCAAAATACTATAAGATTCCTAGGCTACTTTTTCTGTCATACGTGACAGAAAACAACTTGAGTAGGCTAACCTCTGCCAATATCAGGCTATCAAAGCCATAGTTCTCATTACCGGAGAAGTCTTGCACATTCTCTGCTTCTGTAGGCATTCTGGTACAATTCCAGCAAAATATAGCTAGGTAGGTGTGTTTGCATTTAGATCTATATAATATATTGGGTTATGACCAAGTGGTCTTTCAATGATAGTATCATGGAATTCAAACCATAACTATCTATTCCGATAGCATTAGCAGGCTAGGTCAGTGGCTGAACTGCATTTAGGGTGCTTACCTGTGTTGTAAAGACTTTTGACTGTGTAAAGAAATAGGTCTTTATTTTAAAACGTTTCCAACTGTTTATTACTTTAAAGCAAGATGACGATTGTCACAAACGTTTACCTCTTTTAGGAGAAATTTTAAGCTGACAGGCAATTGTTACCATTCTATTAAACCAACGCTCACCGACAGACGATCAGGAAGCGGTTCTTCTTCCTACTCGGATACTAGGATCAAACCACAAGAAGTTGTATCTCCGAAGACATTTTGTGCAACAGTTTTGACTCGAGTTTTAGCCAGGTTTTAGCACTGTAAAGTTGTGTAGAATTCTGGGGTATTCTTACTGTATTCTGATGTGTATGTTACTTCTGTGTGTAGTATACAACAGGGAGAGGTTCATATTATTGTACATAACTGTGCCTTAGGCCTGTGTACCAGCAGGAAGGTCATACAGGCCGATGTTTAGGAACATCCGAGGAACATCAGTGATAACATGGGCCGAGGGAGACAGCATGTCTGCCTATTCAGGCTAGTGTCTCCATCTGACCAGGGCCGGGTTGTGTACACTGGTTGGCACCTGCCACGTTGGCATGATTGACGTTTGTATATTTTAGTATAACAGGCTTTGTCTTAGGTTTTGACTCGGAGACGGATCGAGGAAGCGACCCGAGGAGCATCTTCTGTTGGAAGGCTCAGCAGCCGCTTCTAATAACAACCACAACTGTTAGACTCTGCACAGTTTTACTGTTTGAGACTTAGCCTGTGTTCTGTTATTCATTGTTGTACATCTACAATAAATCATCATCTAATCGCCGATCCTGATCCCGCCGTCAAGCTTTATTGACCATCTTCAATACAGACATTAGAACTAAAACACAACACAACAACCAGAGAATCTAACAATATTTATGAATTGGAAAACAAAAACAGACATGGTTTATTTTTCCTCCAACAATTGAATTGTTTGATAACTAAATTTATATTTAAATAAATATATAAATTAATAGGTTATGATCACAGACAGTAATCAGCAATAATCAGAACACAAATCATAATTTATCATCTGTTTTGGTGGTGGAATTAGATCCATCAAACATTTCCTCTTCATGGGGACAGTCCACAATGCAAGGTTAAAGGTGAGAGATCTCGGTGTTTACCAGGGCTGAGCCGCAAGGAGTGATAAGAGGGTGAGCCCACAGGCACTCAGGAGGTTAACACTGCTGCTGACTTCACCCGCTGACACAGCTGTGTGTGTGTGTGTGTGTGTGTGTGTGTGTGTGTGTGTGTGTGTGTATGAATTCGGGAAGAAGACAAAGGAGGTAGTTAGTACAGACTCAAAATAATTAATTAGAAATGCATTATATTTATATTTCCCTTGCACACCTGACAGACATGATATACTCTCGTAACAAGCATAGGCTTTTACACGGCAAGAAATATTGGGCATGACTGGCACATAAACAAATCAGTAAGAAATCAAATAAGGAAAATCAATTAAATTCATAGATTAGTCTTTTCCCTGTATAACGATGAATTATATGGTCAGGGAACAAACTACAGTACAAATAGTGTTGTAAGCAGTCTATGTGAATCCTGTCTGATCTCCAACAATCTCCCACATATATTAATGTGTAACAGTTTACTGTTCAAATTGGCATGCCAAAATGAGAAACTGTAGCCTTGTGCCTTTTGAAAATGCTTAAACTTAAAGAGTAAAATGTTTTATTAACATGGTTAAGTATTTTGACACTCGTGGGCAAAAAAAAGAGTGACAATAATTTTTCATTCAGATGGCACTGGCATCTTTTGCAGTTAATCCACTGTGTGGTGCAGTTTGCACATATTGTTGAATAATGCATTTACTGTAACATTAATTATTGACTAAAAAAGAGGAAGAACTCCCTTGGTTTATGTAACACAACTGTCTACCTGTGCCGTCGATGAAGATGATGGTAAATGACAAGTTTCCACTCAATGCAGCTCTAGTCAGGGTGGCTATAATCTGTGTATCATTGGGGAACGTTGCGTCGGAGGTTATGGTCATGTTCGCCTCATGGATAATTGATCCATTGCTGTTGAAGGGTAAATACAAAAGTATAGCAAGAAGCAAGATTAGAATACATGTCTAGCATGAGCATCTCGCGCGCACACACACACACACACACACACACACACACACACACCTCAATTCCAGTTACTTGCTTACCCACACCCATAGGTTTGCCAGCTTTTGGAAGAATCTTTGAATTTGACATTTCTGTGGTGTAGCTAGCTATAGCTCGATGGTGTTTTATGCCCCAAATGTCGTCTTCCAGGCAGCACTGCCACCGCTGATTTAAAGGCACCTAATCCTAAACCTAACCCCAACCCCAACCCTAACCTTAAGCCATGACTAACCCTTGTGCCGTCCAGGCAGCGCTGCCTTGAAGACAACGCTGGGGTCATAAAATACCATGAAACCTATAGTGCCCATACCACATTTAGATCCACAGGGACCGGGGCCAGGTTCGAGTCCGGCCCAGGTCATTTTCTGATTCCACCCCATCTCTCTCTTCCACTTGCTTCTTGTCACTTTCTTCGCTGTCTTATCAAAGCTTGTCAGGTAATGTGAGAACAGCTGTGTTCAATGAAGCCCACAGTGTTTCAATGACGCCTATTGCTGAAGCGTCAGGCCTGGCGTGAATCCCTCCTTATTTGAAGACGTACGCTAATAAAGACGGGAAATTTACCGATTCAAGTTCATAACGCAAAGGGCACCGACAAAGGTAACCAGTCGTATTGCATATGCAAATCCTTAGTGGGGTTTGAATTCCCTTTCATGTAGCATCCCTTTCTCCATTCCACAGTGGGGAGTTCACCTTGTCTAAATAAGAATTCTATTTCCTTATTAGTTACATGGTTGAGGTTGAAGATATTTAGGCACATCAAGTTTCTCACATACTGGAACTTCAATATAGCCATATGATTCTGTTGTTCAGTTCTGCACTGGATTTGAATTAGGAACCTTGGGCATGGATATTGCAAAAACCATACATAGGATTTTGGCCTATTGATTATAATTTATAATGTGGTTAATTAAAAGCTTTGTCACTCCGTCACTTTGGATAAAAGTGCAGCTAAATGACTAAATGTAAATGTAAATGATTCTTAGTTTTGACTATAAATTGTGTCCACACTACATGAACTTAGATGGTAGACTAAGGCAGACGGTATACTATTTGTTATCACAGGCTAAATTGTATTCATTTTAATTTTCATTTTATTTAAATACTTAAGGACCCTGGCCTGTTTACGAGTATGTGTGAAGAAAGACAAAGATGTATAGTTAGGTATGAAACTAGTTGGTAGTTCCTGCTTTCAATACCTTTTGATCTGCGAAAACCCATATTTGTCAGCAATTTAAAAACAAAAATGGCTGCCATTATCCCAGGGGCCAAATCTGAGGCACCTTTTATTTATAATAAAGGTGCCCATTTTGTGAGTTTTTATATATAAAAAAGTATTTAAAAATTCAAAAGTACAGTATTTCATTTTAATACATAATATGGTTACTGTATTTTGTAGTTTATTTTTGATACATTTCAAATTAGGGTATTAGGCATTTTATTTGAAAATAATTCTGATGTATTTTCGCACCCCCCTACACACACACACACAATTATCTATGCTTTTTACAGTGTGAAGTTTGACAGTCACCTGAAGCTTGTTGGTGTGAGGCTGATGAAATCAGGTTGGTAGTCTTCAAAGAAAAATGGCTCAAGCTACATGGATGGAATAAAGAAATGTCTAAAATTACAAGGTCAATCATTTCATACTGTCAATCATCTAAAATTCGCAAAATGTAGGTTACCTCTCTTTTAATGAGTGAGGATCTTTTACTGAAGGCCCCCGAAGTGGAATTCAAAAGGTCAGCAATAAATGTGTCATTGGTACGGAACTGGACAATGGCTGTTGATTTGGGTTCACCTGGAAAACACACACACACACACACACACACACACACACACGCGCTTGTGAAGACATATTATATACTAGTTTGTGTCTGAACCAAGTCTTTGGTTTATTTGTTATACATATGTTCATTCATGGTTTTAAAGATCAGTATTATTAATCTCATTAACAACAATTTTCTTACTTCTCACAAATATGGATCCAGGAACCACAGAAAGATTGATGCCTGAATTTGAATCATTTACAGCGATAGCCAGGGCTTCAGCAACAGCAGAGCTTGTAGGGAGGGGCTCAATTGAAGTCTCGTTGAACACAACGTCAACATCTGTCTCAACTTCATCTGTTCTGAATCGAGTAACCAGCCTGTAACAGTGTCAAAGCATTTGTCTCAGTCTCAAAATGTACATTGCTCTCTAACTGTGATTTGACTTAAGAGGGGAATTTACCTGAATTGTCTCACAATGGTCCGCACAAACCGTGATCCAAAACGTTGTTGATAGATCACATCACACTACACACAAAGACAGCAAAAGAGAGAAAACATTTTTCAGATTTAATGTATTACAGTTTTTCTTTGATTTCTTCAAGTTCAAACTCCATATCATCTAGTCACATGTTCACATTATAAAGTCAAACAAACAGCAAATGATTTCACACATCCATGAAATCACAAATGTACAATTGTCTGCTGTTTTTGATATTATTAATTGCTAATTAAAATATTAATGAAAAATATCATGTTGGTTTTCTGTTGAATAGTCCTTCCCCAAACTCATTTAAGCATTAGTTTATTGTTTGAATGCATGCAACAGTTGTAGAACCTACTGTCATATTTTTCGGAAAAGCACTGCTGTACTGTAAAGCAGCCTGGACTTTTTCCCTATATGACAATTAAATACATGATCCAACAACAAACTGCAGTACAAACAATGCTACTATATGAACAGATATGCTTGTATATAATCTGTGCATTGTAGTTTTTCAGTAATCAGTGACTGAAGTCAGAATACTTGTATTTGTTGTGTTGGTTTCTGATTGCATGAGTACTTACTGCATTTTCAACCACTGCTGCTTGTTGCTGGAACTCTGGGCTCCCGGTGTTGGCAAGAGCTGACTGAAATACTATGAGGAGGACAGCACGAATCTCAATAGTAGGAGCGGGACGGGATGGTGGTCTAGTTGTAGTTGTGGTGGTGGTTGTAGTGGGAATGGTTGTTGTGGTGGCTAGAGTAGTTGTAATTGTGGTAGGGGCTGTAGTGGTTTGTGTTGCTTCACTTGTCGTTGATTGTGTTGCTCCGGCTGTAGACAATTGTGATGCTCCAACTGTAGTCGATTGTGATGCTCCAACTGTAGCTGATTGTGTTGCTCCGGCTGTGGTTGATTGTGATGTTCCAACTGAAGTTGATTGTGTTGTTCCGGATGTGGTTGATTGTGTTTCCCCAATTGTAGTGGTTTGTGTTGCTTCACTTGTAGTTGATTGTGCTGCTGTATTTGTAGTTGATTGTGTTGCTCCGGCTGTAGATGATTGTGATGCTCCAACTGTAGTCGACTGTGTTGCACCGGTTGTAGATGATTGTGATGCTCCAACTGTAGCTGATTGTGTTGTTCCGGATGTGGTTGATTGTGTTTCCCCAATTGTAGTGGTTTGTGTTGCTTCACTTGTAGTCGATTGTGTGGCTCCGGCTGTAGTCGATTGTGATGCTCCGGCTGTAGATGATTGTGATGCTCCAACTGTAGTCGATTGTATTGCTCCGGCTGTGGTTGATTGTGATGTTCCAACTGAAGTTGATTGTGTTGTTCCGGCTGTGGTTGATTGTGATGTTCCAACTGTAGTCGATTGTGTTGTTCCGGCCGTAGAAGATTGTGATGCTCCAACTGTAGTCGATTGTATTGCTCCGGCCGTAGATGATTGTGATGCTCCAACTGTAGTTGATTGTGTTGTTCCGGCTGTGGTTGATTGTGTTTCCCCAATTGAAGTGGTTTGTGTTGCTTCACTTGTTGATTGAGGGGTTTCATTTGTGGTTGATTGTGCTGCTGCATTTGTAGTTGGTTGTGCTGTTGCAGCTGTAGATGATTGTAATGTTCCAACTGTAGTCGATTGTGTTGCCTCAGCTGTAGTTGATTGTGTTTCCCCAATTGTAGTGGTTTGTGTTGCTTCACTTGTAGCTGATTGTGTTGCTCCGGCTGTGGTTGATTGTGATGTTCCAACTGAAGTTGATTGTGTTGTTCCGGATGTGGTTGATTGTGTTTCCCCAATTGTAGTGGTTTGTGTTGCTTCACTTGTAGTTGATTGTGCTGCTGTATTTGTAGTTGATTGTGTTGCTCCGGCTGTAGATGATTGTGATGCTCCAACTGTAGTCGACTGTGTTGCACCGGTTGTAGATGATTGTGATGCTCCAACTGTAGCTGATTGTGTTGTTCCGGATGTGGTTGATTGTGTTTCCCCAATTGTAGTGGTTTGTGTTGCTTCACTTGTAGTCGATTGTGTGGCTCCGGCTGTAGTCGATTGTGATGCTCCAACTGTAGTCGACTGTGTTGCACCGGTTGTAAATGATTGTGATGCTCCAACTGTAGCTGATTGTGTTGTTCCGGATGTGGTTGATTGTGTTTCCCCAATTGTAGTGGTTTGTGTTGCTTCACTTGTAGCTGATTGTGTTGCTCCGGTTGTAGATGATTGTGATGCTCCAACTGTAGCTGATTGTGTTGTTCCGGCTGTGGTTGATTGTGTTTCCCCAATTGAAGTGGTTTGTGTTGCTTCACTTGTTGATTGAGGGATTTCATTTGTGGTTGATTGTGCTGCTGCATTTGTAGTTGGTTGTGCTGTTCCAGCTGTAGACGATTGTGATGCTCCAACTGTAGTCGATTGTATTGCTCCGGCAGTGGTTGATTGTGTTTCCCCAATTGTAGTGGTTTGTGTTGCTTCACTTGTAGTCGATTGTGTGGCTCCGGCTGTAGTCGATTGTGATGCTCCAACTGTAGTCGACTGTGTTGCACCGGTTGTAAATGATTGTGATGCTCCAACTGTAGCTGATTGTGTTGTTCCGGATGTGGTTGATTGTGTTTCCCCAATTGTAGTGGTTTGTGTTGCTTCACTTGTAGTCGATTGTGTTGCTCCGGCTGTAGTCGATTGTATTGCTCCGGCTGTAGATGATTGTGATGCTCCAACTGTAGTCGATTGTATTGCTCCGGCTGTGGTTGATTGTGATGTTCCAACTGAAGTTGATTGTGTTGTTCCGGCTGTGGTTGATTGTGATGTTCCAACTGTAGTCGATTGTGTTGTTCCGGCCGTAGAAGATTGTGATGCTCCAACTGTAGTCGATTGTATTGCTCCGGCCGTAGATGATTGTGATGCTCCAACTGTAGTTGATTGTGTTGTTCCGGCTGTGGTTGATTGTGTTTCCCCAATTGAAGTGGTTTGTGTTGCTTCACTTGTTGATTGAGGGGTTTCATTTGTGGTTGATTGTGCTGCTGCATTTGTAGTTGGTTGTGCTGTTGCAGCTGTAGATGATTGTAATGTTCCAACTGTAGTCGATTGTGTTGCCTCAGCTGTAGTTGATTGTGTTTCCCCAATTGTAGTGGTTTGTGTTGCTTCACTTGTAGCTGATTGTGTTGCTCCGGCTGTGGTTGATTGTGATGTTCCAACTGAAGTTGATTGTGTTGTTCCGGATGTGGTTGATTGTGTTTCCCCAATTGTAGTGGTTTGTGTTGCTTCACTTGTAGTTGATTGTGCTGCTGTATTTGTAGTTGATTGTGTTGCTCCGGCTGTAGATGATTGTGATGCTCCAACTGTAGTCGACTGTGTTGCACCGGTTGTAGATGATTGTGATGCTCCAACTGTAGCTGATTGTGTTGTTCCGGATGTGGTTGATTGTGTTTCCCCAATTGTAGTGGTTTGTGTTGCTTCACTTGTAGTCGATTGTGTGGCTCCGGCTGTAGTCGATTGTGATGCTCCGGCTGTAGATGATTGTGATGCTCCAACTGTAGTCGATTGTATTGCTCCGGCTGTGGTTGATTGTGATGTTCCAACTGAAGTTGATTGTGTTGTTCCGGCTGTGGTTGATTGTGATGTTCCAACTGTAGTCGATTGTGTTGTTCCGGCCGTAGAAGATTGTGATGCTCCAACTGTAGTCGATTGTATTGCTCCGGCCGTAGATGATTGTGATGCTCCAACTGTAGTTGATTGTGTTGTTCCGGCTGTGGTTGATTGTGTTTCCCCAATTGAAGTGGTTTGTGTTGCTTCACTTGTTGATTGAGGGGTTTCATTTGTGGTTGATTGTGCTGCTGCATTTGTAGTTGGTTGTGCTGTTGCAGCTGTAGATGATTGTAATGTTCCAACTGTAGTCGATTGTGTTGCCTCAGCTGTAGTTGATTGTGTTTCCCCAATTGTAGTGGTTTGTGTTGCTTCACTTGTAGCTGATTGTGTTGCTCCGGCTGTGGTTGATTGTGATGTTCCAACTGAAGTTGATTGTGTTGTTCCGGATGTGGTTGATTGTGTTTCCCCAATTGTAGTGGTTTGTGTTGCTTCACTTGTAGTTGATTGTGCTGCTGTATTTGTAGTTGATTGTGTTGCTCCGGCTGTAGATGATTGTGATGCTCCAACTGTAGTCGACTGTGTTGCACCGGTTGTAGATGATTGTGATGCTCCAACTGTAGCTGATTGTGTTGTTCCGGCTGTGGTTGATTGTGTTTCCCCAATTGAAGTGGTTTGTGTTGCTTCACTTGTTGATTGAGGGATTTCATTTGTGGTTGATTGTGCTGCTGCATTTGTAGTTGGTTGTGCTGTTCCAGCTGTAGACGATTGTGATGCTCCAACTGTAGTCGATTGTATTGCTCCGGCAGTGGTTGATTGTGTTTCCCCAATTGTAGTGGTTTGTGTTGCTTCACTTGTAGTCGATTGTGTGGCTCCGGCTGTAGTCGATTGTGATGCTCCAACTGTAGTCGACTGTGTTGCACCGGTTGTAAATGATTGTGATGCTCCAACTGTAGCTGATTGTGTTGTTCCGGATGTGGTTGATTGTGTTTCCCCAATTGTAGTGGTTTGTGTTGCTTCACTTGTAGTCGATTGTGTTGCTCCGGCTGTAGTCGATTGTATTGCTCCGGCTGTAGATGATTGTGATGCTCCAACTGTAGTCGATTGTATTGCTCCGGCTGTGGTTGATTGTGATGTTCCAACTGAAGTTGATTGTGTTGTTCCGGCTGTGGTTGATTGTGATGTTCCAACTGTAGTCGATTGTGTTGTTCCGGCCGTAGAAGATTGTGATGCTCCAACTGTAGTCGATTGTATTGCTCCGGCCGTAGATGATTGTGATGCTCCAACTGTAGTTGATTGTGTTGTTCCGGCTGTGGTTGATTGTGTTTCCCCAATTGAAGTGGTTTGTGTTGCTTCACTTGTTGATTGAGGGGTTTCATTTGTGGTTGATTGTGCTGCTGCATTTGTAGTTGGTTGTGCTGTTGCAGCTGTAGATGATTGTAATGTTCCAACTGTAGTCGATTGTGTTGCCTCAGCTGTAGTTGATTGTGTTTCCCCAATTGTAGTGGTTTGTGTTGCTTCACTTGTAGCTGATTGTGTTGCTCCGGCTGTGGTTGATTGTGATGTTCCAACTGAAGTTGATTGTGTTGTTCCGGATGTGGTTGATTGTGTTTCCCCAATTGTAGTGGTTTGTGTTGCTTCACTTGTAGTTGATTGTGCTGCTGTATTTGTAGTTGATTGTGTTGCTCCGGCTGTAGATGATTGTGATGCTCCAACTGTAGTCGACTGTGTTGCACCGGTTGTAGATGATTGTGATGCTCCAACTGTAGCTGATTGTGTTGTTCCGGCTGTGGTTGATTGTGTTTCCCCAATTGAAGTGGTTTGTGTTGCTTCACTTGTTGATTGAGGGATTTCATTTGTGGTTGATTGTGCTGCTGCATTTGTAGTTGGTTGTGCTGTTCCAGCTGTAGACGATTGTGATGCTCCAACTGTAGTCGATTGTATTGCTCCGGCAGTGGTTGATTGTGTTTCCCCAATTGTAGTGGTTTGTGTTGCTTCACTTGTAGTCGATTGTGTGGCTCCGGCTGTAGTCGATTGTGATGCTCCAACTGTAGTCGACTGTGTTGCACCGGTTGTAAATGATTGTGATGCTCCAACTGTAGCTGATTGTGTTGTTCCGGATGTGGTTGATTGTGTTTCCCCAATTGTAGTGGTTTGTGTTGCTTCACTTGTAGTCGATTGTGTTGCTCCGGCTGTAGTCGATTGTATTGCTCCGGCTGTAGATGATTGTGATGCTCCAACTGTAGTCGATTGTATTGCTCCGGCTGTGGTTGATTGTGATGTTCCAACTGAAGTTGATTGTGTTGTTCCGGCTGTGGTTGATTGTGATGTTCCAACTGTAGTCGATTGTGTTGTTCCGGCCGTAGAAGATTGTGATGCTCCAACTGTAGTCGATTGTATTGCTCCGGCCGTAGATGATTGTGATGCTCCAACTGTAGTTGATTGTGTTGTTCCGGCTGTGGTTGATTGTGTTTCCCCAATTGAAGTGGTTTGTGTTGCTTCACTTGTTGATTGAGGGGTTTCATTTGTGGTTGATTGTGCTGCTGCATTTGTAGTTGGTTGTGCTGTTGCAGCTGTAGATGATTGTAATGTTCCAACTGTAGTCGATTGTGTTGCCTCAGCTGTAGTTGATTGTGTTTCCCCAATTGTAGTGGTTTGTGTTGCTTCACTTGTAGCTGATTGTGTTGCTCCGGCTGTGGTTGATTGTGATGTTCCAACTGAAGTTGATTGTGTTGTTCCGGATGTGGTTGATTGTGTTTCCCCAATTGTAGTGGTTTGTGTTGCTTCACTTGTAGTTGATTGTGCTGCTGTATTTGTAGTTGATTGTGTTGCTCCGGCTGTAGATGATTGTGATGCTCCAACTGTAGTCGACTGTGTTGCACCGGTTGTAGATGATTGTGATGCTCCAACTGTAGCTGATTGTGTTGTTCCGGATGTGGTTGATTGTGTTTCCCCAATTGTAGTGGTTTGTGTTGCTTCACTTGTAGTCGATTGTGTGGCTCCGGCTGTAGTCGATTGTGATGCTCCAACTGTAGTCGACTGTGTTGCACCGGTTGTAAATGATTGTGATGCTCCAACTGTAGCTGATTGTGTTGTTCCGGATGTGGTTGATTGTGTTTCCCCAATTGTAGTGGTTTGTGTTGCTTCACTTGTAGCTGATTGTGTTGCTCCGGTTGTAGATGATTGTGATGCTCCAACTGTAGCTGATTGTGTTGTTCCGGCTGTGGTTGATTGTGTTTCCCCAATTGAAGTGGTTTGTGTTGCTTCACTTGTTGATTGAGGGATTTCATTTGTGGTTGATTGTGCTGCTGCATTTGTAGTTGGTTGTGCTGTTCCAGCTGTAGACGATTGTGATGCTCCAACTGTAGTCGATTGTATTGCTCCGGCAGTGGTTGATTGTGTTTCCCCAATTGTAGTGGTTTGTGTTGCTTCAGTTGTAGTTGATTGTGCTGCTGCATTTGTAGTTGATTGTGTTGCTCCGGCTGTGGTTGATTGTGATGTTCCAACTGAAGTTGATTGTGTTGCCTTAGTTGTAGTTGATTTGTGTTTCCCCAAATGTAGTGGTTTGTGTTGCTTCAGTTGTAGTTGATTGTGCTGCTGCATTTGTAGTTGATTGTGTTGCTCCGGCTGTGGTTGATTGTGATGTTCCAACTGAAGTTGATTGTGTTGCCTTAGTTGTAGTTGATTGTGTTTCCCCAAATGTAGTGGTTTGTGTTGCTTCACTTGTAGTTGATTGTGCTGCTGCATTTGTAGTTGATTGTGTTGCTCCGGCTGTGGTTGATTGTGATGTTCCAACTGAAGTTGATTGTGTTGTTCCGGCTGTAGATGATTGTGATGCTCCAACTGTAGTCGATTGTATTACTCCGGCTGTGGTTGATTGTGTTTCCCCAATTGTAGTGGTTTGTGTTGCTTCACTTTTTGATTGAGGGGTTTCATTTGTGGTTGATTGTGCTGTTCCAGCTGTAGATGATTGTGATGCTCCAACTGTAGTCGATTGTATTACTCCGGCTGTGGTTGATTGTGTTTCCCCAATTGTAGTGGTTTGTGTTGCTTCACTTGTAGCTGATTGTGTTGCTCCGTCTGTAGATGATTGTGATGCTCCAACTGTAGTCGTCTGTGTTGCTCCGGCTGTAGATGATTGTAATGCTCCAACTGTAGCTGATTGTGTTGCTCCGGCTGTAGACGATTGTGATGCTCCAACTGTAGTCGATTGTATTACTCCGGCTGTGGTTGATTGTGTTTCCCCTATTGAAGTGGTTTGTGCTGCTGCATTTGTAGTTGATTGTGTTGCTCCGGCTGTAGATGATTGTGATGCTCCAACTGTAGTTGATTGTGTTGTTCCGGCTGTGGTTGATTGTGTTTCCCCAATTGTAGTGGTTTGTGTTGCTTCACTTGTAGTTGATTGTGCTGCTGCATTTGTAGTTGATTGTGTTGCTCCGGCTGTAGATGATTGTGATGTTGCAACTATAGTTGATTGTGTTGTTCCGGCTGTGGTTGATTGTGTTTCCCCAATTGTAGTGGTTTGTGTTGCTTCACTTGTAGTTGATTGAGGGGTTTCATTTGTGGTTGATTGTGCTGCTGCAGCTGTAGTTGGTTGTGCTGTTGCAGCTGTAGATGATTGTAATGTTCCAACTGTAGTCGATTGTGTTGCCTCAGCTGTAGTTGATTGTGTTTCCCCAAATGTAGTGGTTTGTGTTGCTTCACTTGTAGTTGATTGTGCTGCTGTATTTGTAGTTGATTGTGTTGCTCCGGCTGTAGATGATTGTGATGTTGCAACTGAAGTTGATTGTGTTGTTCCGGCTGTGGTTGATTGTGTTTCCCCAATTGTAGTGGTTTGTGTTGTTTCACTTGTTTGTGCTGCTGCATTTGTGTGTGTGTTGGCTGTGGTTGATTGTGCTGCTGCATTTGTAGTTGATTGTGTTGCTCCGGCTGTAGATGATTGTGATGCTCCAACTGTAGTCGATTGTATTACTCCGGCTGTGGTTGATTGTGTTTCCCCAATTGTAGTGGTTTGTGTTGCTTCACTTTTTGATTGAGGGGTTTCATTTGTGGTTGATTGTGCTGTTCCAGCTGTAGATGATTGTGATGCTCCAACTGTAGTCGATTGTATTACTCCGGCTGTGGTTGATTGTGTTTCCCCAATTGTAGTGGTTTGTGTTGCTTCACTTGTAGCTGATTGTGTTGCTCCGTCTGTAGATGATTGTGATGCTCCAACTGTAGTCGTCTGTGTTGCTCCGGCTGTAGATGATTGTAATGCTCCAACTGTAGCTGATTGTGTTGCTCCGGCTGTAGACGATTGTGATGCTCCAACTGTAGTCGATTGTGTTGCCTCAGCTGTAGTTGATTGTGTTTCCCCAATTGTAGTGGTTTGTGTTGCTTCACTTGTAGCTGATTGTGTTGCTCCGGCTGTGGTTGATTGTGATGTTCCAACTGAAGTTGATTGTGTTGTTCCGGATGTGGTTGATTGTGTTTCCCCAATTGTAGTGGTTTGTGTTGCTTCACTTGTAGTTGATTGTGCTGCTGTATTTGTAGTTGATTGTGTTGCTCCGGCTGTAGATGATTGTGATGCTCCAACTGTAGTCGACTGTGTTGCACCGGTTGTAGATGATTGTGATGCTCCAACTGTAGCTGATTGTGTTGTTCCGGATGTGGTTGATTGTGTTTCCCCAATTGTAGTGGTTTGTGTTGCTTCACTTGTAGTCGATTGTGTGGCTCCGGCTGTAGTCGATTGTGATGCTCCAACTGTAGTCGACTGTGTTGCACCGGTTGTAGATGATTGTGATGCTCCAACTGTAGCTGATTGTGTTGTTCCGGATGTGGTTGATTGTGTTTCCCCAATTGTAGTGGTTTGTGTTGCTTCACTTGTAGCTGATTGTGTTGCTCCGGTTGTATATGATTGTGATGCTCCAACTGTAGCTGATTGTGTTGTTCCGGCTGTGGTTGATTGTGTTTCCCCAATTGAAGTGGTTTGTGTTGCTTCACTTGTTGATTGAGGGATTTCATTTGTGGTTGATTGTGCTGCTGCATTTGTAGTTGGTTGTGCTGTTCCAGCTGTAGACGATTGTGATGCTCCAACTGTAGTCGATTGTATTGCTCCGGTTGTAGATGATTGTGATGTTCCAACTGTAGTTGATTGTGTTGCTCCGTCTGTAGATGATTGTGATGCTCCAACTGTAGTCGATTGTATTGCTCCGGCTGTGGTTGATTGTGTTTCCCCAATTGTAGTGGTTTGTGTTGCTTCACTTGTAGTTGATTGTGCTGCTGCATTTGTAGTTGATTGTGTTGCTCCGGCTGTAGATGATTGTGATGTTGCAACTATAGTTGATTGTGTTTCCCCAATTGAAGTGGTTTGTGTTGCTTCACTTGTAGTTGATTGATGGGTTTCATTTGTGGTTGATTGTGTTGCTGCTTTTGTGGTTGATTGTGTCGCTTCATTTGTTGTTAGTCTTGTTGTTCCTAGAGTATTTGACTGTGTAGCTCCAATTGCAGCGAATGCTGCGGATGAGAAAAGTTAATTAGATAAATAAAAGTAATTGTATTCACCTGCAAAAATAAATGATCCTATTATATCTGATACTACTCACCAAGAATCACAATGACCATAGCAGTGATTTTCCCCCACATTTCCTTAGTTGAAGGATCTGTGACAGAGTGGGTCATATGTTTGCACACACACACACACACACAGACACAGACACACACACACACACATTAAATTAGTTATATTTGGTGTATTTTTAAGTACTTGGAAGAGATCCTTTAGTACATTTGTATTATGTAGATCTAGTGTCTGTGTGGCAATTGCATGGTGCATTTGTGTCAATTGCATGGTGATGTGACCCATCTAACAGAAAGCACATCTACCTAAAGGTACAAATAAAGTAAGACCACACATTTTCAGGAAGCAAAATAATTTGCTAGCATTAATTCTAAGGCGTCTTATTGTTTAACAAAGTAATTCAAGTCCCTAGTGCTAAGCGTTTAATGATAATTCTTATTATTATAGCATATTGCATACTGTATCATAATAAGGAGCCCGGGATATATATTTTTCCCACGAAATTGTGCACTCTTGTGTATTTGTACATAATTGTAAAGTGAAAACATGAATGCACAGTCTAGCAAAATGGCCACGCAATTTTGTAAAACACACAATTTATACGAGCACACCAATTAGTAAAATGAGTGCTCATCCTCTCAATTTATATAATAAAATCTTGCAATGACACCTCCCAGGGTTCAATCACCATTTACCATATGTCTGGGAGAGCTTAGTGAGTTGAGGATCCTCTCAACTTTGATCAATTCACATAAACAGCAGGTTATTTAATTCCACCCCTGAATGTTTTGAAACTTCCATTTAAAAGAGATCATGATTAGTTGTGAAGCTTCTACAACTGGATCTACAAGTTATTCTCTGTTGTGAAGGCCAAACAAGGACACACATACAAATAATCTGCTAATTGTGATTTTACATAATTTAATTTATGAAAACAAGGCTGCCATGTGAAGATGGAACCACCTAGTTGCTCATCAATAGCTAGCGAAATACACTACAAACTGACACAGTCACATATAAAAAAATAAACTGTTTGATGACACGTTTGTATGGACAGGACGTAATTTCATTTGACTTACAATAAAACATTTACAACAATGGATGATTGAGGTTGTTGTTTGTGGTGTTATTGCAAGCTGCTGAATTCCCTTGCTACTGAGATCTCTTGTAAGTGATTCTGCATGTGAATTTCGAAACATTACAACATGAATTAAAGGTGCGATTTGTTAACCTGACCCTAGCCAGATGAATTTCGTTCCGCTTAGCTCCGCCTAGCTTCACTCACATCCATCTGGGACCTCTTCCATTGAGAGTGATTTCTGCAACCGACTTTATGGTTCAGCCAATCAGGACGCAGGGCGGGGAGTTTCATAGATGTGACATAGCGTAGAAGCGACTGTGACACTGTTATTAGCGTCACGGGTTGGCTTCGATGTGAGTGGTTGAAGTAGCACGTCAATAGATGACGGACAAGTGGCTTATTCAATCATATGCAAGCATTTTTTGATTAGGCCCAGCCTTCTGAAGCAACACTTCAATGGATCGGTTCCAGATGGATGAGTGGAGCTAGGCGGAGCGAAATTCATCTGGCTAGGGTCAGGTTAGCGATTTGTAGGATTGTTACAGAACGTTCTGTAGGCCAAAATCAAAACACTGGTGAACGTTCTCAAGACTACCAGACGTGAGCCTCTTCTGGGTTGCCAGATGTAATGAAGACTTAGCTAACGTTAGTTGACCTGCAGCTGCTTTAACGTTTCTCCAATCATGACCCAGCTACACATTAAGGAAACAACGAAAACAAAAAATACCTCTCTAACCAACGTAACATATTTAGCTGAAGTCAGCGATGCAGATGAAGTTTAGCCTAGACTACCTGTTGTGGAGAAATATGGCCAGCTCTGCGTCAGACTTGATATTCTTCGTTTGACGAAGACGTCACCATATCAGGAAGCTCCTCCGATGTCCACTTAATTTGTTTCTTGTTTTAATTTTGTAAATTTGCCTGCCTCTCGTAGGCGTTCATGACTACAACTGACAGCTGTTGACAGTTGGCCTTTGCTAATTTGGCAACCCAAATAGGAGGACGTGCTAGCCCATTATTAATACGCTATTCTAGAATGAATCGTTCAAAACATAAACGAAAATTCCAAGAGATTCCGCCCCGTAACTCATTTTTTTCATGGGTTTTACGGGGTTTTACGGGTTAGAGTAATGTTGTCAAATAAGCCATTACGTCAATTCATCGTGTTTCCTTACTCTCTGACAACATATGGTGATCATTTTCTGAATGGTTACAGTTTATTTTCCATTATTTCCTACATATTGGACCTTTAATACAAAGCTTTACAATTGTATGTAGATTTCAGGTAGATGTCCTCTCATCTACATATAAACACTCACTGACTTAAGTGCTACAATTAGCACTAAAAGGCTTTATGACCCTTACTTCATTACATTAGCAGACCTGAAGTTACAGTAAGACTGGCACAGATAGTTATACTGACATTTAAACATTCTGGGTTTTTTTTATTATAAGGGTCAACATGGCTATTCTATTTAATCACCAGAATGAAAAAAATATGCTACATTTAAAATGAATGATCAATTGCGTATGTTGAAAAGTCAAGAAAGTCTGACACACTCACATGATCCTAGTATGCAGATGGCCGATCCCAATTGTAGTTAGCCCAATTTCAGTTAAGTCCTCAGGGAACTCTGTCAGTTGAATCGTGGTGATTCTACTGATGGTGAACCTGTGAAATGATTCTCTGTTTGTCTGTGTGATATAGATTTATATATATATAGGTGGGGTGACTTGATGGGAAACCAGTATTTAGTCATGCCTCGCACAAAAAACCCACACCCAGAATCCACGTTCTCCCTGACGTACACACACAGATTCACCTTTCACCACACCCCATGGTGACTCAGAATATTCTCCTTCTTTTGTAATATGTTTGCACAAACATTGTGTGAGTTGGTAGTTTAGTTACCATAGCAGTGTTATCGTTCAATTTACCTTCACAGCCTCACCTGTTTGTGCCATTATTTGGTCAGTAAGGGAGTTTAGTATTTTGCCGTGCATTGCGGTGTTCAACCTGTTATAATTCATTTTCCTAATGGTAGTGTTCCAATCCCATGTGCAGTCTCCAAATGTTGAGAGGATTGCATTTTCCAGTTCAAAGTGGGGCTTTCTATAATTGTAACAACTATAATATGTCTTTACCACAAATGTGTATTTCCAAAGAAATCCTATATATTTCACAGTAGGCCTGTAACACAGAGCTGATGTGACAAAAAGCTTCAGTTTTGTCCCCCAAGTCCAACAGATATTTCTCAATTTCAATGGATTGCAACTTTGCAACATGCATTTTAGATAGTTCTAGGCCCAGTTCCCCGAAAGCATCTTAAGCCTAAGAGCGTCGTAAAGTCCCTCAAGACAAGCCTTAAGATTTGCCGACTGTTTCCCGAAACCATCGTAGAGCGTCGTGAAAGCGTAGAGCGTCATTAAGAGCGTCGTGAAAACACTCGTAGATCTACGAGTGCTCCAGAGTTCTCGTTACCAGCTAAGAGCGTCTTAACAGTACTTCTCACTGAGGTCACCAACAGGACATACAGAGGAATTGCAACTTAGAATACATAATCCAATTTACGTTCCCATTCTTTATTGTGTTTACCTGTGATGAATCAGATTTTAGCGTGCAAAATAGCATAGCCTATATTTAATGTTCATAATAATGTGATGAAAAGCGGACAAAAATGCAATCAAGTTATGAAACGAGACGTTGCCAGAATAGTTTGCCGTTATCTTTGCTAAGTGAAGGCTACAGTATATTTTATTAGGCCTATGAGGTAAAAGCAGAGAAAGGAACATGTGGTTTAGTCTGTAGCATCACTGCAGCATGTACTGCATCAAAATCTAAGCCTACACCTTTCCTCACTTTCTTACTCGACTTCTTTCTTATCTTCAAACTTGTTCTTAAGCGACACAGCGAAAAATGATTGCATGGTGCAACAATCTAATCTTAAAGGAATTATCCAGAGTAAAATGCACTTTAGATCAGGGGTCTCCAACCTTTTCAGAATGAGGGCTACCTGAAGACCCAAAATCATATGTAGGGCTACTCATTTGAAACAAACAGACCCTCACCCCTTTTTTGCAAGGGTAGTCCTCCTAAATAATAGGCCTATGTGATTTTTACTTTTAAATGATCAATATTGTGTAGGCCTATAAGTCTTTATATATTAAGCACCTGTATTTTCATCTGATTCTTCCAAACTTTAATATCAATATGCAACACTACCAACATTTTTGTTTAGTTTGTTCATTCCAAAGTTTGCATGGGGAATTTAATCTTAATTTTATAACAAAACAAAAAAACAATATTTTTGTGCAATTATTAATTTGGGTACAATTTGTACCCAATTTATACCCACCCACCATTATGAATTCAGAGGTTGTTTAAGTTCTGATTTTAGTGGACAATTCGGTTTTAACATTTTAATAGTAATCACCCACACCACCCTAAAATATGAAGACTCCTTTTAAAGTTATTGCACACCTGAAATCTCTCCATGATCTGACAAAAAAAGGTAATGCACAGTCCTGCATGCCACAAAATTATCAGCGGTATTATACGGCAGTAGCCTACGGAGGAAAAAAGGCCTGTGAGCTAAAGCAATTGTTTTTCAGTCCTTGAACAATCATACAATAACCGTATTTGACAAACATAGAATGGCCACAGAACTTTTGCAAAGATATGCTTCCATTGGCTACACCAGACGAGCAAGTTTCCCCCCCTTTACTGTCTATCAGGCCCGGACTGGTAATCTGTACAACTGGGCAAATGCCCGGTGGGCCTGTCCACATGTGGGCCGTAAGTTATTTAGCCTATTTGCGGCCCGTCATGTAGACCTAGGCTTACCCTATAAATGCAGTTGCATCCATTTGGATTGGGGGGTGACAGGTCAATCATTTTGGCCTCTTCATGACAGGTTCAGTGTGTTACGATCGCGCCCCCCTGCCCCACCCCTCAAGTGGATTTGTCCAAGCAGCCGGTTGGTTTGTGGGGAAATATAGCCTACGAGTCCATGCATGGTAGCCTAGGCTATATAAGTGCCCTCCGCTGGCTGGTGTTCACATCATCGCAGTTTAACCGTAAACAGCAATCAGAGGTGTCTAATTTTATTCCATAAATATATTGTTTTTATAGACGTAAGTTGCACGCGCTACGAAGAGCTTCCATTTACTGCACCATGTAGGCTACTGTAGTGCGGTTTGTCTGTCAACATAAAAACTCCGGGTACCTACAATCGCACAACTTGGTGGAAAAGTGTAGCACAGGTTAAAGAAAACCTATTCATGTTTGGACTCAAAAGGAACTTCAAAGTATTTCCCATATAGTAGCCTTTTAGCTCACAACGACAGAGAAAGTGGAACTTGGAAAGTGGAAGTCTCTCCACCGAGTGGAGTAGTAGCTGCACTGTGTAGCCTATCTTGACATGTCTTTAAGTTTTGGGTTACAATATACAGGTAGTGGGCTCTCTGTTGATTTTAATGAGTAGGCCTAAGCCTAAAGTTACAGCATTTCTATCACAATTGACCAGACTTTGACCTTTTGTCTTCTTTAAACAACATTCTGGCTATGATTGTTCCTTGTATTGCATCATGAGCCATCACTGCACCTATTGCATTCTACTGTAGCCTTAAGCCTAGCTCAGTCATTATGTTGTACCACATCACCCTCCACATTTTCCGTCATAGGCCATGTTGCATGTTTGAATGCAATATCAGTAGCAGACGTCCCAAGTTTCCCGGAAGCTCCGGGAGTCTCCCGCATATTGATAGCGGCTCCCTGACGCCCGCAAATTAGATAAAATCTCCCGGAATCTAGAGTGAGCGATCAGGAGCGCGCATGCGAGACCGCGTGTGCATCTGATGTAGCGCGCACACGACGAGAGAGAGAGAGAGAGAGAGCTGGTGCGTGTGTGCCTGAGCGCATCCAAGACAGAGATCATCCTGATTGGCCTGTTTTGCTAAATCAACCAATCAGTTTTCAGTGTAGGCGGGCTTTTATCTCTTTTCTCCCGAACTTAATTAATCAGTTCCCATTTCAAAGTGGAGGCTACCCTTGTCTCATAAGAGTAAAAAATAATGATAGGCCTAGTCTTGCACGCTGCACTGTTTGTAACAGTGACTTTAGCATTGCCCATGGCGGGTTAAATAGCCTATTCCTAATAATAAACCCTGGGTCACTAAAGAACTTAAAGCTATCCTGAACAAAAAGAAACGACTGTTCTACACTGGATCTATGTTGGAGAAAAAACAAGTCAACAGAGAGGTGAAGCAGGCCATCAAAAAAGCTAAAGCAGCGTATAAAAGCAAGATCGAAGAGAAATTCACACAAGGTAATCTCCACAAGGCCTGGCAGGGTATTAAGACAATGGCAGCAGTCAACACTGTGCCTGACTTCAGACCTGTGTGTGTGGCTGGCAACAGTGAGGAATCCCTCCCCAATGAGCTTAACTCTTTTTCACCAGGTTTGAGAAAGATCACCAGTCTCAGTTGGCGGATATCATCAGTAGCTTGACCCCGAGTGACCCAATCACCATCACTGTTGAGTCTGTGGTGGAATATCTAAAGAGGACACAGATCAAGAAAGCTCCTGGTCCAGATCACATCTGCGGTTACACACTGAAATACTGTGCTGAGCAACTTGGAGGAGTTTTCCAGCAGATATTCCAGAGGTCTCTATCTACTTCCAATGTCCCACAGTCATGGAAACACTCCACAATCATTCCCATTCCCAAGAATACAGACCCATAGCCCTCACCTCCCTTGTTATGAAGGCCTTTGAGAGGATTGTGAAAGCTCACATTATCAGCGCCACAGCTTCAAAGATGGATCCTCTTCAGTTTCCATATTGTGCCAAAAGAGGGGTGGATGATGCCAAAATCTGCATATTGAATGCCATCCATGAACATGTAGAAAGCCCAAATTCTTTTGCCTGGCTCCTATTTGCAGATTTCTCATCTGCCTTTAACACCATTCAACCTCACATGCTGGCTAAAAAACTTATGGACTATTTCAACCTGGATCATCAGCTGATTCTGTGGATTACAGACTTTCTGACCCAAAGAACACAGACGGTGCTGGTCAACAAGAGGTTCTCTGACATCAGATACATGTCCACTGGCTCACCCCAAGGTTGTGTCCTCTCACCACTACTTTTCATCTTGTACACAGATGACTGTAGAAGCCGCCATGCTGATCGTCACCTAGTGAAGTTTGCTGACGATACTGTTCTCCCTTCCCTGCTACATGGTTCTGTCCAAGATCACGGGCCTGTCCTCAGTGAGTTTGTGGAATGGTGTGATAGCTCATTTTTGGAGCTAAATGTTACAAAGACCAAGGAGATGTTCATTGACTTCACTAAGCGTGGAGGAAGCAGGACTGCAACTACAATACAATCCATGGGGAACCAGTGGAAGTTGTACATGAATATAAATACCTGGGCACTATCATTGATGACAAACTGCGTTTTGACTCTAATACAGAGGTGATTATGAAAAAATGTCAACAGAGGCAGTATTTATTGAGGAAGCTTTACTCCTTTGGAGTGAACAGGAAGATTCTTAGCATTTTTACACCTCCTTTATTGAAAGTATACTGACCTTTTCATCCATGTGCTGGTTTCACTCCCTCTCAGTCAAAAATAAGAAACACCTCCAGAGCATTGTGAACACATGTTCTAAAATCATTGGCCACCCTCTTCAGTCTCTGACATCACTGCACGACAAGGCAACATTAAGGAAAGCCAACTGCATCCTAGAAGACACTACCCATGTCCTACACAGGGTTTTTGAATGGCTGCCCTCTGGCAGGCGTCTGCGCTGTCCTCTGGCTAGGACTAATAGGAGGATGGCCACCTTTACTTTTGAGGCTATTCGCCTTTTAAACTTGAATCCAAGCCCCCTCCTCCTCCATCTCCTGGGACTAACCCCCCCTTACACTCCTGTCTGTCCTATTCTTTTTTTGTCTAAGAATTTTGTCTAAGTTTTTTTAATTGAATTGATTTGAATTGAAATGATTGCAAAAGACATGTTGAGGTGACAAGTGTCAATTCATGTGCATATTATTCAGGCCTATAGCCTACTAGATGGCTAGTTGCCAAGGCTACATAAAAAGACCAAACTACCAAAATCTACATATTTTATTTTCACAATTTCTATCTAGGCCTTCCTTATTTGGTGTACTGACTAGACATTATTGAACATATTAATCTGTATTAAAGTAGGCTAAAGTGTTTTTTTTTTTTTTTGGGGGGGGGGGGGGGGGACTTTTTGCAGGTTGGGATGTCTGAGTAAGCAACGTAGGACACACATGGCGACAGGGAGGTGACGGCAGTGTGTATATCGAGTTACCCGTCCTACTTCTGGTAGAATACAGAGGTTTTTTAGAGTGTAACTCCAGCGAAAATTGACCCCAGGGTCTGCATTAAAACACATCAAATAAGCAGTGTAGACAGTATTTTTCATTGATCAACCACTACAGAGCTTGTCCTGGTATACACTATAGCCCCAAATCGCAAACAGTGGATTAGCGAAGGGTGGTATGCTAACAACCAAAAGACAACAGATTAATCAAAGGCGGTAGAAAATAATAAAAGTTTTTCATTTCTTTTTAAAACCAGCAACTGTTGGAGCAGATCTTATCTCCAAAGGGAGTTGGTTCCAGCAGTGGAATAAGTGTATAATAGACATAAACAGGGTGATAACATTGAATTGGTTGTAGCTTTTTGTGTGTTATCACCTATTTTCTAACTCTAGGGTGGTATACCTTGCTAAAAATCCCTATGAGACCCTCAGATGGTACCGACAGACCCCCCTCAAGGACTATATGTAACCTTTTCACTGAAATGTGAATTCTACTGCAACAAATTCTGAAATAATAATAGATAATAAAATATAAAAAAGTCAAGCCAATGCCACAGGCCCTCACTCACCCAATCTATGTGCAGTTGGTAAATGATGATGAGGCACTCAGAAGCTATTTCTTGTGATGTAATATCCTTAAGTGAAGTGAGAGGTCTGAGAAGTCTGATCATGATGTTTCATTTATATAAGGTGACAAGGAAACATGGTGGTTTTTGAGTTGCCCATGTGAGCAACCTCAGATTATCATTCACAAACATGTTTCTCACATTCGTTGGACCTTACATATTATGTTTAGTTATAAGAAATTGCTGGGTTATGGATATAATCAGGCAGCATCATGCACAAAGTAAAGGCCTGTGAGAATTTTGGTATGAAAGCAAGCCACTATGCTAGATGCCTCAAGGTGACCCTGATAGTTCATGATGGTGGCACTATGGGAAATGGTTTGGTCATATAGTTTTGACATATTTACAGAATCAGAGGAAAAAAAGAATGGTAACATTGCGAGGAATTGGTAACATGGGCGAGGAAAAACTCTTATTAACTTAGTAACTATTCATTCATTCACTTCCTTTTTTCTAGCTCGCAAAATCGCGGTTGTTCTGTTTACACATTAAAACCATATTACACTTCGAATTTCGCCTCCAAATTGTAGTAACTACATCTACGAAGTCTAAGGAAGATAACCATGTAGTCTGTTCAAAGATAAGATAAATTTTGACAGAACTACAGACCTCGTAAAAGTAGTACCTAAAATGACTCCATTCACTTCATTGCAAAATCGCGGTTGGTCTGTTTACACATTAAAACCATACTAACAATTTACATTTCGACTCCACATCGCTGTAACACCATACCAAGGGTCTTAAGAAGTGAGTCAATTTGGCTGATTACGTTAACGCATTTCCAGGGCTTGTCAGCTCAAAAAAAGCAGTGGCTATTGCTAACGCATTCATTTTCAATGCCTAGCATGTTAGCTAACATTAATAGGTTGCATATGACAACAGCAAACGTTTACGTTAGCCTAACTTACTTATTGTTGACGTTGACCCAACACGTTCATACAGTAAGTTAGACCATAGACTGATAAGGACGTCCATCAAACTAAAAGGGTTCGTTCTTCGATGTCTCTCCTTGTAATCCACTTAATTAGACTACACCTAGGTTTTATTTACGTAAAAACTCCACTCTTAACCACTCGTGTAGCCAATTCACTTGTCTAATGTATCTTAAGGACGATGGCAGAGTCCTCTGCCGCCCCTGCCTCTCCTTCCGATTCTCTCTGTTGCCCGGCGTGTCACATGCTAGCTAACTCTTCAGCCTCCTTTAGTGGATATGCTACTTGTAATAAATGCAGACTAATAGCTAGCTTGGAGGCGAGGATAGGTGAACTAGAGAATCGCATCCACACACTGTATCAGATTAGCAAACAGCTAGTGGCAGAACCCCTGGTAAATTGTGTGGATGCACCAGCCGTCAGCACAGTTAGCACAATCATGACAGCCCCCTCGCAGCAAGGGGATAGCTCTTGGGTGACTGTAAGGGGAGCTAGACCCAAGCGAAAGCAGCCTGTTGGGCCTGTTTCGCCTGGATCGCCCGCCTCATCGCTTTTCACCTGGTCATTCAATGTCTCAACCTGGTAATTTCAAGTCTCAACCAGGTAAGTCGAGCAGGGCTCGTGATTGTGATGTACAAGATAATTGCAATTATTGTTTTGAGCAAGGGCATTGGAAGAGGGACTGTCCGTTGTTAAAAGCACGCAACAAGTCAAGGGCAAGTGGGAAATTTGCTGGTTGTGTGGCTAAAAGTAGGCCTGCTGTTGTTGATAAGCATGTTGAGTCTGTTAAAGCTGATGTGTCTCCTGCTTCTAAGTCTGTGTCCAAGGCTTTGGATTCTGAGCGTCCAAATGTGCCAGTGGAGATGGTTGGAACAACAAGTGTATCAGATGTTGATTACAGTCCATTTATTTCTGATGGTTTTGTCTCCCTGTTAGGTGATGCTCAGAGGACTCCAGTGAAAATTCTCCGCGACACAGGGGCTTCAGAGTATTTCATTAGCCAGTCTGTTCTGCCTTTTTCATCTGTCTCAGATACAGGGAGTGTTGTGTTAATCCGTGGTATTGGGCTTCAATCTTTTTCGGTGCCATTGCATAAAATCTGCTTGTACTCTGGGTTTGTTAATGGGGAGGTCACCATTGCTGTTCGTCCATCTTTGCCCATAGATGGTGTGGACATCATTGTTGGAAACAATATTGCGGGTCATTGTGTTTGGCCAGAGGGGGCGCCAGCACCGCCTCCTGTGGTTAAAATGGAGGTTAAGCCATTGGCTGAGCCTGACTAGTGTCTCAAACAGTTTCCAGAAGTGTTCACGGCCTGTGCTGTGACGCGGGCCATGGCTCGTACACAGGCTGAGGACACATCTAAAGTATCCAAGTCTAGCGTGAAATTGTTTGTTCCAAAACTACCAACTCCTCTTTCTCGTAGTGAAGTGGGGCATGCCCAGAGTAAAGATAAAGATCTTGAAAAGTATTTTAATCTGGCCTCAGATGAGTCTAGTAATTACTGTGTTCGAGATGGCTTATTGCTTCGCAGGTGGCTGCCACATGCATGCACGGAGGTGGCAGATCCAGTGTTGCAGGTTGTACCCAGATAGCAAGCATAGTCGGCCCGATTCTGGCTGAGTGCTGGCAGTGTCGGCTGAGGTCCGAGTCGGCTGAAGCACAGTAAACACAGTCGGCCCGATCCTGGCTGAGTGCTGCTTCTGTCGGCGGAGTTTCAGGTCGGCTGAGGCACTGTCCCCTTGAATGGGCCGACACTGACACGCAGTAGTTGGGCTGATTACTGAGTGTCTTATTTGGCCCGATTGGGGTTTGATGGGCTACTGCCAGTTTTCGAATCAATCTCGGCAGACGGATTTCATACAGTGTGTGGCCCGATACTTCAGGAACGAACACTGATCAGTATCGAGGCTGTTGGCGGCAAAAATGAAACATTTAGCGACAGCCGGACGCTAAACGTACATGGCCCAATTATGTGAAGTGACTGTCGGCCCATTACATGTGGAAGAGCCACGAGCAGAGCAACTGTTCAGTTTGAAACCAGCAGGACGGCGCGAAACTGTCTCGTTTTGGACACTGCCTGTGGTAAGTAACATGCAACTTTACCTGTTATTGCATGTAAATCATTATGAATGTACGTAGGCTTATTATTGCAGACAAAGTTTAACAAGTAGCATAACAAGAATGGGTGTTTCAATCTAACCCCCTTGACGATGACGAAGCTAGCGGTAACATACGTTATGATTTCTTAGCCTACTTTGTTGGCCTAATTAGCTGCTACCTTTAACGTCAGTGTTGGTGGTCAAAAACGTTCAGTGCTGTAACGTTAGCTATACTTGCATAATTATGTGGTTTTCAAAGAAAAGTGTGATCTAATCATTTTAGAAATAGCTTAACAGTTAACCAGTATTGCATGACTTAGAATATAGCGATTGGTAATTGGGCATTTCATCGTTATCTATCCAACTTCAGGCACTAGGCAGGCAGGACTGAGACTGTATGCCTTAAGAGAGTGTGTGTGTGAGAGAGAGAGCGATGGTAGCAGGGTGGGTCCTGTCCTGGTCATGTAAAGCTCATCAAAATCTGTATTTTAAGGTCGTTCTGTATTTTGTACTGAGGGGTTGTTTTATGATCATGTAATCATTTTGAGCACATATACTTCCATTAACCTAACGTTACTGTGACTTTTTTTAAATGTACACCTCAGAATCCAGGCCACACTGACCAGAGACCTGCCTGCACTGAAGGCTACTGTATACATGTGTGAACCATTTCTTGTGTTGGAAAAACAGGAGACCTGAAGAGCTCTTGGTAAGTTGTACATTGATTTAATAGAATAAGTAATACATTTTTGTTTAGATGAGCCAAATCATAGGAATCAGCTTTCATCTAGGCCTGTGTTTTGTGATGTGTCATTTTTAGATGCTTTTGGTTTGCCTCATCCATTATGTCAGCAAAGAACAGGAGTGGGCAGGAAACATGCGCTGTTGAAAACATGGCCAACCAACTGGAGCACCCACAAGGCTCTTGTGAAGGAAGTCCACAAGTGCTTCAGGTCTGTATGTGTTGACAAATATGTCTTGCTCTTGGTGATTGTTAAATGCTGATATATTACCAATGACAATCACACAATGTCAATGTTGCCCAAAATAACTACCAGGGAGGTGTTACCAAGACAGCTGCAGAATGGCAAGACTGGGCTTTAGTAATATTTTGTCAGACAGTAAAGGATACATAGTTTAATGATTTTTTTTTCTTTTCTTTTGAAATGACATGCTGTCCATGCATCTCAAATTGAAGGATGGATGGAAAGAACTCTTTGATCAACCCCCACAGAGAGCTGAGGTGGCTATCTGTAAGTATATTTGAGTGGACAAACAGAACTTCTGACAGATGACATGTTGAAATCTTGCTTTAGACCTCATAATGATCTTATAATATTCTTTTATACCTAAATGCAGTTTGGAGACACCCCCGGCTGGTAGTGCTGCTGAAACTGGTGGAGGCAACAATGAAGCGGCAACAGAAAGAGAAGGCAGGTGGCAAATGTTGCTGCTATTGAAAAATACTTTGAGAGTGAGTGTGTGTGCATGTATGTAGCTGGGTAGGTCATGGTACATGGTACAAAAATACAGAATTTAAAGCACTTAACACTTAACTCACAACCCACAACTACTGACAATGGAATTACTCTTTTAGAGTGAGTGAGTGAGGGAGAGAGATAGAATATTTCTGTAAATGTTTAATGTTAATTTAGAATCATTTATTTCTTTGAATCATTATACAGTTTTAAAATGTTTAATTGTTTGTGTTTTTGTATATGAAAGAAGTCGATTGTTGTAGATAAAAGTAGATTGTATATTTTAACTTGTTTAATTTCTAAAGTGGATATATGTAAAAGCTTGTATAATTTTTAAATGTTTGTTTTATTTACAAGGTTGTGTTTGTCAAACTTGTTAATAAAAGTAGCTTGTGCTTTTAATTACTAGTTCTGGATTTGTGTTTATTTTCAAGTACTTTTGGTAGTTAGTGGGCCACATGTGGCCCGGGGACCCAGCCGACATTCAGCCAACACTCAGTCAGATCAGTTTTATAGTGCGTGGGCCAGTACAGGCCCAGAGGCCCAGCCGACACTCAGCCAACACTCAGTCAGATCAGTTTTATAGTGTGTGGGCCAGTACAGGCCCAGAGGCCCAGCCGACACTCAGCCAACACTCAGTTATATAGTGTGTGGGCCAGACCTGGGCCAACAGAATGCATGACAGTCATTTCACAGTGTGTGGGCCACACCTGGGCCAACAGAAACAATAAGAGTCATTTCACAGTGTGTGGGCCACACCTGGGCCAACAGTTCCAATAAGAGTCATTTTACAGTGTGTGGGCCAGACCTGGGCCAACAGAAACAATGAGAGTCATTTTGCAGTGTGTGGGCCACACCTGGGCCAGAGGAAATTATTTGTGTCAGTTATCAGTAATTGGGCCATTGTTGGGCCGGAGGCCCAGCCAGAACTGGGCCAACACTCACAAAACCCTGAGGCAAGGTAGTGGGCCAGAGGTGGGCCGGTCAAATTTTGCTATCTGGGTAGTGCCTGAAGAATATCGTGGTGTGGTATTAAATACTGTCAAATGTGATACTATGTGAAAGCTATTGCTGCTTCTTGGCTCTAACTTAACATTCCAATCAGTATTGCTAACTGGTTGTGCTTTAGGCAAAACTGACTGGTTTATGTACCACTGCCTCAGTGTTTAGTGTGTGTGTGTGTGTGTGTGTGTGTGTGTGTGTGTGTGTGTGTGTGTGTGTGTGTGCTGTTGTGTGACTTCATTTATAATGGCGACAGTACAACCAGATATCACACAAGAGCTTGAAAGCATGTAACATGTTTAATCTTTTTCTAACATTGTCAACTATTCATGGAAAGGTGTATTCATTGTTGATCATATCATGCAAATTAAGTGTGTTTTCTTCTGCATATTAACACAATTTGGCTGCTCTGGGAAAATGTTCTATATCCATGTGTTTTATGGTTCACACCTGCATTATTAAGAGAGCTCAGGCCAATAAATGGCCCTTGATATGTACAGTGTTATTATTATTTTTTCCCATGAACATTAACATTATTTTAATGATGTTTGGAATGGGTAAATGAAAAATTATTGCCACCATAAGGTGCCCCTTTTTTATTTGCCATCAAAGGATACAAACAAAAAGGGTACAACTATGCACCTTGATTAAGGGGCACATTTTTGTACTGTTGAGGGTACTGCTCCAGTGACAAGCCTTTGTACCCCTACAGGTACAATTATGTACCTTTATGTACATTTATTTCTGAAAGCCATCTCAGTCAAGGATGAGATTGCAGACAAACACACATTATTACAGTTTTTTTACAATTGCTAAAACAGATTTTGTTTTTAAAACCTTATTTTGGTTTAACACTACTGAGCAGTCATTACACAATACACACTACATCAAAAAATAGAAAAGTGTTCAGGGCAGGGCATATATCTCCTGGGGGTAAAATGCAATAATGCACAATGATTATTGCAAGAGTGATGACAAGGGCCTGGCACACGTCCTGAAATACGCTGACCCCACACATAAAGATAGTTTGCCCCAGCATGTTTCATCTTTTTTTGTCTGCCATCATCAGAGTACATATTACAAATTGAAATGTGACTTGAGAAAGTAGCAAACATTAGGGAGACAAAACCTGTGCCAATACCAATATGCGTTGGTAGATATCCGAGTTGCCCTTAAAACCATTGAGGGTTACATGTGCAAAAAAAGTGAATTTTGCAGATAAAATCAAATATATGCTACTAAAATAGGGAACTTAGACATTACATAACATGTACACATGGTCTGAATATAAGGATAGTTACTGAAAGGTGAAAAATGGGTGTTACAGGTTTCTACTTTGCTGTATTAAATTTGTAGAGAACACTGAATAACTCCAATGCTGCACCTTCGGCAGGTAGACTGCGAATAAATAACCTGACTGATTGAAGAAGGAGGCGTGGCAAACTCTGTCACGCTCCTCCCGAACTTCCGTTTGTAAAACGCCATTAGCTGTGTAACAAGGACTGTTTGTACTTCTGAGTGGGAAAGTTCCCTCTACAGACAAACATACATACCCCAGATATGTGAATTTTGCTTTGAATTTATTTTTTGAAGTGATCAGTTTTATGTGGAAAATCTTCTTTTCTGTACATATTTTGCACATTGCAAATATAAAAATATATATGAACTGAATTATAAACTTCAGTTTATGCTTCCTTAGATCAGCTTGTAAGGTCAGTACAAAGTCTCTACACATCTCTATACATCTCTCAAGTCCTATTTTAACAACTCAACAAGAAAAGATCTTTGATCCTTTTTTAGTGAATAGATGTTACCAATATATTACATTAGCTTTAGTTTTAGACATTAGACTTTACACTTTGTCCGACATGTACACCTTCTACATGTACATCTTTAACATCTCTTTTTGTACAAAATCACAAGGATGAGCTTGCAGACAAACAACATTATTACAGTTTTTTCCCAATTGCTAAAACAGATTTTGTTTTTAAAACCTTCCTTCAAAACACTACTGAGCAGTCATTACACAATACACACTACATCAAAAAATGGAAAAGTGTTTATGGCATATATTTCCTAAAGAAATACTTATTGTTTACAATAAAAATGCATTTTGCATACAAAAAAGAAAAGAAAGTATGTATCATAAACCATAGGTTTATGTTGAGGAGTTGCTTGTTGCAGCTTATTGGGCATTATGTTGGTTATCCTGGGGAATAGTAAATGTGGCATTTGACACCTTTGGGTACTCAAATGAGATGGGCTTGATCAGAGGTTCCAGACTGATGAACACAATGGCTCGTTTTGCAGATGGAGTTGGAGGAGGACTTCCTGAGGATTCTGGTATAGTGACAGTCTCTGGGTTTTGATCTGTAGCATGACTGGAGTCACCCACCGTGGTAGGACTGATAGAAGGTCTGTCCACAACAGCAGTTGATTCGAACATGGGAGATGTAGTGAATTGTGAGGAGGAATTAGCTGTAGCTGTGAGCTCAGTGTCCACTGTAATGTTGCCCTGCAATTCTGTAACATTCCCTTGCAGTGGATTTTGAGTCCATGACTGAGAAGAGTGGGTTGAACTGGTGATATTGGATGCTGGTTTGCTACTCTCAGTTGCCGCTGTGCTGATAGGTTGCACTAGCGGTGTTGTTAAGGCAGGTGCACTGTTTTTTATTGGTGCACTAGTTGTGATTGTTGGTGACAGACTTAATGCTCCTGTGCTGGATAGTGATGAGCTGTTAGATGTGGGTGTGACAACAAATGGCTGAGCTGATGTTGAAACAACTGAAGCAGGTATACCTGTTGTGGAGTTTTGAGCTAAGGTGACAGTAGCATGTTCTGTGACTACAGTGTTCTGTGATTGACTCATGTTCCCAGTTGAAGATGTGACTGAATCCTGGGGTGGCGAGGATGTCTCTGTTGAGGAGAATACTTCAGTGGGGTTTGTGATTGTGTTTGTTTGATTTTCGACATCAGGACCACCAGTGATTGTTGTTTGGATGGAGTTTTGGGATGTTGTACTGAGTTCTGATTGGCTGGTATGTTGTCCTTGTTGTGTTGATGGCGATGTGACTGTCTCAGCTAAGGTGTGAGTTGTGTTGTATGTTACTGCTGTTGAGAGAACTATTAGGTCTTGCTGTTGACAGAGATATATTACTTGATTTTGGTGTTGTGCTGTTGACTGAAACTGAATTTGTGGATGGGAATGTTGCTGCTGAGTCTGTGCCTGCTGTTGATGGGACCTCATTAGGATGGGATGTGTATGCTAACATGCTACTGGTCGTCAGGGATTCTGTGGGCTTTGTTGTAAACACATGTGACCCTTCAGTGGGAGATGTTGAATGTGAAAACAAAGGGCTGGCGGTTGCTGTGGCTGTTGGTGGTGAAGAAGTGGTTGTAGTTGCTGACTGTGAAGAAGAGTTCCCTGTTAGTGGAAGTGAACTGGTGACAGAACTGCCACCTGAAGGTGAAGCTGCAGACTCTGGCTGTTCTGGGTGCTGTGTGGTGCTACTGAAAGCTCCTGCTATGGACACTGATGTAGTTCCTGGCCCAACAGAAGTGGCCACCATCGAGGCAGGTGATGCATTTGTAGCTCCTGGCTGGGTTTGAGAAGTTGAACTCCCATCAGTAACTACTGCTGCAGACACGGTTGGTCCTGCAGGAAGCGTAGTGGTGTTTACATTGATGGATTTAGCTGTGGTCACGCTATGGTCTGTCGAGTCTAGCACTGTTGTTGCTGTTATTGGCGATTTAGCTGATGAAACTATGGGTGTGGTCACTGTTGAGAGGTCTGAGGGTGCAATACTAAGTAATGATGTGGCTGATGTTGGTTCTTTAGAAAGAGCAGTGGTTATATTTACTGACAAAGATGTAGGTTGAGGTCTAACACTAGTGTTTAACTGTTCAGTGAGAGGATTTGGTAAGGAAGGGGAGGTCTTAGTAGCTGAAGTGTTTTTTGAAATTGCAGTTGAAGCTTGTTTTGTTTCAGGTGTTGATTGTGTGGGGCTTGCTGAGCTGTTGTTTAACTGAGTAGCGGAAGATACAAACTGTGGTGATGTGCTGTTGTCTAAAGTATTTCCTGATGGTGTAGTTGCTGTTGTGAATTGTGTTGGAGTGATTGTGGTGGTGAATCTGGGAATGGTTGGACCATCTGCAGATACATGTAGCATTGATGCACTGTTGTCTAAAGTATTAGTGTAAGTACTAGTTGCTGACGGTGTAGTTGCAGTCGTAAATTCTGTAGAAGTGGCCGTGGTGGTGAAAATTGTTTGTGTTGTGGTCGACTCTGATGACTTTTGGTCAGATGTTGTTATTACACTTGAAGCAGAGTCTGGTATGGTTGAACTAGTTGTAGATACATGTTGTGTAGATGCACTGCTGTCGAAAATATTAGTATAAGATACTTGTGTAGATGTTTGAGCTGTACCTGATGATTGTGCTTTAGTTAGATCTGATGTTGAAAATGTGTCAGTCGATGTCAGTTGAGTCATAGATTGATTTGGCACAGATGTCATTGCAGATGTGACTGTCGATGTCAGCTGAGTCATGGATTGATATGGCACAGTTGTCACTGCAGATGATGCTGCACCTGTGGATGATGTAATGGTATTGCCAGTGGAGGAATCCTGGGGGGCTGCCTGGGTCAGTGTTGTAGGTTGTAGAGAAACCGTATCGGCTGAAGTCGGCATATATTGGGATGATTCATGAGCTAAGGATGATGTGGTTTGAAGATGAGCTGTGTAGGATGAAGAGGAATTTGATGATGTGACAGATGTTCCTAAGGAAGATGTAGATATTACAGGTGTTTCTGAAGAGGTCACAGAAATTGCTTTATTTGTTTCTCCTGAAGATACAGCTATGCTTGTAGTAACTGAGGCTGTTGTTGGTTGTGTTGAAGTAGTTGTTGTGTCAGGTGATGACAAAGCTTTTGGCGTGGTAGGTTCTGCTGATGCCCCTGGGGTATTATCTGCTACAGAGGCATTTGAGTTAGAAGTTGATATTGCAGATGCTGAAACAGAGTTTTTAGTTGTAGGTTGTTCTTGTGTAAGAGTGGTAAGCTGGGGTGCGGTTGACACAGTTGTAGATGCTGAAGTTGGTGTGACAGATGGTGGTGTTACAGTTGTTGGTTGTGTTGTTGATGTAGGCACAGATGTACTTGTAGAGTCAGTTACAATGTCTACCATAGTAGATGCTGTTAGTTGAGACAATGTTGGAGAGGATACTGGTGACATGTGACCACCTGACATGTGAGCAGCATCTGGGGATGTTGTTAGTTGTGATTGGATATTGGTAGTTTTTGTTTGGGTGGTAGATATGTGTGTGTTGGACTCTGAAAATGTCATGCTTGATGTCAGCTGTGACATGGATTGATATGGCATGGTTGTCATTGCAGATGATGCTGCACCTGTGGAGGGTGCAATGCTGTCGTTGGTTGCTGGATCCTGGGGAACTGTTTGGGTAAGTATAGATGTTGTGAGCGGAGAAACTGTTTTGGTTGTAGACAATTGTGTTGTAGTTTGGGTTATGCTTGATAGAGTAGTTGAATGATCGGTAACGGCTGCTGCTGTGGATACCTGTGGAACAAATGTATATACCAATGTTAAATTGGTTGACATTGGTGGATATGTTACCTTAGATATAGACTTTGTGATATGCATTGTTGGTGATGCTGTTGATGACAATTGAGAGGAGGAAGGCATTTTGTCTGCAGTGTGTGAGATTGTGGTAAGCTGTGAATCTGCATTGTCTTTGGTGGAAGACTTTAAGACACTTGATGTTAAACCTTGTTGCAGTGTTGATGTGGTGTTATATACAACTGCAGATGTTGAGTTTGATCTTAGTGAAGAGGATCCACTTGTGGAGGGCAATTGTGAATTGTGAGTGTCACTTCCAAGTGTTGTGGATGACGATGCCAATGGTACCGGTGTGGAAATTAAAGATGAGGGAGATGACAGATTGATCGCATGCTCCCCATTGTCTGATGGTGTTTCAAGGCTTTGGCCTGATGAAACACTTTCTTGAGATGTGCTGAATTGAACGTCAGTTATATATTCAGTAAATAACAATGAGGTCAGGTGTTTGGAAGTTGTGATGGGACTGGTGGTAGATGTTGTGTCAGGTTTTATGCCTGTGAGTTGTGAATCTCCAGAGACTGATGTCAGGGTTTGCCTGGGTGATGTTTCCTTGTAACTAGTGGTAAGTGTTGTGTCAGATAATGGAGAATAATCAGATGTCGATGTTACTTGTGTCTCATTGATTAAGTCTTGTAATGGAGTTTATGCATGTGTGTCTGCAGAAGATGTTGCTGTAGATGACAGCTGTGTACTAGGTAGTATGGCAGGTGCACTTGTCATTGACAGTGAAGTCAATGTATCTTGGGATGTTTCATGTGCTAGTGTTGACGTGGATTGAAGAGTAGATACATATGTCAAACCTGAAGTGTTTAATATTGATGGTGATGTCACTGACTTTGTGGTAGGTATTGTTGTTGCTGCTGTTGCTGATAATGGTAGGGAAGAGTTTGAGACTGTGGTTAGATGTGATGAAGTTGTTATATTGGGCTCTGGTGAGGAGGATTGACTTGCTTCATAGATTAAAGGCATTGCTGATACAGGTGTTGTAATTGTATGATCAGTGGTGTGCTCTGTTCCAGGGACAATTAGTGTCTTGTTTTCGGTCAACACAGTGGCTATGGATTTTGTGGTTGTGTGCAAGCTGCTAGTTGGCGTTGACTGTGGTGTGGAGGAAGATGATGGAGTTGGAGTCGCTGATGCTGATGCACTGGATGGAGGTGTGTTGCTAGCAGAAGTAGATGTTGAATGATGTACCTTAGTGGTTGTGGTCAGCATCTCCACGCTTACAGATCCTGTGAGAGCAGAGGCCGCAACAACATGAACAAAACAGGATTAGGTAAAGAAGAGTCATATGTCATATTCTTGAATTTCCCCTTGAGGATCAATAAAGTATCTATCTATCTATCTATCTATCTATCTATGTTGAGTATACAGTATAAAGTTAAAGGCAGAGGCTGCGAGTCGATTTCACACAAAGGTTGTTGAGGTTTTGAGGTTAACAGCCACTCAAACTAAACCCCTCCCTTCCATGCTCCTGAAGTAAAGTGTTCATTGGATGGAATTATTCATGGCTCTGACTGAGACACTCTTCAGGAAGTACTCAGAGTCCCTCACATTCACATTTTGTTTTGTTGCAGCTTTATATAAAAACAATTGTTTAAATTCATTTTTCCCCTCATCAATCTACACTCAATGTATTGTAATGACAGACCGAAAACAGCAATGTCTGCAAATTTAAAGGAATCTTTGAAAGATCACATTTACATAAATTATTCAGATTCAGACCCATAAGGGCAGACGTGAAAAGAAAATCACACATTGTCTGCCCAGCTTTAGTCAGTAGCCTACTTAGTGAATTCAAGATGACCCTTCCCCTTATATCTTTAGCATGTACATTAGTCATGAAATGGACTGAAGTGGATAACTATTGCAACTCAGCTGGAACTCAAAAGTGTTATGACCATTACAGCACTTTAACCATATGAATGAACACTATATGTAATATGCCACTATCTTCAAATTCAGTTTTGATGGTGTATGGGGCGGTGTTAGCGTAGTGGCTAATGTGCTGGGTTAGCATGCAGTAGCCTGAAAAGTTGTGGGTTCAATACCCGGCTTCCACCGTTGTGCCCTTGAGCAAGGCACCTAACCCTGAGTTGCTCGGGGAACCCTTGTAATATAATTACAGTGCATGAAAATGCACTGTTCTGTTATCCGAAGTCTTCTTCTTCTTCTTCTTCTTCTTCTTCCCACCAAATTTCTGCGTCTAATTCAGCTTTACCCGTTTAACGTAGAAACTTTGTTCAAACTTTGTAACGTAGGTCTTGTAAGGACACGTGGGGAATGTATTTTTCACTTTTGTAAGCTTTATACTTTTTGAGATATTAATAAAAAAACAAGCTTATTTTTCCCCATAGACTTAATATGGGCTGATGACATCACAATGGGCTAATTAACTTGATTTGCACCTGTATCAACTTCCAGCTGCTCACTACTAGGACCCATCAAAGGGCCAGTTAAACTGATTGCACCTGTATCCACTGCTTTATGCTTAACTAGGCCAACTCTCTTTGTGTCTCTCCATTCTAGGATATCCATATCAAGGATATAAGGCACATTCCATCCAACTTTCTATCCATTCATCCTCTTCAAACCATTCACTCATCCACCCATTAAACTATACATCAACATCCATTAAACAATCTGCCTATCAACATCAATTACACTATCTACATTCAACTTTTAAACTATATACTCTGTCTCAGGCTTTAAGCATACAATCTGGCTCTCTTAAGACTACTATTTCCTCTGCCCACAACTGTTTCAAAATACATGTCCTCACTACAATAATTCACTATTAAATAATTTAACTATTTAAACTACTCAACTATTTAACTGTTCAGCCATTTCAACTGTCAGTTGTTATCAACTATGACTCCTCCCAACTGTTTCCAAATCAAAGTTTGTTTGGCATTTTATGTTAATATACAGTATGTTTATATTTTCATGCACTGGTAATTTCCTCGAAATTACATTTTCTAGTTACAGTGCATGAAAATGCACTGTACTGTTCTTCCTAGGCAACTTCTTATTATTATTATTCCGCTTACCACTTTTTCCGTCCTCTTGAACAGTTTAACTTAGAAATATCATTCAAACTTTGTAACGTAGGTCTTCAAACAGATCGGGTTGCTATGTGTTTTCAACTTTGAAACTTTTATACTTTTTAAACTATTAAAGAAAAACTTTTTAAAAATCCCCATAGACTTAACATTGCCGATTGTGACATCATAATACGGCCGTTAAGCAATTAGAATCCTATGGCAGGTGTTCAGGCCACCTGGATCAACTACCAGTCTCAGGCTTTAAGCATACAAACTGGCCCTATTAAGACTACACATCCTGTTCAACTGCTTCCTCTGCCAAAAACTGTTTCAAAATAAAAGTCCTCACTACAATATTTCACTATTAAACAATTTAACCCTTTAAACTACTGAACTTTTAAACTGTTCAGCCATTGTAACTGTTACTTGTCATCAACTATGACTCCTACCCACTGTAGCTAGTTAGCATGTTAACATTGTTAGCATGCTAGTTAGCATTTTTAGCAAAACTGTTAAAAATGATTAGCTAAGTTAGCTAAGTAACATGGTTAGCATGTTGGTTAGCATAACTGCTAAAAATGATTAGCTAGGTTAGCTAAGTCATATAATTAGCATAGTTAGGATGTTAACATTGTTAGCATGCTAGTTAGCATAGTTAACATAACTACTAAAAATGATTAGCTAGGTTAACATAGTTAGCAAAACTGCTAGAAAACATTAGTTAAGTTAGCTAAGTAGCATTACTAACATAGTTAGCATGTTTTGCAAAACTGCTAGAAAACATTAGCCAAGTTAGCTAAGTAACATGGTTAGCATGTTAGCATTGCTAACACTGCTAAAAAACATTAGCTAGGTAACATGGTTAGCATAGTTAAAAATCTTAGCATAACTGCTAGCAAACATTAGAGCCATTTCAACTTTCAGTTATCGTCAAATATCTACCTATACACAGCCATTAAACTATTTGAATATCAACATTCATTAAACTGCTAGAAAACGTTGGCTAAGTTAGTGTGGTGATTTTATCTAGACATAATAACTTGTGTGTGTGCATGCTGGTTTATTAGAAGCATGCTGGTTTATTAGAAACATTCCATCTTATATAAGGATATTGTTTATGCAACTGTTATGCAACATTTACTGGAAGTCATGAGACTGAGCGGTCAGAGACTAAGAGTGAAACTGAGGAGGAATGGCAGTGAAAGTAAAACCAAACAGGGCTTAGAAGAAGTGGAGGGGTTTACAAGAAAAGGAGGCAGAACCAAAAGTGAAAGTACACATAGAACCAAAACAAACGCATACTCTGCCTGGCAACAGATTACACATAGGACCTGGTCACATGTATTCTGCCTAGTAACACACATTTTTTAATGTTTAAATGAGAAGGGTTTTCCACCAATATCTCAAGTCCCAAAACGTTCTGATTGGCTAAAAGGGGCCTGGTGACGTTCCTGAGGATAGGAACGCCTCCCAGGCCCCTGAGAGCATAAAAGAAAGAGCTCAGGCACACTCAGATGAGATCTCATCGGGGTAGCAGCTGCCACTCATCACTCTATTGCCTGACGGTCCAGTCCTGACGCTGTTTGGATTGTATTATCACTGCAATACGGTGAATAAAGGATCAACAGTCTTCAGCTTCTCTCGTCTTGGTGTTCTCCTTCGGGTCTTTGACATCAGAGTGCTAGTTGGATTGGAGGTTCGGGAAAGTGGATGGTTTTTCCACGACATTAGCTAAGTAGCATGGTTAGCATGTTAGCATTGCTAGCACTGCTATAAAACATTAGCTAAGTAGCATGGTTAGCATAGTTAAAAATCTTAGCATAACTGCTAGCAAACATTAGAGCCATTCCAACTTTCAGTTATCGTCAAATATCTACCTATACACAGCCATTAAACTATTTGAATATCAACATTCATTAAACTTCCAGTCTGTCAACAACTTTTAAACTATTTACCTTCAACTTTTAAACGTTCTACTATTAAACTATCTATTAAACTATCTATTAAACTAGCTGTCTATCAACAACTTTTAAACTATCTACTGTCTATCAACAACTTTTAAACTATCTACATTCAGCTTTTAAACAGTCTACTTTTAAACTACCAACTTTTATTAAGCTATGCAACCACCATGTCTATCCTAACATCACCGTAGTATCCATCTCTGTATTATATGTTTTAACTATACATGATATTTTACATCACAACTTTAGCATTTTCATGCACTGGTAATTCCTTGGAATTGCATTTCTAGTTACAGTGCATGAAAATGCACTGTACTGTTCTTCCTAGGCAACAACAACTTCTTTTTCTTCTTCTTATTATTCCGCTTACCACTTTTTCCGTACGCAATTTCTCTTGAACAGTTTAACTTAGAAACTTCATTCAAACTTTGTAACGTAGGTCTTCAAACAGATCAGGTTGGTATGTCTTTTCAACTTTGAAACTTTTATACTTTTTAAACTATTAAAGGTCACATTCACTGAGAAACCGTTTAATACTTGTTACTTTCGAAATACTATAGCTTACTCCAAGTTGCATATGCATGCTGCACGTGAAAATGATCTTCTACCCCCATTGCCCGCCTTAGCCAATGAAAGAAAATACATGGAAAAACAAGCGAATCAGAAAGAGCCCTTCCTAATGACGCCGAAGGGAAACTGACTATTCATGGCCTCACCCACCTTGGCTTGTGACCGCCTACAGGAAGACTGGAAGATTTTGCGGCTAGGGGATTGTCTCTCTGCAGCTAGTAGGAGCTAACAGCAAGTTGCCAACATGGCGGAAAAAAAATCGTGCCTGTTTTATTTCTGGCAATAACACATCAATGTTGCATGTCTTGCCTTAGAAACATGAGTTGAGGAAGAAATGGTTCGGATTTATCGTTGGAACACCACCACCGAAGTAGTGCAACATTAGTTCTGTGTTCCAATCATTTCAACCACACTCACTGCCTTAGAAAGTGGTTTTGCATCGATGTTCTGAAAACCTGGTTCTGTACCGTCATGACGATCGACCACCAGCTCACAGGCTGTAAGTACAAACAAACTTTTCCACCTAACGTCTGTTACAAAATAGCATGTTCATATTCTTCACGTTAGCATGCATGAAAAGGTACAAGCTAGGCTTAGGCTAGCCTATATTACAGGAAGCTACACCAGGCACGTAACTTAAGTGTTCTGTTCGCGACGTGTAAAATCAGAGCATGCCTAATAGGAAGGGCTCTGGTAAAATCCATTAGAGGAATGGTCTATTTTCCCGAACGTAGCCTATAGGCCACTAACACGCCAGGTGTAGCTACTTCCATTGATTAGGCCTATTGGAAGCTAATTGTTGCAGTACATAACGCGAAGGGAATGCTTCAGTTACGTGCCTGGTGTAGCTACACTCATAAGAAACTGATCACACTACCCAGAGATTTAGCTTGTTGAACCTATAATCTTCTAACCTAAGCGTTAAACCACAAATAATAATATTAGCAACAATATCTTATGCTCAACTAAGTACGGGTATTGTTCTAGTCTAAACAGAGAAAATCAAAAACACAATACCCGTGCACTATTAGGCTAAGTTGCTATCACTAGAGCTCAGGTATTTAAACTTCAGTCTAATTTATGTCTTCTTGCCATTATTACATTGACCTTTGTAGGCCTACAATGATGTTTTGTTTGATTACTTGCTGTTTACTTAGTGTTTTGTATGTCTTCCAGAGAACATCCCTTATGTCAAGCTACACAGCTTTCTAGCCTACATTAGGTCATCACGTTAGAAGCAAAGGTTTGTGATCTAACTTTTACTGTTGTGCTAGTTAGTTTCTAGAAGTCTTTTTCTAGTAGGCTAATACAGGTTCTTATGTGCTCGTCAATGTTTGGGAAAGTCAATTCATTGGTTTCTTCAGGTCACTTTCCACAGGTGTATAAAATCAAGCACCTCGATTATGAATGCAGACTGCATGGTGCTTGATTAATACACCTGTGTAAATGGACCTGATGAAACCCATGAATTGCATAACAGATAGAATTGATATTACCGAATGTCTTATTGTGGGTGTGCTACTTAGTACATCATACACCTTACCACAGTATTTTTGTTTCCATTGTGCCAGTACAGTTTTGTGTGAGATAGTGAATGTCCTGTGTACTATTAGTATCTTGTAACTTGACAGTAATACAATTTATTTACTTTAGGTACCCAAACAGAATACTTCATGAAAGTATGAGTATTGATACAAGCACTTCGGATACACCATGGGCATGGGGGCCTGCTACCTCTACTGCCATCAAGCCTGTTCATCCAAGGCCAGCTAGAAGACCTCGGGTTGATCAAGAGGAGGAGGAGGATGAAAGCGACATCTCCACAATAACACCTGATGACTCCACCTATGGCCCAGCGCAATCAAAGAGCAATGTAATAGAATCATCACAGCCAACAAATGTGTTTTGTGTGTTGTCCCTTTGGATCCCCAGGACAATACAAGCCGAAACAACAACTCAGACCTTTTTCCCTAAATAATCCCAGCACCATCTTACAAAGGATCTGTAGGCCAGATGTCTGCATCGTCTGGCAAAAAGAGGACATTGTTAATTCTGTGCATAGTTTGGATGTTCTTGTTTTGTGTTTGCATTATTTTAATAGACTGCAATATTACTATGTCAGTGTTTGACAGACCACCTAGCAAAAAAAAAAAAAAAAAACAGTAGACCTACTTCAACAGTATTGTAACAATCTGCAAGGTTGTCTCAGAATGGTTTTTATTGGTTATGCACCAAAACACACAAACACATAATTCCGGGCCAGACCTGGCCCTTATGCTCCAGCACTAAACATCTATGTGAGGCTGTATCTACAACACACACTAGTTAGATCCGGTTATGAACACTGTAATCAACTATAAACATAAACACAACAGACAGGACATACAACGTTGTCAACCCACCTGGTTTAGAACGTGAACATTACACACATACACACACTGCATCATGGGAGCACAGTCATGAACAGCTAGGCTCAGATCATTACACAGCCCCCCGAGACTTAGTCCATGTCCCCTTGACTCAAGCGCGTATCGTAAGCTCGCTTTTGACGTATTCCAGCTTCACTCATAGCCTGCCGGGCCAACTCCTGTACTCCTTTCAGTCTCTCGCGTAGCTGCTTGTAGTATTCCAGCCCTGGCTTACCTCCAATCTCCGCTTCCGGAGGCGAACCAAACACCAAGCATTTCGTTGACTCTTGCACCGCTGTGAGATATGCCCAGAGCACCAGGGGCAAGTGTAAGTCCCAGTCCTTTTGTCGGCGGTCGGCCAATATGGCCAGCTGCACTGCTAGCGTCCGGTTAAACCGTTCGACCAGCCCATCGCTTTGTGGATGCAGAGTTGTCGTTCCCGTTTTCCGGATGCCCATGCGCTGGCAAACCTCAGCAAACACCTCCGCCTCGAAATTCCGCCCTTGGTCTCTGTGGAGCTCTTCCGGTGCCCCGAACCGGCAGAACATCCTAGTGACCAGTCTGTCCGCTGTCTTGTGGGCGCTCTGATCTGGCACCGCATACGCCTCCGGCCACTTAGTGAAATAGTCCATAGTGAAATCTGTGACTGGCAGTGGGCCCATGACATCGACGGCTACCCGCTCCATGGGAGCCCCGACTGCGTATTGCTGCAGTGGAGCGTGCGAGCGTCGCGTGGGGCCCTTCTTCGCTGTGCAGACGTCACAACAGTGAACATGCAGTTCAACGTCCAGCCTGCACCCCGGCCAATCGAAGTGGCTTCTCAGCCGACGAAGAGTCTTCGCAATGCCGAAATGAGCCGCCCCCACTGCCCCATGCACATGTTCCAGTACACAGGCTCGTAATCCAGCAGGAACCAGCAACTGGAAAATGTCAGATTGTCTATCGGGAGCTCGCCAGTGTCTATACAACAGTCCTTGACGTGCTACTAATCCCGGCCACTGTGAATAAATCGCTTTGGTCTCTGGATCGAGTGCTGATACGTCAGTCCATGGCGGTCGCTGACCAGCTTCGATCCATGACCACACTCGGCCGAGCGTGGCGTCCTCCGATTGCGTCTTCCGGATCTCCTCCCTTGACATCACGTCCACCGGCGACTGCGCGTCCGTGGCTCCAGCTGCCGCTCTGCGGTGCGTTGTCTCTGGTCTCTCGATCACTGTAGCTGGCGAGCGTTGACCCTCTCGCTGGCATGAAGCTGGCGAGCGGTGGCTCTCTTGATGGCGCGGTGCTGGCGTGCGTTGAGTCTCTCGCTGGCGTGCTGCTGATGAGCGTTGGCTCCCTCACTGGCGTGCTGTTGGCGAGCGTTGACCCTCTCGTTGGCGCAACACTGGCGAGCATTGAAAACAGAGACTCTCTCTCTCTCAGCCAGCGGTGATGCAGCCTGTAGCCGACGAGCGGGCTCCGGTTAAGCCGCGGCCAGGCTCCTCTCCTCCCTCCGGTTGCATTGTTGGCACTGGTCTGCTGCACACGGACGCCTGGACAGGGCGTCCGCGTTGCCGTGAAGGCGACCCGCCCGGTGTCGAATCTCCATGTCGTAGTCCTGGAGCGCCTCCAACCAGCGAGCCAGCTGGCCCTCTGGTTCTTTGAAGTTAAGCAGCCAGGTGAGCGACGCATGGTCTGTTCTCAGCAGGAACCGTTTGCCGTAGAGGTAGGTTCGGAAATGGCGCACTGCCACCACCACAGCCAACAGTTCTCTGCGGGTCACGCAGTAATTCTTCTCCGCTCGGTCCAGTGAGCGGCTGAAGTATGCGACCACTTGCTCGCCCTGCTCGCCTGCTTGTGAGAGGACGGCGCCGACGCCCATGTCGCTGCCGTCGGTGTCCAGGATAAACGGTAGTCGAAGGTCAGGGAAAGCGAGCACTGGGGCCTCACATAGCGCCCTCCGCAGCCGCCGGAATGCTGCGTCGCACTCCCGTGTCCACTCCAAGTGCTGGCCTTTGTGCGTCAATCGATGCAGCGGGCTGGCGACTTTAGCAAAGTCCCGAATGAAGCGCCGGTAATATGACGCCAGGCCCAGGAAGCTCTGCAGCTCAGCATCGTCGCGTGGAACAGGCCAACGTCTCACTGTCTCCACTTTAGCTGGGTCGGTGGCCACTCCGGCAGCCCCCACGACATGTCCTATGGCACCGGTGAAGTTTGTTGCATGACACAGGATGTCGTCCAGGTAAACCACGCAGCATGTTCGTGGAATGCCTGCCAGGACACGCTCCATCAGCCGCTCGAAGTTCGCTGGCCCGTTGCATAGGCCGAACGGAAGTACCCGGAACTGCCACAGCCCTTGCCATTCCTATACAGCCCTTGAACGCTGTCTTCGGCCGAGCTTCCGGGGCTAGCTCAATCTGCCAGTAGCCACTGCGCAAGTCCAGCAAGCTAAACCAGCATGAGCCGGCAATGCTGTCCAGCGCATCGTCAATGCGGGGGAGTGGGTAGGAGTCTTTCCGGGTTACCTGGTTGAGGCGCCTGTAGTCAACACAGAACCGCAACGAGCCGTCCTTCTTTCGGACAAGTACAGCTGGTGCAGCCCAGGGACTACTGCTTGGCTCTATTACTCCTGCCGCGGCCATCTCCTTTATCTTTTCTTCAGCTGCTTGTCGTTTGGCGAACGGTAAGCAATGAGGTTGAAGTCGGATGGGCCGGGCATTTCCGGTGTCGATGTCGTGTTGGACCAGGCTCGTTCGGGTGCAGTCCTCATCTCTTGTGGCGAAGATGTCGGTGTACGCTGCTAGGCGCGCGTGAGGGGTGCTGGGGCGGGACAGTACCTCGCGATGTGTCCCGGCTCGCCACACCGGTAGCATCCGTCTCCGCTGGCCGGCCTCTTCCACTCGCGTGGGCGGCGTTGTGGTGGCTGTGCTGTGGTCTGTCGCGTCGTCTCCAACTCCTCCCCGTCTTCCTCCATCGATGTCTGGCGTACGCAATACCTCGACTCCGTTGTGTGGAAGATGTTTTCCACCCGTTCGGCCTTCGCCAGCGCCACGGCCAGCGAGTGGTGAAGATTCGTCGTTGCAGAGCGGCTTCGATTGCGGTCCAGCTTGCTTGCTCTGCCGGTGGCAGGTCTTCTAATACTTGTAGCGCTTCCCCCTCCAGGGCCAACGCCACCTGTATGCCCGTTCTCCCCGCCGACCAGCCATTCGGCTCGGCTGCCAGACGGACCTGCAAAAGGTATGTCGCCAGCAGCCTCTCACCATTGTAGCGGGGCAACTTGGCGTTGGAGCGCCCTTCAGCCGCCGTTGGACCGGGGACCGGCCGATTTCCCTCACTCCCGTGTGGAGCGGGTTCCAGTGGCGGGATGCAGCCATCAGCCCGGTTCGTCTCCTCCTGTGGCCTGGGGCGGGCTTCTTCGTTACGGTCACGCTGCAGGCTGGCTCTGTCTGCTGGGCCCAGCAGGTGGCCATGGGCGAGCGCGCTGTCGAAGAGTCGCCTTGGCAGGAAACTCATCATCGCCGGAATATTGGTTGCAGCTTTCTCCTCCCGTCCAGTAGGGGTCGGCATCCCACTTCTGACACCAATGTAACAATCTGCAAGGTTGTCTCAGAATGGTTTATTGGTTATGCACCATAACACACGAACACATAATTCCGGGCCAGACCTGGCCCTTATGCTCCAGCACTAAACATCTATGTGAGGCTGTATCTACAACACACACTAGTTAGACCCGGTTATGAACACTGTAATCAACTATAAACATAAACACAACAGACAGGACATACAACGTTGTCAACCCACCTGGTTTAGAACATGAACATTACACACATACACACACTGCACAGCATCATGGGAGCACAGTCATGAAAAGCTAGGCTCAGATCATTACAGATATATATTGTACAGATGTATATTACACAATAGGCCTTCTCACTGAACCACCTTGCTTATTGTCTTTGCACCTTGCTTATGGTGTCAGAGGATTCATATGATTTAAACTGGCATAGGTTACGTCAGTGTTGCAGAACTGTTTGAATTTACATACAAGTTGGTTCAATATTGCAAACAACTCATCTATTATATTTTACCACATCTACTTGTGGAACACTTGAGATAGCTTGCGGACCACACTTTGAGTACCACTGCTGTATGTAAATATAATAAAGTATTTTATTGAAAATTGACCTGTTTTGTATATTTGTTTTAGGAGTTTCATCAGTTTTTGTCCCTTTTAAGCTAAATGTTTATCTTACCTTCCATGTCTTCTGTCTCACAGGGTGCCATAGTCGTCATAGTTGAATGTTTAGTGCATTTTGAAGGGAGTACATTATGCTAAGGCAGACTGGTTCTAATCCTGGGTACAGGGTCATACAGACAACAGGGGTACTGGTGTTGCCCATTTTTCTAACCGCATGAGCAATCCCCTTACGAAAAAGTAGTATAGGAATCTTTATATTTATATAGTATGGTATATATAGTATTTGGGACAAAATATTATAGTAATCTTATAGGAATAATTATTATAGGAATAATTGGGACATACTGTAGAAGTACTACTAATAACTCTATAATATCCTGTAACTGCTATAGTTTTTCTATAGTAGTCTTATAGTACCTATAGTATGTCCCAAATACTATAGTATTCCTATAAGATTACTGTAATATTTAGTCCCAAAATACTATAAGATTCCTAGGCTACTTTTTCTGTCATACGTGACAGAAAACAACTTGAGTAGGCTAACCTCTGCCAATATCAGGCTATCAAAGCCATAGTTCTCATTACCGGAGAAGTCTTGCACATTCTCTGCTTCTGTAGGCATTCTGGTACAATTCCAGCAAAATATAGCTAGGTAGGTGTGTTTGCATTTAGATCTATATAATATATTGGGTTATGACCAAGTGGTCTTTCAATGATAGTATCATGGAATTCAAACCATAACTATCTATTCCGATAGCATTAGCAGGCTAGGTCAGTGGCTGAACTGCATTTAGGGTGCTTACCTGTGTTGTAAAGACTTTTGACTGTGTAAAGAAATAGGTCTTTATTTTAAAACGTTTCCAACTGTTTATTACTTTAAAGCAAGATGACGATTGTCACAAACGTTTACCTCTTTTAGGAGAAATTTTAAGCTGACAGGCAATTGTTACCATTCTATTAAACCAACGCTCACCGACAGACGATCAGGAAGCGGTTCTTCTTCCTACTCGGATACTAGGATCAAACCACAAGAAGTTGTATCTCCGAAGACATTTTGTGCAACAGTTTTGACTCGAGTTTTAGCCAGGTTTTAGCACTGTAAAGTTGTGTAGAATTCTGGGGTATTCTTACTGTATTCTGATGTGTATGTTACTTCTGTGTGTAGTATACAACAGGGAGAGGTTCATATTATTGTACATAACTGTGCCTTAGGCCTGTGTACCAGCAGGAAGGTCATACAGGCCGATGTTTAGGAACATCCGAGGAACATCAGTGATAACATGGGCCGAGGGAGACAGCATGTCTGCCTATTCAGGCTAGTGTCTCCATCTGACCAGGGCCGGGTTGTGTACACTGGTTGGCACCTGCCACGTTGGCATGATTGACGTTTGTATATTTTAGTATAACAGGCTTTGTCTTAGGTTTTGACTCGGAGACGGATCGAGGAAGCGACCCGAGGAGCATCTTCTGTTGGAAGGCTCAGCAGCCGCTTCTAATAACAACCACAACTGTTAGACTCTGCACAGTTTTACTGTTTGAGACTTAGCCTGTGTTCTGTTATTCATTGTTGTACATCTACAATAAATCATCATCTAATCGCCGATCCTGATCCCGCCGTCAAGCTTTATTGACCATCTTCAATACAGACATTAGAACTAAAACACAACACAACAACCAGAGAATCTAACAATATTTATGAATTGGAAAACAAAAACAGACATGGTTTATTTTTCCTCCAACAATTGAATTGTTTGATAACTAAATTTATATTTAAATAAATATATAAATTAATAGGTTATGATCACAGACAGTAATCAGCAATAATCAGAACACAAATCATAATTTATCATCTGTTTTGGTGGTGGAATTAGATCCATCAAACATTTCCTCTTCATGGGGACAGTCCACAATGCAAGGTTAAAGGTGAGAGATCTCGGTGTTTACCAGGGCTGAGCCGCAAGGAGTGATAAGAGGGTGAGCCCACAGGCACTCAGGAGGTTAACACTGCTGCTGACTTCACCCGCTGACACAGCTGTGTGTGTGTGTGTGTGTGTGTGTGTGTGTGTGTGTATGAATTCGGGAAGAAGACAAAGGAGGTAGTTAGTACAGACTCAAAATAATTAATTAGAAATGCATTATATTTATATTTCCCTTGCACACCTGACAGACATGATATACTCTCGTAACAAGCATAGGCTTTTACACGGCAAGAAATATTGGGCATGACTGGCACATAAACAAATCAGTAAGAAATCAAATAAGGAAAATCAATTAAATTCATAGATTAGTCTTTTCCCTGTATAACGATGAATTATATGGTCAGGGAACAAACTACAGTACAAATAGTGTTGTAAGCAGTCTATGTGAATCCTGTCTGATCTCCAACAATCTCCCACATATATTAATGTGTAACAGTTTACTGTTCAAATTGGCATGCCAAAATGAGAAACTGTAGCCTTGTGCCTTTTGAAAATGCTTAAACTTAAAGAGTAAAATGTTTTATTAACATGGTTAAGTATTTTGACACTCGTGGGCAAAAAAAAGAGTGACAATAATTTTTCATTCAGATGGCACTGGCATCTTTTGCAGTTAATCCACTGTGTGGTGCAGTTTGCACATATTGTTGAATAATGCATTTACTGTAACATTAATTATTGACTAAAAAAGAGGAAGAACTCCCTTGGTTTATGTAACACAACTGTCTACCTGTGCCGTCGATGAAGATGATGGTAAATGACAAGTTTCCACTCAATGCAGCTCTAGTCAGGGTGGCTATAATCTGTGTATCATTGGGGAACGTTGCGTCGGAGGTTATGGTCATGTTCGCCTCATGGATAATTGATCCATTGCTGTTGAAGGGTAAATACAAAAGTATAGCAAGAAGCAAGATTAGAATACATGTCTAGCATGAGCATCTCGCGCGCACACACACACACACACACACACACACACACACACACCTCAATTCCAGTTACTTGCTTACCCACACCCATAGGTTTGCCAGCTTTTGGAAGAATCTTTGAATTTGACATTTCTGTGGTGTAGCTAGCTATAGCTCGATGGTGTTTTATGCCCCAAATGTCGTCTTCCAGGCAGCACTGCCACCGCTGATTTAAAGGCACCTAATCCTAAACCTAACCCCAACCCCAACCCTAACCTTAAGCCATGACTAACCCTTGTGCCGTCCAGGCAGCGCTGCCTTGAAGACAACGCTGGGGTCATAAAATACCATGAAACCTATAGTGCCCATACCACATTTAGATCCACAGGGACCGGGGCCAGGTTCGAGTCCGGCCCAGGTCATTTTCTGATTCCACCCCATCTCTCTCTTCCACTTGCTTCTTGTCACTTTCTTCGCTGTCTTATCAAAGCTTGTCAGGTAATGTGAGAACAGCTGTGTTCAATGAAGCCCACAGTGTTTCAATGACGCCTATTGCTGAAGCGTCAGGCCTGGCGTGAATCCCTCCTTATTTGAAGACGTACGCTAATAAAGACGGGAAATTTACCGATTCAAGTTCATAACGCAAAGGGCACCGACAAAGGTAACCAGTCGTATTGCATATGCAAATCCTTAGTGGGGTTTGAATTCCCTTTCATGTAGCATCCCTTTCTCCATTCCACAGTGGGGAGTTCACCTTGTCTAAATAAGAATTCTATTTCCTTATTAGTTACATGGTTGAGGTTGAAGATATTTAGGCACATCAAGTTTCTCACATACTGGAACTTCAATATAGCCATATGATTCTGTTGTTCAGTTCTGCACTGGATTTGAATTAGGAACCTTGGGCATGGATATTGCAAAAACCATACATAGGATTTTGGCCTATTGATTATAATTTATAATGTGGTTAATTAAAAGCTTTGTCACTCCGTCACTTTGGATAAAAGTGCAGCTAAATGACTAAATGTAAATGTAAATGATTCTTAGTTTTGACTATAAATTGTGTCCACACTACATGAACTTAGATGGTAGACTAAGGCAGACGGTATACTATTTGTTATCACAGGCTAAATTGTATTCATTTTAATTTTCATTTTATTTAAATACTTAAGGACCCTGGCCTGTTTACGAGTATGTGTGAAGAAAGACAAAGATGTATAGTTAGGTATGAAACTAGTTGGTAGTTCCTGCTTTCAATACCTTTTGATCTGCGAAAACCCATATTTGTCAGCAATTTAAAAACAAAAATGGCTGCCATTATCCCAGGGGCCAAATCTGAGGCACCTTTTATTTATAATAAAGGTGCCCATTTTGTGAGTTTTTATATATAAAAAAGTATTTAAAAATTCAAAAGTACAGTATTTCATTTTAATACATAATATGGTTACTGTATTTTGTAGTTTATTTTTGATACATTTCAAATTAGGGTATTAGGCATTTTATTTGAAAATAATTCTGATGTATTTTCGCACCCCCCTACACACACACACACAATTATCTATGCTTTTTACAGTGTGAAGTTTGACAGTCACCTGAAGCTTGTTGGTGTGAGGCTGATGAAATCAGGTTGGTAGTCTTCAAAGAAAAATGGCTCAAGCTACATGGATGGAATAAAGAAATGTCTAAAATTACAAGGTCAATCATTTCATACTGTCAATCATCTAAAATTCGCAAAATGTAGGTTACCTCTCTTTTAATGAGTGAGGATCTTTTACTGAAGGCCCCCGAAGTGGAATTCAAAAGGTCAGCAATAAATGTGTCATTGGTACGGAACTGGACAATGGCTGTTGATTTGGGTTCACCTGGAAAACACACACACACACACACACACACACACACACACGCGCTTGTGAAGACATATTATATACTAGTTTGTGTCTGAACCAAGTCTTTGGTTTATTTGTTATACATATGTTCATTCATGGTTTTAAAGATCAGTATTATTAATCTCATTAACAACAATTTTCTTACTTCTCACAAATATGGATCCAGGAACCACAGAAAGATTGATGCCTGAATTTGAATCATTTACAGCGATAGCCAGGGCTTCAGCAACAGCAGAGCTTGTAGGGAGGGGCTCAATTGAAGTCTCGTTGAACACAACGTCAACATCTGTCTCAACTTCATCTGTTCTGAATCGAGTAACCAGCCTGTAACAGTGTCAAAGCATTTGTCTCAGTCTCAAAATGTACATTGCTCTCTAACTGTGATTTGACTTAAGAGGGGAATTTACCTGAATTGTCTCACAATGGTCCGCACAAACCGTGATCCAAAACGTTGTTGATAGATCACATCACACTACACACAAAGACAGCAAAAGAGAGAAAACATTTTTCAGATTTAATGTATTACAGTTTTTCTTTGATTTCTTCAAGTTCAAACTCCATATCATCTAGTCACATGTTCACATTATAAAGTCAAACAAACAGCAAATGATTTCACACATCCATGAAATCACAAATGTACAATTGTCTGCTGTTTTTGATATTATTAATTGCTAATTAAAATATTAATGAAAAATATCATGTTGGTTTTCTGTTGAATAGTCCTTCCCCAAACTCATTTAAGCATTAGTTTATTGTTTGAATGCATGCAACAGTTGTAGAACCTACTGTCATATTTTTCGGAAAAGCACTGCTGTACTGTAAAGCAGCCTGGACTTTTTCCCTATATGACAATTAAATACATGATCCAACAACAAACTGCAGTACAAACAATGCTACTATATGAACAGATATGCTTGTATATAATCTGTGCATTGTAGTTTTTCAGTAATCAGTGACTGAAGTCAGAATACTTGTATTTGTTGTGTTGGTTTCTGATTGCATGAGTACTTACTGCATTTTCAACCACTGCTGCTTGTTGCTGGAACTCTGGGCTCCCGGTGTTGGCAAGAGCTGACTGAAATACTATGAGGAGGACAGCACGAATCTCAATAGTAGGAGCGGGACGGGATGGTGGTCTAGTTGTAGTTGTGGTGGTGGTTGTAGTGGGAATGGTTGTTGTGGTGGCTAGAGTAGTTGTAATTGTGGTAGGGGCTGTAGTGGTTTGTGTTGCTTCACTTGTCGTTGATTGTGTTGCTCCGGCTGTAGACAATTGTGATGCTCCAACTGTAGTCGATTGTGATGCTCCAACTGTAGCTGATTGTGTTGCTCCGGCTGTGGTTGATTGTGATGTTCCAACTGAAGTTGATTGTGTTGTTCCGGATGTGGTTGATTGTGTTTCCCCAATTGTAGTGGTTTGTGTTGCTTCACTTGTAGTTGATTGTGCTGCTGTATTTGTAGTTGATTGTGTTGCTCCGGCTGTAGATGATTGTGATGCTCCAACTGTAGTCGACTGTGTTGCACCGGTTGTAGATGATTGTGATGCTCCAACTGTAGCTGATTGTGTTGTTCCGGATGTGGTTGATTGTGTTTCCCCAATTGTAGTGGTTTGTGTTGCTTCACTTGTAGTCGATTGTGTGGCTCCGGCTGTAGTCGATTGTGATGCTCCGGCTGTAGATGATTGTGATGCTCCAACTGTAGTCGATTGTATTGCTCCGGCTGTGGTTGATTGTGATGTTCCAACTGAAGTTGATTGTGTTGTTCCGGCTGTGGTTGATTGTGATGTTCCAACTGTAGTCGATTGTGTTGTTCCGGCCGTAGAAGATTGTGATGCTCCAACTGTAGTCGATTGTATTGCTCCGGCCGTAGATGATTGTGATGCTCCAACTGTAGTTGATTGTGTTGTTCCGGCTGTGGTTGATTGTGTTTCCCCAATTGAAGTGGTTTGTGTTGCTTCACTTGTTGATTGAGGGGTTTCATTTGTGGTTGATTGTGCTGCTGCATTTGTAGTTGGTTGTGCTGTTGCAGCTGTAGATGATTGTAATGTTCCAACTGTAGTCGATTGTGTTGCCTCAGCTGTAGTTGATTGTGTTTCCCCAATTGTAGTGGTTTGTGTTGCTTCACTTGTAGCTGATTGTGTTGCTCCGGCTGTGGTTGATTGTGATGTTCCAACTGAAGTTGATTGTGTTGTTCCGGATGTGGTTGATTGTGTTTCCCCAATTGTAGTGGTTTGTGTTGCTTCACTTGTAGTTGATTGTGCTGCTGTATTTGTAGTTGATTGTGTTGCTCCGGCTGTAGATGATTGTGATGCTCCAACTGTAGTCGACTGTGTTGCACCGGTTGTAGATGATTGTGATGCTCCAACTGTAGCTGATTGTGTTGTTCCGGATGTGGTTGATTGTGTTTCCCCAATTGTAGTGGTTTGTGTTGCTTCACTTGTAGTCGATTGTGTGGCTCCGGCTGTAGTCGATTGTGATGCTCCAACTGTAGTCGACTGTGTTGCACCGGTTGTAAATGATTGTGATGCTCCAACTGTAGCTGATTGTGTTGTTCCGGATGTGGTTGATTGTGTTTCCCCAATTGTAGTGGTTTGTGTTGCTTCACTTGTAGCTGATTGTGTTGCTCCGGTTGTAGATGATTGTGATGCTCCAACTGTAGCTGATTGTGTTGTTCCGGCTGTGGTTGATTGTGTTTCCCCAATTGAAGTGGTTTGTGTTGCTTCACTTGTTGATTGAGGGATTTCATTTGTGGTTGATTGTGCTGCTGCATTTGTAGTTGGTTGTGCTGTTCCAGCTGTAGACGATTGTGATGCTCCAACTGTAGTCGATTGTATTGCTCCGGCAGTGGTTGATTGTGTTTCCCCAATTGTAGTGGTTTGTGTTGCTTCACTTGTAGTCGATTGTGTGGCTCCGGCTGTAGTCGATTGTGATGCTCCAACTGTAGTCGACTGTGTTGCACCGGTTGTAAATGATTGTGATGCTCCAACTGTAGCTGATTGTGTTGTTCCGGATGTGGTTGATTGTGTTTCCCCAATTGTAGTGGTTTGTGTTGCTTCACTTGTAGTCGATTGTGTTGCTCCGGCTGTAGTCGATTGTATTGCTCCGGCTGTAGATGATTGTGATGCTCCAACTGTAGTCGATTGTATTGCTCCGGCTGTGGTTGATTGTGATGTTCCAACTGAAGTTGATTGTGTTGTTCCGGCTGTGGTTGATTGTGATGTTCCAACTGTAGTCGATTGTGTTGTTCCGGCCGTAGAAGATTGTGATGCTCCAACTGTAGTCGATTGTATTGCTCCGGCCGTAGATGATTGTGATGCTCCAACTGTAGTTGATTGTGTTGTTCCGGCTGTGGTTGATTGTGTTTCCCCAATTGAAGTGGTTTGTGTTGCTTCACTTGTTGATTGAGGGGTTTCATTTGTGGTTGATTGTGCTGCTGCATTTGTAGTTGGTTGTGCTGTTGCAGCTGTAGATGATTGTAATGTTCCAACTGTAGTCGATTGTGTTGCCTCAGCTGTAGTTGATTGTGTTTCCCCAATTGTAGTGGTTTGTGTTGCTTCACTTGTAGCTGATTGTGTTGCTCCGGCTGTGGTTGATTGTGATGTTCCAACTGAAGTTGATTGTGTTGTTCCGGATGTGGTTGATTGTGTTTCCCCAATTGTAGTGGTTTGTGTTGCTTCACTTGTAGTTGATTGTGCTGCTGTATTTGTAGTTGATTGTGTTGCTCCGGCTGTAGATGATTGTGATGCTCCAACTGTAGTCGACTGTGTTGCACCGGTTGTAGATGATTGTGATGCTCCAACTGTAGCTGATTGTGTTGTTCCGGATGTGGTTGATTGTGTTTCCCCAATTGTAGTGGTTTGTGTTGCTTCACTTGTAGTCGATTGTGTGGCTCCGGCTGTAGTCGATTGTGATGCTCCGGCTGTAGATGATTGTGATGCTCCAACTGTAGTCGATTGTATTGCTCCGGCTGTGGTTGATTGTGATGTTCCAACTGAAGTTGATTGTGTTGTTCCGGCTGTGGTTGATTGTGATGTTCCAACTGTAGTCGATTGTGTTGTTCCGGCCGTAGAAGATTGTGATGCTCCAACTGTAGTCGATTGTATTGCTCCGGCCGTAGATGATTGTGATGCTCCAACTGTAGTTGATTGTGTTGTTCCGGCTGTGGTTGATTGTGTTTCCCCAATTGAAGTGGTTTGTGTTGCTTCACTTGTTGATTGAGGGGTTTCATTTGTGGTTGATTGTGCTGCTGCATTTGTAGTTGGTTGTGCTGTTGCAGCTGTAGATGATTGTAATGTTCCAACTGTAGTCGATTGTGTTGCCTCAGCTGTAGTTGATTGTGTTTCCCCAATTGTAGTGGTTTGTGTTGCTTCACTTGTAGCTGATTGTGTTGCTCCGGCTGTGGTTGATTGTGATGTTCCAACTGAAGTTGATTGTGTTGTTCCGGATGTGGTTGATTGTGTTTCCCCAATTGTAGTGGTTTGTGTTGCTTCACTTGTAGTTGATTGTGCTGCTGTATTTGTAGTTGATTGTGTTGCTCCGGCTGTAGATGATTGTGATGCTCCAACTGTAGTCGACTGTGTTGCACCGGTTGTAGATGATTGTGATGCTCCAACTGTAGCTGATTGTGTTGTTCCGGATGTGGTTGATTGTGTTTCCCCAATTGTAGTGGTTTGTGTTGCTTCACTTGTAGTCGATTGTGTGGCTCCGGCTGTAGTCGATTGTGATGCTCCAACTGTAGTCGACTGTGTTGCACCGGTTGTAAATGATTGTGATGCTCCAACTGTAGCTGATTGTGTTGTTCCGGATGTGGTTGATTGTGTTTCCCCAATTGTAGTGGTTTGTGTTGCTTCACTTGTAGCTGATTGTGTTGCTCCGGTTGTAGATGATTGTGATGCTCCAACTGTAGCTGATTGTGTTGTTCCGGCTGTGGTTGATTGTGTTTCCCCAATTGAAGTGGTTTGTGTTGCTTCACTTGTTGATTGAGGGATTTCATTTGTGGTTGATTGTGCTGCTGCATTTGTAGTTGGTTGTGCTGTTCCAGCTGTAGACGATTGTGATGCTCCAACTGTAGTCGATTGTATTGCTCCGGCAGTGGTTGATTGTGTTTCCCCAATTGTAGTGGTTTGTGTTGCTTCACTTGTAGTCGATTGTGTGGCTCCGGCTGTAGTCGATTGTGATGCTCCAACTGTAGTCGACTGTGTTGCACCGGTTGTAAATGATTGTGATGCTCCAACTGTAGCTGATTGTGTTGTTCCGGATGTGGTTGATTGTGTTTCCCCAATTGTAGTGGTTTGTGTTGCTTCACTTGTAGTCGATTGTGTTGCTCCGGCTGTAGTCGATTGTATTGCTCCGGCTGTAGATGATTGTGATGCTCCAACTGTAGTCGATTGTATTGCTCCGGCTGTGGTTGATTGTGATGTTCCAACTGAAGTTGATTGTGTTGTTCCGGCTGTGGTTGATTGTGATGTTCCAACTGTAGTCGATTGTGTTGTTCCGGCCGTAGAAGATTGTGATGCTCCAACTGTAGTCGATTGTATTGCTCCGGCCGTAGATGATTGTGATGCTCCAACTGTAGTTGATTGTGTTGTTCCGGCTGTGGTTGATTGTGTTTCCCCAATTGAAGTGGTTTGTGTTGCTTCACTTGTTGATTGAGGGGTTTCATTTGTGGTTGATTGTGCTGCTGCATTTGTAGTTGGTTGTGCTGTTGCAGCTGTAGATGATTGTAATGTTCCAACTGTAGTCGATTGTGTTGCCTCAGCTGTAGTTGATTGTGTTTCCCCAATTGTAGTGGTTTGTGTTGCTTCACTTGTAGCTGATTGTGTTGCTCCGGCTGTGGTTGATTGTGATGTTCCAACTGAAGTTGATTGTGTTGTTCCGGATGTGGTTGATTGTGTTTCCCCAATTGTAGTGGTTTGTGTTGCTTCACTTGTAGTTGATTGTGCTGCTGTATTTGTAGTTGATTGTGTTGCTCCGGCTGTAGATGATTGTGATGCTCCAACTGTAGTCGACTGTGTTGCACCGGTTGTAGATGATTGTGATGCTCCAACTGTAGCTGATTGTGTTGTTCCGGATGTGGTTGATTGTGTTTCCCCAATTGTAGTGGTTTGTGTTGCTTCACTTGTAGTCGATTGTGTGGCTCCGGCTGTAGTCGATTGTGATGCTCCAACTGTAGTCGACTGTGTTGCACCGGTTGTAAATGATTGTGATGCTCCAACTGTAGCTGATTGTGTTGTTCCGGATGTGGTTGATTGTGTTTCCCCAATTGTAGTGGTTTGTGTTGCTTCACTTGTAGCTGATTGTGTTGCTCCGGTTGTAGATGATTGTGATGCTCCAACTGTAGCTGATTGTGTTGTTCCGGCTGTGGTTGATTGTGTTTCCCCAATTGAAGTGGTTTGTGTTGCTTCACTTGTTGATTGAGGGATTTCATTTGTGGTTGATTGTGCTGCTGCATTTGTAGTTGGTTGTGCTGTTCCAGCTGTAGACGATTGTGATGCTCCAACTGTAGTCGATTGTATTGCTCCGGCAGTGGTTGATTGTGTTTCCCCAATTGTAGTGGTTTGTGTTGCTTCAGTTGTAGTTGATTGTGCTGCTGCATTTGTAGTTGATTGTGTTGCTCCGGCTGTGGTTGATTGTGATGTTCCAACTGAAGTTGATTGTGTTGCCTTAGTTGTAGTTGATTGTGTTTCCCCAAATGTAGTGGTTTGTGTTGCTTCAGTTGTAGTTGATTGTGCTGCTGCATTTGTAGTTGATTGTGTTGCTCCGGCTGTGGTTGATTGTGATGTTCCAACTGAAGTTGATTGTGTTGCCTTAGTTGTAGTTGATTGTGTTTCCCCAAATGTAGTGGTTTGTGTTGCTTCACTTGTAGTTGATTGTGCTGCTGCATTTGTAGTTGATTGTGTTGCTCCGGCTGTGGTTGATTGTGATGTTCCAACTGAAGTTGATTGTGTTGTTCCGGCTGTAGATGATTGTGATGCTCCAACTGTAGTCGATTGTATTACTCCGGCTGTGGTTGATTGTGTTTCCCCAATTGTAGTGGTTTGTGTTGCTTCACTTTTTGATTGAGGGGTTTCATTTGTGGTTGATTGTGCTGTTCCAGCTGTAGATGATTGTGATGCTCCAACTGTAGTCGATTGTATTACTCCGGCTGTGGTTGATTGTGTTTCCCCAATTGTAGTGGTTTGTGTTGCTTCACTTGTAGCTGATTGTGTTGCTCCGTCTGTAGATGATTGTGATGCTCCAACTGTAGTCGTCTGTGTTGCTCCGGCTGTAGATGATTGTAATGCTCCAACTGTAGCTGATTGTGTTGCTCCGGCTGTAGACGATTGTGATGCTCCAACTGTAGTCGATTGTATTACTCCGGCTGTGGTTGATTGTGTTTCCCCTATTGAAGTGGTTTGTGCTGCTGCATTTGTAGTTGATTGTGTTGCTCCGGCTGTAGATGATTGTGATGCTCCAACTGTAGTTGATTGTGTTGTTCCGGCTGTGGTTGATTGTGTTTCCCCAATTGTAGTGGTTTGTGTTGCTTCACTTGTAGTTGATTGTGCTGCTGCATTTGTAGTTGATTGTGTTGCTCCGGCTGTAGATGATTGTGATGTTGCAACTATAGTTGATTGTGTTGTTCCGGCTGTGGTTGATTGTGTTTCCCCAATTGTAGTGGTTTGTGTTGCTTCACTTGTAGTTGATTGAGGGGTTTCATTTGTGGTTGATTGTGCTGCTGCAGCTGTAGTTGGTTGTGCTGTTGCAGCTGTAGATGATTGTAATGTTCCAACTGTAGTCGATTGTGTTGCCTCAGCTGTAGTTGATTGTGTTTCCCCAAATGTAGTGGTTTGTGTTGCTTCACTTGTAGTTGATTGTGCTGCTGTATTTGTAGTTGATTGTGTTGCTCCGGCTGTAGATGATTGTGATGTTGCAACTGAAGTTGATTGTGTTGTTCCGGCTGTGGTTGATTGTGTTTCCCCAATTGTAGTGGTTTGTGTTGTTTCACTTGTTTGTGCTGCTGCATTTGTGTGTGTGTTGGCTGTGGTTGATTGTGCTGCTGCATTTGTAGTTGATTGTGTTGCTCCGGCTGTAGATGATTGTGATGCTCCAACTGTAGTCGATTGTATTACTCCGGCTGTGGTTGATTGTGTTTCCCCAATTGTAGTGGTTTGTGTTGCTTCACTTTTTGATTGAGGGGTTTCATTTGTGGTTGATTGTGCTGTTCCAGCTGTAGATGATTGTGATGCTCCAACTGTAGTCGATTGTATTACTCCGGCTGTGGTTGATTGTGTTTCCCCAATTGTAGTGGTTTGTGTTGCTTCACTTGTAGCTGATTGTGTTGCTCCGTCTGTAGATGATTGTGATGCTCCAACTGTAGTCGTCTGTGTTGCTCCGGCTGTAGATGATTGTAATGCTCCAACTGTAGCTGATTGTGTTGCTCCGGCTGTAGACGATTGTGATGCTCCAACTGTAGTCGATTGTGTTGCCTCAGCTGTAGTTGATTGTGTTTCCCCAATTGTAGTGGTTTGTGTTGCTTCACTTGTAGCTGATTGTGTTGCTCCGGCTGTGGTTGATTGTGATGTTCCAACTGAAGTTGATTGTGTTGTTCCGGATGTGGTTGATTGTGTTTCCCCAATTGTAGTGGTTTGTGTTGCTTCACTTGTAGTTGATTGTGCTGCTGTATTTGTAGTTGATTGTGTTGCTCCGGCTGTAGATGATTGTGATGCTCCAACTGTAGTCGACTGTGTTGCACCGGTTGTAGATGATTGTGATGCTCCAACTGTAGCTGATTGTGTTGTTCCGGATGTGGTTGATTGTGTTTCCCCAATTGTAGTGGTTTGTGTTGCTTCACTTGTAGTCGATTGTGTGGCTCCGGCTGTAGTCGATTGTGATGCTCCAACTGTAGTCGACTGTGTTGCACCGGTTGTAGATGATTGTGATGCTCCAACTGTAGCTGATTGTGTTGTTCCGGATGTGGTTGATTGTGTTTCCCCAATTGTAGTGGTTTGTGTTGCTTCACTTGTAGCTGATTGTGTTGCTCCGGTTGTATATGATTGTGATGCTCCAACTGTAGCTGATTGTGTTGTTCCGGCTGTGGTTGATTGTGTTTCCCCAATTGAAGTGGTTTGTGTTGCTTCACTTGTTGATTGAGGGATTTCATTTGTGGTTGATTGTGCTGCTGCATTTGTAGTTGGTTGTGCTGTTCCAGCTGTAGACGATTGTGATGCTCCAACTGTAGTCGATTGTATTGCTCCGGTTGTAGATGATTGTGATGTTCCAACTGTAGTTGATTGTGTTGCTCCGTCTGTAGATGATTGTGATGCTCCAACTGTAGTCGATTGTATTGCTCCGGCTGTGGTTGATTGTGTTTCCCCAATTGTAGTGGTTTGTGTTGCTTCACTTGTAGTTGATTGTGCTGCTGCATTTGTAGTTGATTGTGTTGCTCCGGCTGTAGATGATTGTGATGTTGCAACTATAGTTGATTGTGTTTCCCCAATTGAAGTGGTTTGTGTTGCTTCACTTGTAGTTGATTGATGGGTTTCATTTGTGGTTGATTGTGTTGCTGCTTTTGTGGTTGATTGTGTCACTTCATTTGTTGTTAGTCTTGTTGTTCCTAGAGTATTTGACTGTGTAGCTCCAATTGCAGCGAATGCTGCGGATGAGAAAAGTTAATTAGATAAATAAAAGTAATTGTATTCACCTGCAAAAATAAATGATCCTATTATATCTGATACTACTCACCAAGAATCACAATGACCATAGCAGTGATTTTCCCCCACATTTCCTTAGTTGAAGGATCTGTGACAGAGTGGGTCATATGTTTGCACACACACACACACACACAGACACAGACACACACACACACACATTAAATTAGTTATATTTGGTGTATTTTTAAGTACTTGGAAGAGATCCTTTAGTACATTTGTATTATGTAGATCTAGTGTCTGTGTGGCAATTGCATGGTGCATTTGTGTCAATTGCATGGTGATGTGACCCATCTAACAGAAAGCACATCTACCTAAAGGTACAAATAAAGTAAGACCACACATTTTCAGGAAGCAAAATAATTTGCTAGCATTAATTCTAAGGCGTCTTATTGTTTAACAAAGTAATTCAAGTCCCTAGTGCTAAGCGTTTAATGATAATTCTTATTATTATAGCATATTGCATACTGTATCATAATAAGGAGCCCGGGATATATATTTTTCCCACGAAATTGTGCACTCTTGTGTATTTGTACATAATTGTAAAGTGAAAACATGAATGCACAGTCTAGCAAAATGGCCACGCAATTTTGTAAAACACACAATTTATACGAGCACACCAATTAGTAAAATGAGTGCTCATCCTCTCAATTTATATAATAAAATCTTGCAATGACACCTCCCAGGGTTCAATCACCATTTACCATATGTCTGGGAGAGCTTAGTGAGTTGAGGATCCTCTCAACTTTGATCAATTCACATAAACAGCAGGTTATTTAATTCCACCCCTGAATGTTTTGAAACTTCCATTTAAAAGAGATCATGATTAGTTGTGAAGCTTCTACAACTGGATCTACAAGTTATTCTCTGTTGTGAAGGCCAAACAAGGACACACATACAAATAATCTGCTAATTGTGATTTTACATAATTTAATTTATGAAAACAAGGCTGCCATGTGAAGATGGAACCACCTAGTTGCTCATCAATAGCTAGCGAAATACACTACAAACTGACACAGTCACATATAAAAAAATAAACTGTTTGATGACACGTTTGTATGGACAGGACGTAATTTCATTTGACTTACAATAAAACATTTACAACAATGGATGATTGAGGTTGTTGTTTGTGGTGTTATTGCAAGCTGCTGAATTCCCTTGCTACTGAGATCTCTTGTAAGTGATTCTGCATGTGAATTTCGAAACATTACAACATGAATTAAAGGTGCGATTTGTTAACCTGACCCTAGCCAGATGAATTTCGTTCCGCTTAGCTCCGCCTAGCTTCACTCACATCCATCTGGGACCTCTTCCATTGAGAGTGATTTCTGCAACCGACTTTATGGTTCAGCCAATCAGGACGCAGGGCGGGGAGTTTCATAGATGTGACATAGCGTAGAAGCGACTGTGACACTGTTATTAGCGTCACGGGTTGGCTTCGATGTGAGTGGTTGAAGTAGCACGTCAATAGATGACGGACAAGTGGCTTATTCAATCATATGCAAGCATTTTTTGATTAGGCCCAGCCTTCTGAAGCAACACTTCAATGGATCGGTTCCAGATGGATGAGTGGAGCTAGGCGGAGCGAAATTCATCTGGCTAGGGTCAGGTTAGCGATTTGTAGGATTGTTACAGAACGTTCTGTAGGCCAAAATCAAAACACTGGTGAACGTTCTCAAGACTACCAGACGTGAGCCTCTTCTGGGTTGCCAGATGTAATGAAGACTTAGCTAACGTTAGTTGACCTGCAGCTGCTTTAACGTTTCTCCAATCATGACCCAGCTACACATTAAGGAAACAACGAAAACAAAAAATACCTCTCTAACCAACGTAACATATTTAGCTGAAGTCAGCGATGCAGATGAAGTTTAGCCTAGACTACCTGTTGTGGAGAAATATGGCCAGCTCTGCGTCAGACTTGATATTCTTCGTTTGACGAAGACGTCACCATATCAGGAAGCTCCTCCGATGTCCACTTAATTTGTTTCTTGTTTTAATTTTGTAAATTTGCCTGCCTCTCGTAGGCGTTCATGACTACAACTGACAGCTGTTGACAGTTGGCCTTTGCTAATTTGGCAACCCAAATAGGAGGACGTGCTAGCCCATTATTAATACGCTATTCTAGAATGAATCGTTCAAAACATAAACGAAAATTCCAAGAGATTCCGCCCCGTAACTCATTTTTTTCATGGGTTTTACGGGGTTTTACGGGTTAGAGTAATGTTGTCAAATAAGCCATTACGTCAATTCATCGTGTTTCCTTACTCTCTGACAACATATGGTGATCATTTTCTGAATGGTTACAGTTTATTTTCCATTATTTCCTACATATTGGACCTTTAATACAAAGCTTTACAATTGTATGTAGATTTCAGGTAGATGTCCTCTCATCTACATATAAACACTCACTGACTTAAGTGCTACAATTAGCACTAAAAGGCTTTATGACCCTTACTTCATTACATTAGCAGACCTGAAGTTACAGTAAGACTGGCACAGATAGTTATACTGACATTTAAACATTCTGGTTTTTTTTTATTATAAGGGTCAACATGGCTATTCTATTTAATCACCAGAATGAAAAAAATATGCTACATTTAAAATGAATGATCAATTGCGTATGTTGAAAAGTCAAGAAAGTCTGACACACTCACATGATCCTAGTATGCAGATGGCCGATCCCAATTGTAGTTAGCCCAATTTCAGTTAAGTCCTCAGGGAACTCTGTCAGTTGAATCGTGGTGATTCTACTGATGGTGAACCTGTGAAATGATTCTCTGTTTGTCTGTGTGATATAGATTTATATATATATAGGTGGGGTGACTTGATGGGAAACCAGTATTTAGTCATGCCTCGCACAAAAAACCCACACCCAGAATCCACGTTCTCCCTGACGTACACACACAGATTCACCTTTCACCACACCCCATGGTGACTCAGAATATTCTCCTTCTTTTGTAATATGTTTGCACAAACATTGTGTGAGTTGGTAGTTTAGTTACCATAGCAGTGTTATCGTTCAATTTACCTTCACAGCCTCACCTGTTTGTGCCATTATTTGGTCAGTAAGGGAGTTTAGTATTTTGCCGTGCATTGCGGTGTTCAACCTGTTATAATTCATTTTCCTAATGGTAGTGTTCCAATCCCATGTGCAGTCTCCAAATGTTGAGAGGATTGCATTTTCCAGTTCAAAGTGGGGCTTTCTATAATTGTAACAACTATAATATGTCTTTACCACAAATGTGTATTTCCAAAGAAATCCTATATATTTCACAGTAGGCCTGTAACACAGAGCTGATGTGACAAAAAGCTTCAGTTTTGTCCCCCAAGTCCAACAGATATTTCTCAATTTCAATGGATTGCAACTTTGCAACATGCATTTTAGATAGTTCTAGGCCCAGTTCCCCGAAAGCATCTTAAGCCTAAGAGCGTCGTAAAGTCCCTCAAGACAAGCCTTAAGATTTGCCGACTGTTTCCCGAAACCATCGTAGAGCGTCGTGAAAGCGTAGAGCGTCATTAAGAGCGTCGTGAAAACACTCGTAGATCTACGAGTGCTCCAGAGTTCTCGTTACCAGCTAAGAGCGTCTTAACAGTACTTCTCACTGAGGTCACCAACAGGACATACAGAGGAATTGCAACTTAGAATACATAATCCAATTTACGTTCCCATTCTTTATTGTGTTTACCTGTGATGAATCAGATTTTAGCGTGCAAAATAGCATAGCCTATATTTAATGTTCATAATAATGTGATGAAAAGCGGACAAAAATGCAATCAAGTTATGAAACGAGACGTTGCCAGAATAGTTTGCCGTTATCTTTGCTAAGTGAAGGCTACAGTATATTTTATTAGGCCTATGAGGTAAAAGCAGAGAAAGGAACATGTGGTTTAGTCTGTAGCATCACTGCAGCATGTACTGCATCAAAATCTAAGCCTACACCTTTCCTCACTTTCTTACTCGACTTCTTTCTTATCTTCAAACTTGTTCTTAAGCGACACAGCGAAAAATGATTGCATGGTGCAACAATCTAATCTTAAAGGAATTATCCAGAGTAAAATGCACTTTAGATCAGGGGTCTCCAACCTTTTCAGAATGAGGGCTACCTGAAGACCCAAAATCATATGTAGGGCTACTCATTTGAAACAAACAGACCCTCACCCCTTTTTTGCAAGGGTAGTCCTCCTAAATAATAGGCCTATGTGATTTTTACTTTTAAATGATCAATATTGTGTAGGCCTATAAGTCTTTATATATTAAGCACCTGTATTTTCATCTGATTCTTCCAAACTTTAATATCAATATGCAACACTACCAACATTTTTGTTTAGTTTGTTCATTCCAAAGTTTGCATGGGGAATTTAATCTTAATTTTATAACAAAACAAAAAAACAATATTTTTGTGCAATTATTAATTTGGGTACAATTTGTACCCAATTTATACCCACCCACCATTATGAATTCAGAGGTTGTTTAAGTTCTGATTTTAGTGGACAATTCGGTTTTAACATTTTAATAGTAATCACCCACACCACCCTAAAATATGAAGACTCCTTTTAAAGTTATTGCACACCTGAAATCTCTCCATGATCTGACAAAAAAAGGTAATGCACAGTCCTGCATGCCACAAAATTATCAGCGGTATTATACGGCAGTAGCCTACGGAGGAAAAAAGGCCTGTGAGCTAAAGCAATTGTTTTTCAGTCCTTGAACAATCATACAATAACCGTATTTGACAAACATAGAATGGCCACAGAACTTTTGCAAAGATATGCTTCCATTGGCTACACCAGACGAGCAAGTTTCCCCCCCTTTACTGTCTATCAGGCCCGGACTGGTAATCTGTACAACTGGGCAAATGCCCGGTGGGCCTGTCCACATGTGGGCCGTAAGTTATTTAGCCTATTTGCGGCCCGTCATGTAGACCTAGGCTTACCCTATAAATGCAGTTGCATCCATTTGGATTGGGGGGTGACAGGTCAATCATTTTGGCCTCTTCATGACAGGTTCAGTGTGTTACGATCGCGCCCCCCTGCCCCACCCCTCAAGTGGATTTGTCCAAGCAGCCGGTTGGTTTGTGGGGAAATATAGCCTACGAGTCCATGCATGGTAGCCTAGGCTATATAAGTGCCCTCCGCTGGCTGGTGTTCACATCATCGCAGTTTAACCGTAAACAGCAATCAGAGGTGTCTAATTTTATTCCATAAATATATTGTTTTTATAGACGTAAGTTGCACGCGCTACGAAGAGCTTCCATTTACTGCACCATGTAGGCTACTGTAGTGCGGTTTGTCTGTCAACATAAAAACTCCGGGTACCTACAATCGCACAACTTGGTGGAAAAGTGTAGCACAGGTTAAAGAAAACCTATTCATGTTTGGACTCAAAAGGAACTTCAAAGTATTTCCCATATAGTAGCCTTTTAGCTCACAACGACAGAGAAAGTGGAACTTGGAAAGTGGAAGTCTCTCCACCGAGTGGAGTAGTAGCTGCACTGTGTAGCCTATCTTGACATGTCTTTAAGTTTTGGGTTACAATATACAGGTAGTGGGCTCTCTGTTGATTTTAATGAGTAGGCCTAAGCCTAAAGTTACAGCATTTCTATCACAATTGACCAGACTTTGACCTTTTGTCTTCTTTAAACAACATTCTGGCTATGATTGTTCCTTGTATTGCATCATGAGCCATCACTGCACCTATTGCATTCTACTGTAGCCTTAAGCCTAGCTCAGTCATTATGTTGTACCACATCACCCTCCACATTTTCCGTCATAGGCCATGTTGCATGTTTGAATGCAATATCAGTAGCAGACGTCCCAAGTTTCCCGGAAGCTCCGGGAGTCTCCCGCATATTGATAGCGGCTCCCTGACGCCCGCAAATTAGATAAAATCTCCCGGAATCTAGAGTGAGCGATCAGGAGCGCGCATGCGAGACCGCGTGTGCATCTGATGTAGCGCGCACACGACGAGAGAGAGAGAGAGAGAGAGCTGGTGCGTGTGTGCCTGAGCGCATCCAAGACAGAGATCATCCTGATTGGCCTGTTTTGCTAAATCAACCAATCAGTTTTCAGTGTAGGCGGGCTTTTATCTCTTTTCTCCCGAACTTAATTAATCAGTTCCCATTTCAAAGTGGAGGCTACCCTTGTCTCATAAGAGTAAAAAATAATGATAGGCCTAGTCTTGCACGCTGCACTGTTTGTAACAGTGACTTTAGCATTGCCCATGGCGGGTTAAATAGCCTATTCCTAATAATAAACCCTGGGTCACTAAAGAACTTAAAGCTATCCTGAACAAAAAGAAACGACTGTTCTACACTGGATCTATGTTGGAGAAAAAACAAGTCAACAGAGAGGTGAAGCAGGCCATCAAAAAAGCTAAAGCAGCGTATAAAAGCAAGATCGAAGAGAAATTCACACAAGGTAATCTCCACAAGGCCTGGCAGGGTATTAAGACAATGGCAGCAGTCAACACTGTGCCTGACTTCAGACCTGTGTGTGTGGCTGGCAACAGTGAGGAATCCCTCCCCAATGAGCTTAACTCTTTTTCACCAGGTTTGAGAAAGATCACCAGTCTCAGTTGGCGGATATCATCAGTAGCTTGACCCCGAGTGACCCAATCACCATCACTGTTGAGTCTGTGGTGGAATATCTAAAGAGGACACAGATCAAGAAAGCTCCTGGTCCAGATCACATCTGCGGTTACACACTGAAATACTGTGCTGAGCAACTTGGAGGAGTTTTCCAGCAGATATTCCAGAGGTCTCTATCTACTTCCAATGTCCCACAGTCATGGAAACACTCCACAATCATTCCCATTCCCAAGAATACAGACCCATAGCCCTCACCTCCCTTGTTATGAAGGCCTTTGAGAGGATTGTGAAAGCTCACATTATCAGCGCCACAGCTTCAAAGATGGATCCTCTTCAGTTTCCATATTGTGCCAAAAGAGGGGTGGATGATGCCAAAATCTGCATATTGAATGCCATCCATGAACATGTAGAAAGCCCAAATTCTTTTGCCTGGCTCCTATTTGCAGATTTCTCATCTGCCTTTAACACCATTCAACCTCACATGCTGGCTAAAAAACTTATGGACTATTTCAACCTGGATCATCAGCTGATTCTGTGGATTACAGACTTTCTGACCCAAAGAACACAGACGGTGCTGGTCAACAAGAGGTTCTCTGACATCAGATACATGTCCACTGGCTCACCCCAAGGTTGTGTCCTCTCACCACTACTTTTCATCTTGTACACAGATGACTGTAGAAGCCGCCATGCTGATCGTCACCTAGTGAAGTTTGCTGACGATACTGTTCTCCCTTCCCTGCTACATGGTTCTGTCCAAGATCACGGGCCTGTCCTCAGTGAGTTTGTGGAATGGTGTGATAGCTCATTTTTGGAGCTAAATGTTACAAAGACCAAGGAGATGTTCATTGACTTCACTAAGCGTGGAGGAAGCAGGACTGCAACTACAATACAATCCATGGGGAACCAGTGGAAGTTGTACATGAATATAAATACCTGGGCACTATCATTGATGACAAACTGCGTTTTGACTCTAATACAGAGGTGATTATGAAAAAATGTCAACAGAGGCAGTATTTATTGAGGAAGCTTTACTCCTTTGGAGTGAACAGGAAGATTCTTAGCATTTTTACACCTCCTTTATTGAAAGTATACTGACCTTTTCATCCATGTGCTGGTTTCACTCCCTCTCAGTCAAAAATAAGAAACACCTCCAGAGCATTGTGAACACATGTTCTAAAATCATTGGCCACCCTCTTCAGTCTCTGACATCACTGCACGACAAGGCAACATTAAGGAAAGCCAACTGCATCCTAGAAGACACTACCCATGTCCTACACAGGGTTTTTGAATGGCTGCCCTCTGGCAGGCGTCTGCGCTGTCCTCTGGCTAGGACTAATAGGAGGATGGCCACCTTTACTTTTGAGGCTATTCGCCTTTTAAACTTGAATCCAAGCCCCCTCCTCCTCCATCTCCTGGGACTAACCCCCCCTTACACTCCTGTCTGTCCTATTCTTTTTTTGTCTAAGAATTTTGTCTAAGTTTTTTTAATTGAATTGATTTGAATTGAAATGATTGCAAAAGACATGTTGAGGTGACAAGTGTCAATTCATGTGCATATTATTCAGGCCTATAGCCTACTAGATGGCTAGTTGCCAAGGCTACATAAAAAGACCAAACTACCAAAATCTACATATTTTATTTTCACAATTTCTATCTAGGCCTTCCTTATTTGGTGTACTGACTAGACATTATTGAACATATTAATCTGTATTAAAGTAGGCTAAAGTGTTTTTTTTTTTTTTTGGGGGGGGGGGGGGGGGACTTTTTGCAGGTTGGGATGTCTGAGTAAGCAACGTAGGACACACATGGCGACAGGGAGGTGACGGCAGTGTGTATATCGAGTTACCCGTCCTACTTCTGGTAGAATACAGAGGTTTTTTAGAGTGTAACTCCAGCGAAAATTGACCCCAGGGTCTGCATTAAAACACATCAAATAAGCAGTGTAGACAGTATTTTTCATTGATCAACCACTACAGAGCTTGTCCTGGTATACACTATAGCCCCAAATCGCAAACAGTGGATTAGCGAAGGGTGGTATGCTAACAACCAAAAGACAACAGATTAATCAAAGGCGGTAGAAAATAATAAAAGTTTTTCATTTCTTTTTAAAACCAGCAACTGTTGGAGCAGATCTTATCTCCAAAGGGAGTTGGTTCCAGCAGTGGAATAAGTGTATAATAGACATAAACAGGGTGATAACATTGAATTGGTTGTAGCTTTTTGTGTGTTATCACCTATTTTCTAACTCTAGGGTGGTATACCTTGCTAAAAATCCCTATGAGACCCTCAGATGGTACCGACAGACCCCCCTCAAGGACTATATGTAACCTTTTCACTGAAATGTGAATTCTACTGCAACAAATTCTGAAATAATAATAGATAATAAAATATAAAAAAGTCAAGCCAATGCCACAGGCCCTCACTCACCCAATCTATGTGCAGTTGGTAAATGATGATGAGGCACTCAGAAGCTATTTCTTGTGATGTAATATCCTTAAGTGAAGTGAGAGGTCTGAGAAGTCTGATCATGATGTTTCATTTATATAAGGTGACAAGGAAACATGGTGGTTTTTGAGTTGCCCATGTGAGCAACCTCAGATTATCATTCACAAACATGTTTCTCACATTCGTTGGACCTTACATATTATGTTTAGTTATAAGAAATTGCTGGGTTATGGATATAATCAGGCAGCATCATGCACAAAGTAAAGGCCTGTGAGAATTTTGGTATGAAAGCAAGCCACTATGCTAGATGCCTCAAGGTGACCCTGATAGTTCATGATGGTGGCACTATGGGAAATGGTTTGGTCATATAGTTTTGACATATTTACAGAATCAGAGGAAAAAAAGAATGGTAACATTGCGAGGAATTGGTAACATGGGCGAGGAAAAACTCTTATTAACTTAGTAACTATTCATTCATTCACTTCCTTTTTTCTAGCTCGCAAAATCGCGGTTGTTCTGTTTACACATTAAAACCATATTACACTTCGAATTTCGCCTCCAAATTGTAGTAACTACATCTACGAAGTCTAAGGAAGATAACCATGTAGTCTGTTCAAAGATAAGATAAATTTTGACAGAACTACAGACCTCGTAAAAGTAGTACCTAAAATGACTCCATTCACTTCATTGCAAAATCGCGGTTGGTCTGTTTACACATTAAAACCATACTAACAATTTACATTTCGACTCCACATCGCTGTAACACCATACCAAGGGTCTTAAGAAGTGAGTCAATTTGGCTGATTACGTTAACGCATTTCCAGGGCTTGTCAGCTCAAAAAAAGCAGTGGCTATTGCTAACGCATTCATTTTCAATGCCTAGCATGTTAGCTAACATTAATAGGTTGCATATGACAACAGCAAACGTTTACGTTAGCCTAACTTACTTATTGTTGACGTTGACCCAACACGTTCATACAGTAAGTTAGACCATAGACTGATAAGGACGTCCATCAAACTAAAAGGGTTCGTTCTTCGATGTCTCTCCTTGTAATCCACTTAATTAGACTACACCTAGGTTTTATTTACGTAAAAACTCCACTCTTAACCACTCGTGTAGCCAATTCACTTGTCTAATGTATCTTAAGGACGATGGCAGAGTCCTCTGCCGCCCCTGCCTCTCCTTCCGATTCTCTCTGTTGCCCGGCGTGTCACATGCTAGCTAACTCTTCAGCCTCCTTTAGTGGATATGCTACTTGTAATAAATGCAGACTAATAGCTAGCTTGGAGGCGAGGATAGGTGAACTAGAGAATCGCATCCACACACTGTATCAGATTAGCAAACAGCTAGTGGCAGAACCCCTGGTAAATTGTGTGGATGCACCAGCCGTCAGCACAGTTAGCACAATCATGACAGCCCCCTCGCAGCAAGGGGATAGCTCTTGGGTGACTGTAAGGGGAGCTAGACCCAAGCGAAAGCAGCCTGTTGGGCCTGTTTCGCCTGGATCGCCCGCCTCATCGCTTTTCACCTGGTCATTCAATGTCTCAACCTGGTAATTTCAAGTCTCAACCAGGTAAGTCGAGCAGGGCTCGTGATTGTGATGTACAAGATAATTGCAATTATTGTTTTGAGCAAGGGCATTGGAAGAGGGACTGTCCGTTGTTAAAAGCACGCAACAAGTCAAGGGCAAGTGGGAAATTTGCTGGTTGTGTGGCTAAAAGTAGGCCTGCTGTTGTTGATAAGCATGTTGAGTCTGTTAAAGCTGATGTGTCTCCTGCTTCTAAGTCTGTGTCCAAGGCTTTGGATTCTGAGCGTCCAAATGTGCCAGTGGAGATGGTTGGAACAACAAGTGTATCAGATGTTGATTACAGTCCATTTATTTCTGATGGTTTTGTCTCCCTGTTAGGTGATGCTCAGAGGACTCCAGTGAAAATTCTCCGCGACACAGGGGCTTCAGAGTATTTCATTAGCCAGTCTGTTCTGCCTTTTTCATCTGTCTCAGATACAGGGAGTGTTGTGTTAATCCGTGGTATTGGGCTTCAATCTTTTTCGGTGCCATTGCATAAAATCTGCTTGTACTCTGGGTTTGTTAATGGGGAGGTCACCATTGCTGTTCGTCCATCTTTGCCCATAGATGGTGTGGACATCATTGTTGGAAACAATATTGCGGGTCATTGTGTTTGGCCAGAGGGGGCGCCAGCACCGCCTCCTGTGGTTAAAATGGAGGTTAAGCCATTGGCTGAGCCTGACTAGTGTCTCAAACAGTTTCCAGAAGTGTTCACGGCCTGTGCTGTGACGCGGGCCATGGCTCGTACACAGGCTGAGGACACATCTAAAGTATCCAAGTCTAGCGTGAAATTGTTTGTTCCAAAACTACCAACTCCTCTTTCTCGTAGTGAAGTGGGGCATGCCCAGAGTAAAGATAAAGATCTTGAAAAGTATTTTAATCTGGCCTCAGATGAGTCTAGTAATTACTGTGTTCGAGATGGCTTATTGCTTCGCAGGTGGCTGCCACATGCATGCACGGAGGTGGCAGATCCAGTGTTGCAGGTTGTACCCAGATAGCAAGCATAGTCGGCCCGATTCTGGCTGAGTGCTGGCAGTGTCGGCTGAGGTCCGAGTCGGCTGAAGCACAGTAAACACAGTCGGCCCGATCCTGGCTGAGTGCTGCTTCTGTCGGCGGAGTTTCAGGTCGGCTGAGGCACTGTCCCCTTGAATGGGCCGACACTGACACGCAGTAGTTGGGCTGATTACTGAGTGTCTTATTTGGCCCGATTGGGGTTTGATGGGCTACTGCCAGTTTTCGAATCAATCTCGGCAGACGGATTTCATACAGTGTGTGGCCCGATACTTCAGGAACGAACACTGATCAGTATCGAGGCTGTTGGCGGCAAAAATGAAACATTTAGCGACAGCCGGACGCTAAACGTACATGGCCCAATTATGTGAAGTGACTGTCGGCCCATTACATGTGGAAGAGCCACGAGCAGAGCAACTGTTCAGTTTGAAACCAGCAGGACGGCGCGAAACTGTCTCGTTTTGGACACTGCCTGTGGTAAGTAACATGCAACTTTACCTGTTATTGCATGTAAATCATTATGAATGTACGTAGGCTTATTATTGCAGACAAAGTTTAACAAGTAGCATAACAAGAATGGGTGTTTCAATCTAACCCCCTTGACGATGACGAAGCTAGCGGTAACATACGTTATGATTTCTTAGCCTACTTTGTTGGCCTAATTAGCTGCTACCTTTAACGTCAGTGTTGGTGGTCAAAAACGTTCAGTGCTGTAACGTTAGCTATACTTGCATAATTATGTGGTTTTCAAAGAAAAGTGTGATCTAATCATTTTAGAAATAGCTTAACAGTTAACCAGTATTGCATGACTTAGAATATAGCGATTGGTAATTGGGCATTTCATCGTTATCTATCCAACTTCAGGCACTAGGCAGGCAGGACTGAGACTGTATGCCTTAAGAGAGTGTGTGTGTGAGAGAGAGAGCGATGGTAGCAGGGTGGGTCCTGTCCTGGTCATGTAAAGCTCATCAAAATCTGTATTTTAAGGTCGTTCTGTATTTTGTACTGAGGGGTTGTTTTATGATCATGTAATCATTTTGAGCACATATACTTCCATTAACCTAACGTTACTGTGACTTTTTTTAAATGTACACCTCAGAATCCAGGCCACACTGACCAGAGACCTGCCTGCACTGAAGGCTACTGTATACATGTGTGAACCATTTCTTGTGTTGGAAAAACAGGAGACCTGAAGAGCTCTTGGTAAGTTGTACATTGATTTAATAGAATAAGTAATACATTTTTGTTTAGATGAGCCAAATCATAGGAATCAGCTTTCATCTAGGCCTGTGTTTTGTGATGTGTCATTTTTAGATGCTTTTGGTTTGCCTCATCCATTATGTCAGCAAAGAACAGGAGTGGGCAGGAAACATGCGCTGTTGAAAACATGGCCAACCAACTGGAGCACCCACAAGGCTCTTGTGAAGGAAGTCCACAAGTGCTTCAGGTCTGTATGTGTTGACAAATATGTCTTGCTCTTGGTGATTGTTAAATGCTGATATATTACCAATGACAATCACACAATGTCAATGTTGCCCAAAATAACTACCAGGGAGGTGTTACCAAGACAGCTGCAGAATGGCAAGACTGGGCTTTAGTAATATTTTGTCAGACAGTAAAGGATACATAGTTTAATGATTTTTTTTTCTTTTCTTTTGAAATGACATGCTGTCCATGCATCTCAAATTGAAGGATGGATGGAAAGAACTCTTTGATCAACCCCCACAGAGAGCTGAGGTGGCTATCTGTAAGTATATTTGAGTGGACAAACAGAACTTCTGACAGATGACATGTTGAAATCTTGCTTTAGACCTCATAATGATCTTATAATATTCTTTTATACCTAAATGCAGTTTGGAGACACCCCCGGCTGGTAGTGCTGCTGAAACTGGTGGAGGCAACAATGAAGCGGCAACAGAAAGAGAAGGCAGGTGGCAAATGTTGCTGCTATTGAAAAATACTTTGAGAGTGAGTGTGTGTGCATGTATGTAGCTGGGTAGGTCATGGTACATGGTACAAAAATACAGAATTTAAAGCACTTAACACTTAACTCACAACCCACAACTACTGACAATGGAATTACTCTTTTAGAGTGAGTGAGTGAGGGAGAGAGATAGAATATTTCTGTAAATGTTTAATGTTAATTTAGAATCATTTATTTCTTTGAATCATTATACAGTTTTAAAATGTTTAATTGTTTGTGTTTTTGTATATGAAAGAAGTCGATTGTTGTAGATAAAAGTAGATTGTATATTTTAACTTGTTTAATTTCTAAAGTGGATATATGTAAAAGCTTGTATAATTTTTAAATGTTTGTTTTATTTACAAGGTTGTGTTTGTCAAACTTGTTAATAAAAGTAGCTTGTGCTTTTAATTACTAGTTCTGGATTTGTGTTTATTTTCAAGTACTTTTGGTAGTTAGTGGGCCACATGTGGCCCGGGGACCCAGCCGACATTCAGCCAACACTCAGTCAGATCAGTTTTATAGTGCGTGGGCCAGTACAGGCCCAGAGGCCCAGCCGACACTCAGCCAACACTCAGTCAGATCAGTTTTATAGTGTGTGGGCCAGTACAGGCCCAGAGGCCCAGCCGACACTCAGCCAACACTCAGTTATATAGTGTGTGGGCCAGACCTGGGCCAACAGAATGCATGACAGTCATTTCACAGTGTGTGGGCCACACCTGGGCCAACAGAAACAATAAGAGTCATTTCACAGTGTGTGGGCCACACCTGGGCCAACAGTTCCAATAAGAGTCATTTTACAGTGTGTGGGCCAGACCTGGGCCAACAGAAACAATGAGAGTCATTTTGCAGTGTGTGGGCCACACCTGGGCCAGAGGAAATTATTTGTGTCAGTTATCAGTAATTGGGCCATTGTTGGGCCGGAGGCCCAGCCAGAACTGGGCCAACACTCACAAAACCCTGAGGCAAGGTAGTGGGCCAGAGGTGGGCCGGTCAAATTTTGCTATCTGGGTAGTGCCTGAAGAATATCGTGGTGTGGTATTAAATACTGTCAAATGTGATACTATGTGAAAGCTATTGCTGCTTCTTGGCTCTAACTTAACATTCCAATCAGTATTGCTAACTGGTTGTGCTTTAGGCAAAACTGACTGGTTTATGTACCACTGCCTCAGTGTTTAGTGTGTGTGTGTGTGTGTGTGTGTGTGTGTGTGTGTGTGTGTGTGTGTGTGTGTGTGCTGTTGTGTGACTTCATTTATAATGGCGACAGTACAACCAGATATCACACAAGAGCTTGAAAGCATGTAACATGTTTAATCTTTTTCTAACATTGTCAACTATTCATGGAAAGGTGTATTCATTGTTGATCATATCATGCAAATTAAGTGTGTTTTCTTCTGCATATTAACACAATTTGGCTGCTCTGGGAAAATGTTCTATATCCATGTGTTTTATGGTTCACACCTGCATTATTAAGAGAGCTCAGGCCAATAAATGGCCCTTGATATGTACAGTGTTATTATTATTTTTTCCCATGAACATTAACATTATTTTAATGATGTTTGGAATGGGTAAATGAAAAATTATTGCCACCATAAGGTGCCCCTTTTTTATTTGCCATCAAAGGATACAAACAAAAAGGGTACAACTATGCACCTTGATTAAGGGGCACATTTTTGTACTGTTGAGGGTACTGCTCCAGTGACAAGCCTTTGTACCCCTACAGGTACAATTATGTACCTTTATGTACATTTATTTCTGAAAGCCATCTCAGTCAAGGATGAGATTGCAGACAAACACACATTATTACAGTTTTTTTACAATTGCTAAAACAGATTTTGTTTTTAAAACCTTATTTTGGTTTAACACTACTGAGCAGTCATTACACAATACACACTACATCAAAAAATAGAAAAGTGTTCAGGGCAGGGCATATATCTCCTGGGGGTAAAATGCAATAATGCACAATGATTATTGCAAGAGTGATGACAAGGGCCTGGCACACGTCCTGAAATACGCTGACCCCACACATAAAGATAGTTTGCCCCAGCATGTTTCATCTTTTTTTGTCTGCCATCATCAGAGTACATATTACAAATTGAAATGTGACTTGAGAAAGTAGCAAACATTAGGGAGACAAAACCTGTGCCAATACCAATATGCGTTGGTAGATATCCGAGTTGCCCTTAAAACCATTGAGGGTTACATGTGCAAAAAAAGTGAATTTTGCAGATAAAATCAAATATATGCTACTAAAATAGGGAACTTAGACATTACATAACATGTACACATGGTCTGAATATAAGGATAGTTACTGAAAGGTGAAAAATGGGTGTTACAGGTTTCTACTTTGCTGTATTAAATTTGTAGAGAACACTGAATAACTCCAATGCTGCACCTTCGGCAGGTAGACTGCGAATAAATAACCTGACTGATTGAAGAAGGAGGCGTGGCAAACTCTGTCACGCTCCTCCCGAACTTCCGTTTGTAAAACGCCATTAGCTGTGTAACAAGGACTGTTTGTACTTCTGAGTGGGAAAGTTCCCTCTACAGACAAACATACATACCCCAGATATGTGAATTTTGCTTTGAATTTATTTTTTGAAGTGATCAGTTTTATGTGGAAAATCTTCTTTTCTGTACATATTTTGCACATTGCAAATATAAAAATATATATGAACTGAATTATAAACTTCAGTTTATGCTTCCTTAGATCAGCTTGTAAGGTCAGTACAAAGTCTCTACACATCTCTATACATCTCTCAAGTCCTATTTTAACAACTCAACAAGAAAAGATCTTTGATCCTTTTTTAGTGAATAGATGTTACCAATATATTACATTAGCTTTAGTTTTAGACATTAGACTTTACACTTTGTCCGACATGTACACCTTCTACATGTACATCTTTAACATCTCTTTTTGTACAAAATCACAAGGATGAGCTTGCAGACAAACAACATTATTACAGTTTTTTCCCAATTGCTAAAACAGATTTTGTTTTTAAAACCTTCCTTCAAAACACTACTGAGCAGTCATTACACAATACACACTACATCAAAAAATGGAAAAGTGTTTATGGCATATATTTCCTAAAGAAATACTTATTGTTTACAATAAAAATGCATTTTGCATACAAAAAAGAAAAGAAAGTATGTATCATAAACCATAGGTTTATGTTGAGGAGTTGCTTGTTGCAGCTTATTGGGCATTATGTTGGTTATCCTGGGGAATAGTAAATGTGGCATTTGACACCTTTGGGTACTCAAATGAGATGGGCTTGATCAGAGGTTCCAGACTGATGAACACAATGGCTCGTTTTGCAGATGGAGTTGGAGGAGGACTTCCTGAGGATTCTGGTATAGTGACAGTCTCTGGGTTTTGATCTGTAGCATGACTGGAGTCACCCACCGTGGTAGGACTGATAGAAGGTCTGTCCACAACAGCAGTTGATTCGAACATGGGAGATGTAGTGAATTGTGAGGAGGAATTAGCTGTAGCTGTGAGCTCAGTGTCCACTGTAATGTTGCCCTGCAATTCTGTAACATTCCCTTGCAGTGGATTTTGAGTCCATGACTGAGAAGAGTGGGTTGAACTGGTGATATTGGATGCTGGTTTGCTACTCTCAGTTGCCGCTGTGCTGATAGGTTGCACTAGCGGTGTTGTTAAGGCAGGTGCACTGTTTTTTATTGGTGCACTAGTTGTGATTGTTGGTGACAGACTTAATGCTCCTGTGCTGGATAGTGATGAGCTGTTAGATGTGGGTGTGACAACAAATGGCTGAGCTGATGTTGAAACAACTGAAGCAGGTATACCTGTTGTGGAGTTTTGAGCTAAGGTGACAGTAGCATGTTCTGTGACTACAGTGTTCTGTGATTGACTCATGTTCCCAGTTGAAGATGTGACTGAATCCTGGGGTGGCGAGGATGTCTCTGTTGAGGAGAATACTTCAGTGGGGTTTGTGATTGTGTTTGTTTGATTTTCGACATCAGGACCACCAGTGATTGTTGTTTGGATGGAGTTTTGGGATGTTGTACTGAGTTCTGATTGGCTGGTATGTTGTCCTTGTTGTGTTGATGGCGATGTGACTGTCTCAGCTAAGGTGTGAGTTGTGTTGTATGTTACTGCTGTTGAGAGAACTATTAGGTCTTGCTGTTGACAGAGATATATTACTTGATTTTGGTGTTGTGCTGTTGACTGAAACTGAATTTGTGGATGGGAATGTTGCTGCTGAGTCTGTGCCTGCTGTTGATGGGACCTCATTAGGATGGGATGTGTATGCTAACATGCTACTGGTCGTCAGGGATTCTGTGGGCTTTGTTGTAAACACATGTGACCCTTCAGTGGGAGATGTTGAATGTGAAAACAAAGGGCTGGCGGTTGCTGTGGCTGTTGGTGGTGAAGAAGTGGTTGTAGTTGCTGACTGTGAAGAAGAGTTCCCTGTTAGTGGAAGTGAACTGGTGACAGAACTGCCACCTGAAGGTGAAGCTGCAGACTCTGGCTGTTCTGGGTGCTGTGTGGTGCTACTGAAAGCTCCTGCTATGGACACTGATGTAGTTCCTGGCCCAACAGAAGTGGCCACCATCGAGGCAGGTGATGCATTTGTAGCTCCTGGCTGGGTTTGAGAAGTTGAACTCCCATCAGTAACTACTGCTGCAGACACGGTTGGTCCTGCAGGAAGCGTAGTGGTGTTTACATTGATGGATTTAGCTGTGGTCACGCTATGGTCTGTCGAGTCTAGCACTGTTGTTGCTGTTATTGGCGATTTAGCTGATGAAACTATGGGTGTGGTCACTGTTGAGAGGTCTGAGGGTGCAATACTAAGTAATGATGTGGCTGATGTTGGTTCTTTAGAAAGAGCAGTGGTTATATTTACTGACAAAGATGTAGGTTGAGGTCTAACACTAGTGTTTAACTGTTCAGTGAGAGGATTTGGTAAGGAAGGGGAGGTCTTAGTAGCTGAAGTGTTTTTTGAAATTGCAGTTGAAGCTTGTTTTGTTTCAGGTGTTGATTGTGTGGGGCTTGCTGAGCTGTTGTTTAACTGAGTAGCGGAAGATACAAACTGTGGTGATGTGCTGTTGTCTAAAGTATTTCCTGATGGTGTAGTTGCTGTTGTGAATTGTGTTGGAGTGATTGTGGTGGTGAATCTGGGAATGGTTGGACCATCTGCAGATACATGTAGCATTGATGCACTGTTGTCTAAAGTATTAGTGTAAGTACTAGTTGCTGACGGTGTAGTTGCAGTCGTAAATTCTGTAGAAGTGGCCGTGGTGGTGAAAATTGTTTGTGTTGTGGTCGACTCTGATGACTTTTGGTCAGATGTTGTTATTACACTTGAAGCAGAGTCTGGTATGGTTGAACTAGTTGTAGATACATGTTGTGTAGATGCACTGCTGTCGAAAATATTAGTATAAGATACTTGTGTAGATGTTTGAGCTGTACCTGATGATTGTGCTTTAGTTAGATCTGATGTTGAAAATGTGTCAGTCGATGTCAGTTGAGTCATAGATTGATTTGGCACAGATGTCATTGCAGATGTGACTGTCGATGTCAGCTGAGTCATGGATTGATATGGCACAGTTGTCACTGCAGATGATGCTGCACCTGTGGATGATGTAATGGTATTGCCAGTGGAGGAATCCTGGGGGGCTGCCTGGGTCAGTGTTGTAGGTTGTAGAGAAACCGTATCGGCTGAAGTCGGCATATATTGGGATGATTCATGAGCTAAGGATGATGTGGTTTGAAGATGAGCTGTGTAGGATGAAGAGGAATTTGATGATGTGACAGATGTTCCTAAGGAAGATGTAGATATTACAGGTGTTTCTGAAGAGGTCACAGAAATTGCTTTATTTGTTTCTCCTGAAGATACAGCTATGCTTGTAGTAACTGAGGCTGTTGTTGGTTGTGTTGAAGTAGTTGTTGTGTCAGGTGATGACAAAGCTTTTGGCGTGGTAGGTTCTGCTGATGCCCCTGGGGTATTATCTGCTACAGAGGCATTTGAGTTAGAAGTTGATATTGCAGATGCTGAAACAGAGTTTTTAGTTGTAGGTTGTTCTTGTGTAAGAGTGGTAAGCTGGGGTGCGGTTGACACAGTTGTAGATGCTGAAGTTGGTGTGACAGATGGTGGTGTTACAGTTGTTGGTTGTGTTGTTGATGTAGGCACAGATGTACTTGTAGAGTCAGTTACAATGTCTACCATAGTAGATGCTGTTAGTTGAGACAATGTTGGAGAGGATACTGGTGACATGTGACCACCTGACATGTGAGCAGCATCTGGGGATGTTGTTAGTTGTGATTGGATATTGGTAGTTTTTGTTTGGGTGGTAGATATGTGTGTGTTGGACTCTGAAAATGTCATGCTTGATGTCAGCTGTGACATGGATTGATATGGCATGGTTGTCATTGCAGATGATGCTGCACCTGTGGAGGGTGCAATGCTGTCGTTGGTTGCTGGATCCTGGGGAACTGTTTGGGTAAGTATAGATGTTGTGAGCGGAGAAACTGTTTTGGTTGTAGACAATTGTGTTGTAGTTTGGGTTATGCTTGATAGAGTAGTTGAATGATCGGTAACGGCTGCTGCTGTGGATACCTGTGGAACAAATGTATATACCAATGTTAAATTGGTTGACATTGGTGGATATGTTACCTTAGATATAGACTTTGTGATATGCATTGTTGGTGATGCTGTTGATGACAATTGAGAGGAGGAAGGCATTTTGTCTGCAGTGTGTGAGATTGTGGTAAGCTGTGAATCTGCATTGTCTTTGGTGGAAGACTTTAAGACACTTGATGTTAAACCTTGTTGCAGTGTTGATGTGGTGTTATATACAACTGCAGATGTTGAGTTTGATCTTAGTGAAGAGGATCCACTTGTGGAGGGCAATTGTGAATTGTGAGTGTCACTTCCAAGTGTTGTGGATGACGATGCCAATGGTACCGGTGTGGAAATTAAAGATGAGGGAGATGACAGATTGATCGCATGCTCCCCATTGTCTGATGGTGTTTCAAGGCTTTGGCCTGATGAAACACTTTCTTGAGATGTGCTGAATTGAACGTCAGTTATATATTCAGTAAATAACAATGAGGTCAGGTGTTTGGAAGTTGTGATGGGACTGGTGGTAGATGTTGTGTCAGGTTTTATGCCTGTGAGTTGTGAATCTCCAGAGACTGATGTCAGGGTTTGCCTGGGTGATGTTTCCTTGTAACTAGTGGTAAGTGTTGTGTCAGATAATGGAGAATAATCAGATGTCGATGTTACTTGTGTCTCATTGATTAAGTCTTGTAATGGAGTTTATGCATGTGTGTCTGCAGAAGATGTTGCTGTAGATGACAGCTGTGTACTAGGTAGTATGGCAGGTGCACTTGTCATTGACAGTGAAGTCAATGTATCTTGGGATGTTTCATGTGCTAGTGTTGACGTGGATTGAAGAGTAGATACATATGTCAAACCTGAAGTGTTTAATATTGATGGTGATGTCACTGACTTTGTGGTAGGTATTGTTGTTGCTGCTGTTGCTGATAATGGTAGGGAAGAGTTTGAGACTGTGGTTAGATGTGATGAAGTTGTTATATTGGGCTCTGGTGAGGAGGATTGACTTGCTTCATAGATTAAAGGCATTGCTGATACAGGTGTTGTAATTGTATGATCAGTGGTGTGCTCTGTTCCAGGGACAATTAGTGTCTTGTTTTCGGTCAACACAGTGGCTATGGATTTTGTGGTTGTGTGCAAGCTGCTAGTTGGCGTTGACTGTGGTGTGGAGGAAGATGATGGAGTTGGAGTCGCTGATGCTGATGCACTGGATGGAGGTGTGTTGCTAGCAGAAGTAGATGTTGAATGATGTACCTTAGTGGTTGTGGTCAGCATCTCCACGCTTACAGATCCTGTGAGAGCAGAGGCCGCAACAACATGAACAAAACAGGATTAGGTAAAGAAGAGTCATATGTCATATTCTTGAATTTCCCCTTGAGGATCAATAAAGTATCTATCTATCTATCTATCTATCTATCTATGTTGAGTATACAGTATAAAGTTAAAGGCAGAGGCTGCGAGTCGATTTCACACAAAGGTTGTTGAGGTTTTGAGGTTAACAGCCACTCAAACTAAACCCCTCCCTTCCATGCTCCTGAAGTAAAGTGTTCATTGGATGGAATTATTCATGGCTCTGACTGAGACACTCTTCAGGAAGTACTCAGAGTCCCTCACATTCACATTTTGTTTTGTTGCAGCTTTATATAAAAACAATTGTTTAAATTCATTTTTCCCCTCATCAATCTACACTCAATGTATTGTAATGACAGACCGAAAACAGCAATGTCTGCAAATTTAAAGGAATCTTTGAAAGATCACATTTACATAAATTATTCAGATTCAGACCCATAAGGGCAGACGTGAAAAGAAAATCACACATTGTCTGCCCAGCTTTAGTCAGTAGCCTACTTAGTGAATTCAAGATGACCCTTCCCCTTATATCTTTAGCATGTACATTAGTCATGAAATGGACTGAAGTGGATAACTATTGCAACTCAGCTGGAACTCAAAAGTGTTATGACCATTACAGCACTTTAACCATATGAATGAACACTATATGTAATATGCCACTATCTTCAAATTCAGTTTTGATGGTGTATGGGGCGGTGTTAGCGTAGTGGCTAATGTGCTGGGTTAGCATGCAGTAGCCTGAAAAGTTGTGGGTTCAATACCCGGCTTCCACCGTTGTGCCCTTGAGCAAGGCACCTAACCCTGAGTTGCTCGGGGAACCCTTGTAATATAATTACAGTGCATGAAAATGCACTGTTCTGTTATCCGAAGTCTTCTTCTTCTTCTTCTTCTTCTTCTTCCCACCAAATTTCTGCGTCTAATTCAGCTTTACCCGTTTAACGTAGAAACTTTGTTCAAACTTTGTAACGTAGGTCTTGTAAGGACACGTGGGGAATGTATTTTTCACTTTTGTAAGCTTTATACTTTTTGAGATATTAATAAAAAAACAAGCTTATTTTTCCCCATAGACTTAATATGGGCTGATGACATCACAATGGGCTAATTAACTTGATTTGCACCTGTATCAACTTCCAGCTGCTCACTACTAGGACCCATCAAAGGGCCAGTTAAACTGATTGCACCTGTATCCACTGCTTTATGCTTAACTAGGCCAACTCTCTTTGTGTCTCTCCATTCTAGGATATCCATATCAAGGATATAAGGCACATTCCATCCAACTTTCTATCCATTCATCCTCTTCAAACCATTCACTCATCCACCCATTAAACTATACATCAACATCCATTAAACAATCTGCCTATCAACATCAATTACACTATCTACATTCAACTTTTAAACTATATACTCTGTCTCAGGCTTTAAGCATACAATCTGGCTCTCTTAAGACTACTATTTCCTCTGCCCACAACTGTTTCAAAATACATGTCCTCACTACAATAATTCACTATTAAATAATTTAACTATTTAAACTACTCAACTATTTAACTGTTCAGCCATTTCAACTGTCAGTTGTTATCAACTATGACTCCTCCCAACTGTTTCCAAATCAAAGTTTGTTTGGCATTTTATGTTAATATACAGTATGTTTATATTTTCATGCACTGGTAATTTCCTCGAAATTACATTTTCTAGTTACAGTGCATGAAAATGCACTGTACTGTTCTTCCTAGGCAACTTCTTATTATTATTATTCCGCTTACCACTTTTTCCGTCCTCTTGAACAGTTTAACTTAGAAATATCATTCAAACTTTGTAACGTAGGTCTTCAAACAGATCGGGTTGCTATGTGTTTTCAACTTTGAAACTTTTATACTTTTTAAACTATTAAAGAAAAACTTTTTAAAAATCCCCATAGACTTAACATTGCCGATTGTGACATCATAATACGGCCGTTAAGCAATTAGAATCCTATGGCAGGTGTTCAGGCCACCTGGATCAACTACCAGTCTCAGGCTTTAAGCATACAAACTGGCCCTATTAAGACTACACATCCTGTTCAACTGCTTCCTCTGCCAAAAACTGTTTCAAAATAAAAGTCCTCACTACAATATTTCACTATTAAACAATTTAACCCTTTAAACTACTGAACTTTTAAACTGTTCAGCCATTGTAACTGTTACTTGTCATCAACTATGACTCCTACCCACTGTAGCTAGTTAGCATGTTAACATTGTTAGCATGCTAGTTAGCATTTTTAGCAAAACTGTTAAAAATGATTAGCTAAGTTAGCTAAGTAACATGGTTAGCATGTTGGTTAGCATAACTGCTAAAAATGATTAGCTAGGTTAGCTAAGTCATATAATTAGCATAGTTAGGATGTTAACATTGTTAGCATGCTAGTTAGCATAGTTAACATAACTACTAAAAATGATTAGCTAGGTTAACATAGTTAGCAAAACTGCTAGAAAACATTAGTTAAGTTAGCTAAGTAGCATTACTAACATAGTTAGCATGTTTTGCAAAACTGCTAGAAAACATTAGCCAAGTTAGCTAAGTAACATGGTTAGCATGTTAGCATTGCTAACACTGCTAAAAAACATTAGCTAGGTAACATGGTTAGCATAGTTAAAAATCTTAGCATAACTGCTAGCAAACATTAGAGCCATTTCAACTTTCAGTTATCGTCAAATATCTACCTATACACAGCCATTAAACTATTTGAATATCAACATTCATTAAACTGCTAGAAAACGTTGGCTAAGTTAGTGTGGTGATTTTATCTAGACATAATAACTTGTGTGTGTGCATGCTGGTTTATTAGAAGCATGCTGGTTTATTAGAAACATTCCATCTTATATAAGGATATTGTTTATGCAACTGTTATGCAACATTTACTGGAAGTCATGAGACTGAGCGGTCAGAGACTAAGAGTGAAACTGAGGAGGAATGGCAGTGAAAGTAAAACCAAACAGGGCTTAGAAGAAGTGGAGGGGTTTACAAGAAAAGGAGGCAGAACCAAAAGTGAAAGTACACATAGAACCAAAACAAACGCATACTCTGCCTGGCAACAGATTACACATAGGACCTGGTCACATGTATTCTGCCTAGTAACACACATTTTTTAATGTTTAAATGAGAAGGGTTTTCCACCAATATCTCAAGTCCCAAAACGTTCTGATTGGCTAAAAGGGGCCTGGTGACGTTCCTGAGGATAGGAACGCCTCCCAGGCCCCTGAGAGCATAAAAGAAAGAGCTCAGGCACACTCAGATGAGATCTCATCGGGGTAGCAGCTGCCACTCATCACTCTATTGCCTGACGGTCCAGTCCTGACGCTGTTTGGATTGTATTATCACTGCAATACGGTGAATAAAGGATCAACAGTCTTCAGCTTCTCTCGTCTTGGTGTTCTCCTTCGGGTCTTTGACATCAGAGTGCTAGTTGGATTGGAGGTTCGGGAAAGTGGATGGTTTTTCCACGACATTAGCTAAGTAGCATGGTTAGCATGTTAGCATTGCTAGCACTGCTATAAAACATTAGCTAAGTAGCATGGTTAGCATAGTTAAAAATCTTAGCATAACTGCTAGCAAACATTAGAGCCATTCCAACTTTCAGTTATCGTCAAATATCTACCTATACACAGCCATTAAACTATTTGAATATCAACATTCATTAAACTTCCAGTCTGTCAACAACTTTTAAACTATTTACCTTCAACTTTTAAACGTTCTACTATTAAACTATCTATTAAACTATCTATTAAACTAGCTGTCTATCAACAACTTTTAAACTATCTACTGTCTATCAACAACTTTTAAACTATCTACATTCAGCTTTTAAACAGTCTACTTTTAAACTACCAACTTTTATTAAGCTATGCAACCACCATGTCTATCCTAACATCACCGTAGTATCCATCTCTGTATTATATGTTTTAACTATACATGATATTTTACATCACAACTTTAGCATTTTCATGCACTGGTAATTCCTTGGAATTGCATTTCTAGTTACAGTGCATGAAAATGCACTGTACTGTTCTTCCTAGGCAACAACAACTTCTTTTTCTTCTTCTTATTATTCCGCTTACCACTTTTTCCGTACGCAATTTCTCTTGAACAGTTTAACTTAGAAACTTCATTCAAACTTTGTAACGTAGGTCTTCAAACAGATCAGGTTGGTATGTCTTTTCAACTTTGAAACTTTTATACTTTTTAAACTATTAAAGGTCACATTCACTGAGAAACCGTTTAATACTTGTTACTTTCGAAATACTATAGCTTACTCCAAGTTGCATATGCATGCTGCACGTGAAAATGATCTTCTACCCCCATTGCCCGCCTTAGCCAATGAAAGAAAATACATGGAAAAACAAGCGAATCAGAAAGAGCCCTTCCTAATGACGCCGAAGGGAAACTGACTATTCATGGCCTCACCCACCTTGGCTTGTGACCGCCTACAGGAAGACTGGAAGATTTTGCGGCTAGGGGATTGTCTCTCTGCAGCTAGTAGGAGCTAACAGCAAGTTGCCAACATGGCGGAAAAAAAATCGTGCCTGTTTTATTTCTGGCAATAACACATCAATGTTGCATGTCTTGCCTTAGAAACATGAGTTGAGGAAGAAATGGTTCGGATTTATCGTTGGAACACCACCACCGAAGTAGTGCAACATTAGTTCTGTGTTCCAATCATTTCAACCACACTCACTGCCTTAGAAAGTGGTTTTGCATCGATGTTCTGAAAACCTGGTTCTGTACCGTCATGACGATCGACCACCAGCTCACAGGCTGTAAGTACAAACAAACTTTTCCACCTAACGTCTGTTACAAAATAGCATGTTCATATTCTTCACGTTAGCATGCATGAAAAGGTACAAGCTAGGCTTAGGCTAGCCTATATTACAGGAAGCTACACCAGGCACGTAACTTAAGTGTTCTGTTCGCGACGTGTAAAATCAGAGCATGCCTAATAGGAAGGGCTCTGGTAAAATCCATTAGAGGAATGGTCTATTTTCCCGAACGTAGCCTATAGGCCACTAACACGCCAGGTGTAGCTACTTCCATTGATTAGGCCTATTGGAAGCTAATTGTTGCAGTACATAACGCGAAGGGAATGCTTCAGTTACGTGCCTGGTGTAGCTACACTCATAAGAAACTGATCACACTACCCAGAGATTTAGCTTGTTGAACCTATAATCTTCTAACCTAAGCGTTAAACCACAAATAATAATATTAGCAACAATATCTTATGCTCAACTAAGTACGGGTATTGTTCTAGTCTAAACAGAGAAAATCAAAAACACAATACCCGTGCACTATTAGGCTAAGTTGCTATCACTAGAGCTCAGGTATTTAAACTTCAGTCTAATTTATGTCTTCTTGCCATTATTACATTGACCTTTGTAGGCCTACAATGATGTTTTGTTTGATTACTTGCTGTTTACTTAGTGTTTTGTATGTCTTCCAGAGAACATCCCTTATGTCAAGCTACACAGCTTTCTAGCCTACATTAGGTCATCACGTTAGAAGCAAAGGTTTGTGATCTAACTTTTACTGTTGTGCTAGTTAGTTTCTAGAAGTCTTTTTCTAGTAGGCTAATACAGGTTCTTATGTGCTCGTCAATGTTTGGGAAAGTCAATTCATTGGTTTCTTCAGGTCACTTTCCACAGGTGTATAAAATCAAGCACCTCGATTATGAATGCAGACTGCATGGTGCTTGATTAATACACCTGTGTAAATGGACCTGATGAAACCCATGAATTGCATAACAGATAGAATTGATATTACCGAATGTCTTATTGTGGGTGTGCTACTTAGTACATCATACACCTTACCACAGTATTTTTGTTTCCATTGTGCCAGTACAGTTTTGTGTGAGATAGTGAATGTCCTGTGTACTATTAGTATCTTGTAACTTGACAGTAATACAATTTATTTACTTTAGGTACCCAAACAGAATACTTCATGAAAGTATGAGTATTGATACAAGCACTTCGGATACACCATGGGCATGGGGGCCTGCTACCTCTACTGCCATCAAGCCTGTTCATCCAAGGCCAGCTAGAAGACCTCGGGTTGATCAAGAGGAGGAGGAGGATGAAAGCGACATCTCCACAATAACACCTGATGACTCCACCTATGGCCCAGCGCAATCAAAGAGCAATGTAATAGAATCATCACAGCCAACAAATGTGTTTTGTGTGTTGTCCCTTTGGATCCCCAGGACAATACAAGCCGAAACAACAACTCAGACCTTTTTCCCTAAATAATCCCAGCACCATCTTACAAAGGATCTGTAGGCCAGATGTCTGCATCGTCTGGCAAAAAGAGGACATTGTTAATTCTGTGCATAGTTTGGATGTTCTTGTTTTGTGTTTGCATTATTTTAATAGACTGCAATATTACTATGTCAGTGTTTGACAGACCACCTAGCAAAAAAAAAAAAAAAAAACAGTAGACCTACTTCAACAGTATTGTAACAATCTGCAAGGTTGTCTCAGAATGGTTTTTATTGGTTATGCACCAAAACACACAAACACATAATTCCGGGCCAGACCTGGCCCTTATGCTCCAGCACTAAACATCTATGTGAGGCTGTATCTACAACACACACTAGTTAGATCCGGTTATGAACACTGTAATCAACTATAAACATAAACACAACAGACAGGACATACAACGTTGTCAACCCACCTGGTTTAGAACGTGAACATTACACACATACACACACTGCATCATGGGAGCACAGTCATGAACAGCTAGGCTCAGATCATTACACAGCCCCCCGAGACTTAGTCCATGTCCCCTTGACTCAAGCGCGTATCGTAAGCTCGCTTTTGACGTATTCCAGCTTCACTCATAGCCTGCCGGGCCAACTCCTGTACTCCTTTCAGTCTCTCGCGTAGCTGCTTGTAGTATTCCAGCCCTGGCTTACCTCCAATCTCCGCTTCCGGAGGCGAACCAAACACCAAGCATTTCGTTGACTCTTGCACCGCTGTGAGATATGCCCAGAGCACCAGGGGCAAGTGTAAGTCCCAGTCCTTTTGTCGGCGGTCGGCCAATATGGCCAGCTGCACTGCTAGCGTCCGGTTAAACCGTTCGACCAGCCCATCGCTTTGTGGATGCAGAGTTGTCGTTCCCGTTTTCCGGATGCCCATGCGCTGGCAAACCTCAGCAAACACCTCCGCCTCGAAATTCCGCCCTTGGTCTCTGTGGAGCTCTTCCGGTGCCCCGAACCGGCAGAACATCCTAGTGACCAGTCTGTCCGCTGTCTTGTGGGCGCTCTGATCTGGCACCGCATACGCCTCCGGCCACTTAGTGAAATAGTCCATAGTGAAATCTGTGACTGGCAGTGGGCCCATGACATCGACGGCTACCCGCTCCATGGGAGCCCCGACTGCGTATTGCTGCAGTGGAGCGTGCGAGCGTCGCGTGGGGCCCTTCTTCGCTGTGCAGACGTCACAACAGTGAACATGCAGTTCAACGTCCAGCCTGCACCCCGGCCAATCGAAGTGGCTTCTCAGCCGACGAAGAGTCTTCGCAATGCCGAAATGAGCCGCCCCCACTGCCCCATGCACATGTTCCAGTACACAGGCTCGTAATCCAGCAGGAACCAGCAACTGGAAAATGTCAGATTGTCTATCGGGAGCTCGCCAGTGTCTATACAACAGTCCTTGACGTGCTACTAATCCCGGCCACTGTGAATAAATCGCTTTGGTCTCTGGATCGAGTGCTGATACGTCAGTCCATGGCGGTCGCTGACCAGCTTCGATCCATGACCACACTCGGCCGAGCGTGGCGTCCTCCGATTGCGTCTTCCGGATCTCCTCCCTTGACATCACGTCCACCGGCGACTGCGCGTCCGTGGCTCCAGCTGCCGCTCTGCGGTGCGTTGTCTCTGGTCTCTCGATCACTGTAGCTGGCGAGCGTTGACCCTCTCGCTGGCATGAAGCTGGCGAGCGGTGGCTCTCTTGATGGCGCGGTGCTGGCGTGCGTTGAGTCTCTCGCTGGCGTGCTGCTGATGAGCGTTGGCTCCCTCACTGGCGTGCTGTTGGCGAGCGTTGACCCTCTCGTTGGCGCAACACTGGCGAGCGTTGAAAACAGAGACTCTCTCTCTCTCAGCCAGCGGTGATGCAGCCTGTAGCCGACGAGCGGGCTCCGGTTAAGCCGCGGCCAGGCTCCTCTCCTCCCTCCGGTTGCATTGTTGGCACTGGTCTGCTGCACACGGACGCCTGGACAGGGCGTCCGCGTTGCCGTGAAGGCGACCCGCCCGGTGTCGAATCTCCATGTCGTAGTCCTGGAGCGCCTCCAACCAGCGAGCCAGCTGGCCCTCTGGTTCTTTGAAGTTAAGCAGCCAGGTGAGCGACGCATGGTCTGTTCTCAGCAGGAACCGTTTGCCGTAGAGGTAGGTTCGGAAATGGCGCACTGCCACCACCACAGCCAACAGTTCTCTGCGGGTCACGCAGTAATTCTTCTCCGCTCGGTCCAGTGAGCGGCTGAAGTATGCGACCACTTGCTCGCCCTGCTCGCCTGCTTGTGAGAGGACGGCGCCGACGCCCATGTCGCTGCCGTCGGTGTCCAGGATAAACGGTAGTCGAAGGTCAGGGAAAGCGAGCACTGGGGCCTCACATAGCGCCCTCCGCAGCCGCCGGAATGCTGCGTCGCACTCCCGTGTCCACTCCAAGTGCTGGCCTTTGTGCGTCAATCGATGCAGCGGGCTGGCGACTTTAGCAAAGTCCCGAATGAAGCGCCGGTAATATGACGCCAGGCCCAGGAAGCTCTGCAGCTCAGCATCGTCGCGTGGAACAGGCCAACGTCTCACTGTCTCCACTTTAGCTGGGTCGGTGGCCACTCCGGCAGCCCCCACGACATGTCCTATGGCACCGGTGAAGTTTGTTGCATGACACAGGATGTCGTCCAGGTAAACCACGCAGCATGTTCGTGGAATGCCTGCCAGGACACGCTCCATCAGCCGCTCGAAGTTCGCTGGCCCGTTGCATAGGCCGAACGGAAGTACCCGGAACTGCCACAGCCCTTGCCATTCCTATACAGCCCTTGAACGCTGTCTTCGGCCGAGCTTCCGGGGCTAGCTCAATCTGCCAGTAGCCACTGCGCAAGTCCAGCAAGCTAAACCAGCATGAGCCGGCAATGCTGTCCAGCGCATCGTCAATGCGGGGGAGTGGGTAGGAGTCTTTCCGGGTTACCTGGTTGAGGCGCCTGTAGTCAACACAGAACCGCAACGAGCCGTCCTTCTTTCGGACAAGTACAGCTGGTGCAGCCCAGGGACTACTGCTTGGCTCTATTACTCCTGCCGCGGCCATCTCCTTTATCTTTTCTTCAGCTGCTTGTCGTTTGGCGAACGGTAAGCAATGAGGTTGAAGTCGGATGGGCCGGGCATTTCCGGTGTCGATGTCGTGTTGGACCAGGCTCGTTCGGGTGCAGTCCTCATCTCTTGTGGCGAAGATGTCGGTGTACGCTGCTAGGCGCGCGTGAGGGGTGCTGGGGCGGGACAGTACCTCGCGATGTGTCCCGGCTCGCCACACCGGTAGCATCCGTCTCCGCTGGCCGGCCTCTTCCACTCGCGTGGGCGGCGTTGTGGTGGCTGTGCTGTGGTCTGTCGCGTCGTCTCCAACTCCTCCCCGTCTTCCTCCATCGATGTCTGGCGTACGCAATACCTCGACTCCGTTGTGTGGAAGATGTTTTCCACCCGTTCGGCCTTCGCCAGCGCCACGGCCAGCGAGTGGTGAAGATTCGTCGTTGCAGAGCGGCTTCGATTGCGGTCCAGCTTGCTTGCTCTGCCGGTGGCAGGTCTTCTAATACTTGTAGCGCTTCCCCCTCCAGGGCCAACGCCACCTGTATGCCCGTTCTCCCCGCCGACCAGCCATTCGGCTCGGCTGCCAGACGGACCTGCAAAAGGTATGTCGCCAGCAGCCTCTCACCATTGTAGCGGGGCAACTTGGCGTTGGAGCGCCCTTCAGCCGCCGTTGGACCGGGGACCGGCCGATTTCCCTCACTCCCGTGTGGAGCGGGTTCCAGTGGCGGGATGCAGCCATCAGCCCGGTTCGTCTCCTCCTGTGGCCTGGGGCGGGCTTCTTCGTTACGGTCACGCTGCAGGCTGGCTCTGTCTGCTGGGCCCAGCAGGTGGCCATGGGCGAGCGCGCTGTCGAAGAGTCGCCTTGGCAGGAAACTCATCATCGCCGGAATATTGGTTGCAGCTTTCTCCTCCCGTCCAGTAGGGGTCGGCATCCCACTTCTGACACCAATGTAACAATCTGCAAGGTTGTCTCAGAATGGTTTATTGGTTATGCACCATAACACACGAACACATAATTCCGGGCCAGACCTGGCCCTTATGCTCCAGCACTAAACATCTATGTGAGGCTGTATCTACAACACACACTAGTTAGACCCGGTTATGAACACTGTAATCAACTATAAACATAAACACAACAGACAGGACATACAACGTTGTCAACCCACCTGGTTTAGAACATGAACATTACACACATACACACACTGCACAGCATCATGGGAGCACAGTCATGAAAAGCTAGGCTCAGATCATTACAGATATATATTGTACAGATGTATATTACACAATAGGCCTTCTCACTGAACCACCTTGCTTATTGTCTTTGCACCTTGCTTATGGTGTCAGAGGATTCATATGATTTAAACTGGCATAGGTTACGTCAGTGTTGCAGAACTGTTTGAATTTACATACAAGTTGGTTCAATATTGCAAACAACTCATCTATTATATTTTACCACATCTACTTGTGGAACACTTGAGATAGCTTGCGGACCACACTTTGAGTACCACTGCTGTATGTAAATATAATAAAGTATTTTATTGAAAATTGACCTGTTTTGTATATTTGTTTTAGGAGTTTCATCAGTTTTTGTCCCTTTTAAGCTAAATGTTTATCTTACCTTCCATGTCTTCTGTCTCACAGGGTGCCATAGTCGTCATAGTTGAATGTTTAGTGCATTTTGAAGGGAGTACATTATGCTAAGGCAGACTGGTTCTAATCCTGGGTACAGGGTCATACAGACAACAGGGGTACTGGTGTTGCCCATTTTTCTAACCGCATGAGCAATCCCCTTACGAAAAAGTAGTATAGGAATCTTTATATTTATATAGTATGGTATATATAGTATTTGGGACAAAATATTATAGTAATCTTATAGGAATAATTATTATAGGAATAATTGGGACATACTGTAGAAGTACTACTAATAACTCTATAATATCCTGTAACTGCTATAGTTTTTCTATAGTAGTCTTATAGTACCTATAGTATGTCCCAAATACTATAGTATTCCTATAAGATTACTGTAATATTTAGTCCCAAAATACTATAAGATTCCTAGGCTACTTTTTCTGTCATACGTGACAGAAAACAACTTGAGTAGGCTAACCTCTGCCAATATCAGGCTATCAAAGCCATAGTTCTCATTACCGGAGAAGTCTTGCACATTCTCTGCTTCTGTAGGCATTCTGGTACAATTCCAGCAAAATATAGCTAGGTAGGTGTGTTTGCATTTAGATCTATATAATATATTGGGTTATGACCAAGTGGTCTTTCAATGATAGTATCATGGAATTCAAACCATAACTATCTATTCCGATAGCATTAGCAGGCTAGGTCAGTGGCTGAACTGCATTTAGGGTGCTTACCTGTGTTGTAAAGACTTTTGACTGTGTAAAGAAATAGGTCTTTATTTTAAAACGTTTCCAACTGTTTATTACTTTAAAGCAAGATGACGATTGTCACAAACGTTTACCTCTTTTAGGAGAAATTTTAAGCTGACAGGCAATTGTTACCATTCTATTAAACCAACGCTCACCGACAGACGATCAGGAAGCGGTTCTTCTTCCTACTCGGATACTAGGATCAAACCACAAGAAGTTGTATCTCCGAAGACATTTTGTGCAACAGTTTTGACTCGAGTTTTAGCCAGGTTTTAGCACTGTAAAGTTGTGTAGAATTCTGGGGTATTCTTACTGTATTCTGATGTGTATGTTACTTCTGTGTGTAGTATACAACAGGGAGAGGTTCATATTATTGTACATAACTGTGCCTTAGGCCTGTGTACCAGCAGGAAGGTCATACAGGCCGATGTTTAGGAACATCCGAGGAACATCAGTGATAACATGGGCCGAGGGAGACAGCATGTCTGCCTATTCAGGCTAGTGTCTCCATCTGACCAGGGCCGGGTTGTGTACACTGGTTGGCACCTGCCACGTTGGCATGATTGACGTTTGTATATTTTAGTATAACAGGCTTTGTCTTAGGTTTTGACTCGGAGACGGATCGAGGAAGCGACCCGAGGAGCATCTTCTGTTGGAAGGCTCAGCAGCCGCTTCTAATAACAACCACAACTGTTAGACTCTGCACAGTTTTACTGTTTGAGACTTAGCCTGTGTTCTGTTATTCATTGTTGTACATCTACAATAAATCATCATCTAATCGCCGATCCTGATCCCGCCGTCAAGCTTTATTGACCATCTTCAATACAGACATTAGAACTAAAACACAACACAACAACCAGAGAATCTAACAATATTTATGAATTGGAAAACAAAAACAGACATGGTTTATTTTTCCTCCAACAATTGAATTGTTTGATAACTAAATTTATATTTAAATAAATATATAAATTAATAGGTTATGATCACAGACAGTAATCAGCAATAATCAGAACACAAATCATAATTTATCATCTGTTTTGGTGGTGGAATTAGATCCATCAAACATTTCCTCTTCATGGGGACAGTCCACAATGCAAGGTTAAAGGTGAGAGATCTCGGTGTTTACCAGGGCTGAGCCGCAAGGAGTGATAAGAGGGTGAGCCCACAGGCACTCAGGAGGTTAACACTGCTGCTGACTTCACCCGCTGACACAGCCGTGTGTGTGTGTGTGTGTGTGTGTGTGTGTGTGTGTGTGTGTGTGTGTGTGTGTGTGTATGAATTCGGGAAGAAGACAAAGGAGGTAGTTAGTACAGACTCAAAATAATTAATTAGAAATGCATTATATTTATATTTCCCTTGCACACCTGACAGACATGATATACTCTCGTAACAAGCATAGGCTTTTACACGGCAAGAAATATTGGGCATGACTGGCACATAAACAAATCAGTAAGAAATCAAATAAGGAAAATCAATTAAATTCATAGATTAGTCTTTTCCCTGTATAACGATGAATTATATGGTCAGGGAACAAACTACAGTACAAATAGTGTTGTAAGCAGTCTATGTGAATCCTGTCTGATCTCCAACAATCTCCCACATATATTAATGTGTAACAGTTTACTGTTCAAATTGGCATGCCAAAATGAGAAACTGTAGCCTTGTGCCTTTTGAAAATGCTTAAACTTAAAGAGTAAAATGTTTTATTAACATGGTTAAGTATTTTGACACTCGTGGGCAAAAAAAAGAGTGACAATAATTTTTCATTCAGATGGCACTGGCATCTTTTGCAGTTAATCCACTGTGTGGTGCAGTTTGCACATATTGTTGAATAATGCATTTACTGTAACATTAATTATTGACTAAAAAAGAGGAAGAACTCCCTTGGTTTATGTAACACAACTGTCTACCTGTGCCGTCGATGAAGATGATGGTAAATGACAAGTTTCCACTCAATGCAGCTCTAGTCAGGGTGGCTATAATCTGTGTATCATTGGGGAACGTTGCGTCGGAGGTTATGGTCATGTTCGCCTCATGGATAATTGATCCATTGCTGTTGAAGGGTAAATACAAAAGTATAGCAAGAAGCAAGATTAGAATACATGTCTAGCATGAGCATCTCGCGCGCACACACACACACACACACACACACACACACACACACCTCAATTCCAGTTACTTGCTTACCCACACCCATAGGTTTGCCAGCTTTTGGAAGAATCTTTGAATTTGACATTTCTGTGGTGTAGCTAGCTATAGCTCGATGGTGTTTTATGCCCCAAATGTCGTCTTCCAGGCAGCACTGCCACCGCTGATTTAAAGGCACCTAATCCTAAACCTAACCCCAACCCCAACCCTAACCTTAAGCCATGACTAACCCTTGTGCCGTCCAGGCAGCGCTGCCTTGAAGACAACGCTGGGGTCATAAAATACCATGAAACCTATAGTGCCCATACCACATTTAGATCCACAGGGACCGGGGCCAGGTTCGAGTCCGGCCCAGGTCATTTTCTGATTCCACCCCATCTCTCTCTTCCACTTGCTTCTTGTCACTTTCTTCGCTGTCTTATCAAAGCTTGTCAGGTAATGTGAGAACAGCTGTGTTCAATGAAGCCCACAGTGTTTCAATGACGCCTATTGCTGAAGCGTCAGGCCTGGCGTGAATCCCTCCTTATTTGAAGACGTACGCTAATAAAGACGGGAAATTTACCGATTCAAGTTCATAACGCAAAGGGCACCGACAAAGGTAACCAGTCGTATTGCATATGCAAATCCTTAGTGGGGTTTGAATTCCCTTTCATGTAGCATCCCTTTCTCCATTCCACAGTGGGGAGTTCACCTTGTCTAAATAAGAATTCTATTTCCTTATTAGTTACATGGTTGAGGTTGAAGATATTTAGGCACATCAAGTTTCTCACATACTGGAACTTCAATATAGCCATATGATTCTGTTGTTCAGTTCTGCACTGGATTTGAATTAGGAACCTTGGGCATGGATATTGCAAAAACCATACATAGGATTTTGGCCTATTGATTATAATTTATAATGTGGTTAATTAAAAGCTTTGTCACTCCGTCACTTTGGATAAAAGTGCAGCTAAATGACTAAATGTAAATGTAAATGATTCTTAGTTTTGACTATAAATTGTGTCCACACTACATGAACTTAGATGGTAGACTAAGGCAGACGGTATACTATTTGTTATCACAGGCTAAATTGTATTCATTTTAATTTTCATTTTATTTAAATACTTAAGGACCCTGGCCTGTTTACGAGTATGTGTGAAGAAAGACAAAGATGTATAGTTAGGTATGAAACTAGTTGGTAGTTCCTGCTTTCAATACCTTTTGATCTGCGAAAACCCATATTTGTCAGCAATTTAAAAACAAAAATGGCTGCCATTATCCCAGGGGCCAAATCTGAGGCACCTTTTATTTATAATAAAGGTGCCCATTTTGTGAGTTTTTATATATAAAAAAGTATTTAAAAATTCAAAAGTACAGTATTTCATTTTAATACATAATATGGTTACTGTATTTTGTAGTTTATTTTGATACATTTCAAATTAGGGTATTAGGCATTTTATTTGAAAATAATTCTGATGTATTTTCGCACCCCCCTACACACACACACACAATTATCTATGCTTTTTACAGTGTGAAGTTTGACAGTCACCTGAAGCTTGTTGGTGTGAGGCTGATGAAATCAGGTTGGTAGTCTTCAAAGAAAAATGGCTCAAGCTACATGGATGGAATAAAGAAATGTCTAAAATTACAAGGTCAATCATTTCATACTGTCAATCATCTAAAATTCGCAAAATGTAGGTTACCTCTCTTTTAATGAGTGAGGATCTTTTACTGAAGGCCCCCGAAGTGGAATTCAAAAGGTCAGCAATAAATGTGTCATTGGTACGGAACTGGACAATGGCTGTTGATTTGGGTTCACCTGGAAACACACACACACACACACACACACACACACACACACACACACACACACACACACACACACACGCTTGTAAAGACATATTATATACTAGTTTGTGTCTGAACCAAGTCTTTGGTTTATTTGTTATACATATGTTCATTCATGGTTTTAAAGATCAGTATTATTAATCTCATTAACAACAATTTTCTTACTTGTCACAAATATGGATCCAGGAACCACAGAAAGATTGATGCCTGAATTTGAATCATTTACAGCGATAGCCAGGGCTTCAGCAACAGCAGAGCTTGTAGGGAGGGGCTCAATTGAAGTCTCGTTGAACACAACGTCAACATCTGTCTCAACTTCATCTGTTCTGAATCGAGTAACCAGCCTGTAACAGTGTCAAAGCATTTGTCTCAGTCTCAAAATGTACATTGCTCTCTAACTGTGATTTGACTTAAGAGGGGAATTTACCTGAATTGTCTCACAATGGTCCGCACAAACCGTGATCCAAAACGTTGTTGATAGATCACATCACACTACACACAAAGACAGCAAAAGAGAGAAAACATTTTTCAGATTTAATGTATTACAGTTTTTCTTTGATTTCTTCAAGTTCAAACTCCATATCATCTAGTCACATGTTCACATTATAAAGTCAAACAAACAGCAAATGATTTCACACATCCATGAAATCACAAATGTACAATTGTCTGCTGTTTTTGATATTATTAATTGCTAATTAAAATATTAATGAAAAATATCATGTTGGTTTTCTGTTGAATAGTCCTTCCCCAAACTCATTTAAGCATTAGTTTATTGTTTGAATGCATGCAACCTACTGTCATATTTTTCGGAAAAGCACTGCTGTACTGTAAAGCAGCCTGGACTTTTTCCCTATATGACAATTAATTACATGATCCAACAACAAACTGCAGTACAAACAATGCTACTATATTAACAGATGTAGTAAACCAATTGGAGTGTATAAAATCAATATTCGATTATATTTGTATATAATCTGTGCATTGTAGTTTTTCAGTAATCAGTGACTGAAGTCAGAATACTTGTATTTGTTGTGTTGGTTTCTGATTGCATGAGTACTTACTGCATTTTCAACCTCTGCTGCTTGTTGCTGGAACTCTGGGCTCCCGGTGTTGGCAAGAGCTGACTGAAATAATATGAGGAGGACAGCACGAATCTCAATAGTAGGAGCGGGACGGGATGGTGGTCTAGTTGTAGTTGTGGTGGTGGTTGTAGTGGGAATGGTTGTTGTGGTGGCTAGAGTAGTTGTAATTGTGGTAGGGGCTCTAGTGGTTTGTGTTGCTTCACTTGTAGTTGATTGTGTTGCTCCGGCTGTAGACGATTGTGATGCTCCAACTGTAGTCGATTGTGTTGCACCGGTTGTAGATGATTGTGATGCTCCAACTGTAGCTGATTGTGTTGCTCCGGCTGTGGTTGATTGTGATGTTCCAACTGAAGTTGATTGTGTTTCCCCAATTGAAGTGGTTTGTGTTGCTTCAGTTGTTGATTGAGGGGTTTCATTTGTAGTGGTTTGTGTTGCTTCACTTGTAGTCGATTGCATTGCTCCGGCTGTAGATGATTGTGATGCTCCAACTGTAGTTGATTGTGTTGCTCCGGCTGTAGACGATTGTGATGCTCCAACTGTAGTTGATTGTGTTGCTCCGGCTGTAGATGATTGTGATGCTCCAACTGTAGTTGATTGTGTTGCTCCGGCTGTGGTTGATTGTGATGTTCCAACTGTAGTCGATTGTGTTGTTCCGGCTGTGGTTGATTGTGTTTCCCCAATTGAAGTGGTTTGTGTTGCTTTACTTGTTGATTGAGGGGTTTCATTTGTGGTTGATTGTGCTGCTGCATTTGTAGTTGGTTGTGCTGTTCCAGCTGTAGATGATTGTAATGTTCCAACTGTAGTCGATTGTGTTGCCTCAGCTGTAGTTGATTGTGTTTCCCCAATTGTAGTGGTTTGTGTTGCTTCACTTGTAGTTGATTGTGCTGCTGCATTTGTAGTTGATTGTGTTGCTCCGGCCGTAGATGATTGTGATGCTCCAACTGTAGTCGATTGTATTGCTCCGGCTGTGGTTGATTGTGATGTTCCAACTGAAGTTGATTGTGTTGTTCCGGCTGTGGTTGATTGTGATGTTCCAACTGAAGTTGATTGTGTTGCTCCGGCTGTGGTTGATTGTGATGTTCCAACTGAAGTTGATTGTGTTGCTCCGGCTGTGGTTGATTGTGTTTCCCAAATTGTAGTGGTTTGTGTTGCTTCACTTGTAGTTGATTGTGCTGCTGTATTTGTAGTTGATTGTGTTGCTCCGGCTGTGGTTGATTGTGATGTTCCAACTGTAGTCGATTGTATTACTCCGGCTGTGGTTGATTGTGTTTCCCCAATTGAAGTGGTTTGTGCTGCTTCACTTGTAGTTGATTGAGGGGTTTCATTTGTGGTTGATTGTGCTGCTGTATTTGTAGTTGGTTGTGCTGTTGCAGCTGTAGATGATTGTAATGTTCCAACTGTAGTCGATTGTGTTGCCTCAGCTGTAGTTGATTGTGTTTCCCCAATTGTAGTGGTTTGTGTTGCTTCACTTGTAGTGGATTGTGCTGCTGCATTTGTAGTCGATTGTATTGCTCCGGCTGTAGATGATTGTGATGCTCCAACTGTAGTTGATTGTGTTGCTCCGGCTGTATATGATTGTGATGCTCCAACTGTAGTCGATTGTGTTGCTCCGGCTGTGGTTGATTGTGTTTCCCCAATTGTAGTGGTTTGTGTTGCTTCACTTGTAGTGGATTGTGCTGCTGCATTTGTAGTCGATTGTATTGCTCCGGCTGTAGATGATTGTGATGCTCCAACTGTAGTTGATTGTGTTGCTCCGGCTGTAGACGATTGTGATGCTCCAACTGTAGCTGATTGTGTTGCTCCAGCTGTGGTTGATTGTGATGTTCCAACTGAAGTTGATTGTGTTGTTCCGGCTGTGGTTGATTGTGTTTCCCCAATTGAAGTGGTTTGTGTTGCTTCACTTGTTGATTGAGGGGTTTCATTTGTGGTTGATTGTGCTGCTGCATTTGTAGTTGGTTGTGCTGTTCCAGCTGTAGATGATTGTAATGTTCCAACTGTAGTCGATTGTGTTGCCTCAGCTGTAGTTGATTGTGTTTCCCCAATTGTAGTGGTTTGTGTTGCTTCACTTGTAGTTGATTGTGCTGCTGCATTTGTAGTTGATTGTGTTGCTCCGGCTGTAGATGATTGTGATGCTGCAACTGTAGTCGATTGTGTTGCTCCGGCTGTGGTTGATTGTGATGTTCCAACTGTAGTCGATTGTATTACTCCGGCTGTGGTTGATTGTGATGTTCCAACTGAAGTTGATTGTGTTGTTCCGGCTTTGGTTGATTGTGTTTCCCCAATTGAAGTGGTTTGTGTTGCTTCACTTGTAGTTGATTGAGGGGTTTCATTTGTGGTTGATTGTGCTGCTGCTTTTGTGGTTGATTGTGTCGCTTCATTTGTATTTGATTGTGTTACACTGTTTGTAGTTGATTGTGTTGCTACAGCTGCAGTTGATTCTGTTGCTTCTTTTGTGATTGATTGTGTTGCTCCATTTGTTGTTAGTCTTGTTGTTCCCAGAGTATTTGACTGTGTAGCTCCAATTGCAGCGAATGCTGCGGATGATAAAAGTTAATTAGATAAATAAAAGTAATTGTATTCACCTGCAAAAATAAATGATACTATTATATCTGATACTACTCACCAAGAATCACAATGACCATAGCAGTGATTTTCCCCCACATTTCCTTAGTTGAAGGATCTGTGACAGAGTGGGTCATATGTTTGCACACACACACACACACACACACACACACACACACACACACATTAAATTAGTTATATTTGGTGTATTTTTAAGTACTTGGAAGAGATCCTTTAGTACATTTGTATTATGTAGATCTAGTGTCTGTGTGGCAATTGCATGGTGCATTTGTGTCAATTGCATGGTGATGTGACCCATCTAATAGAAAGCACATCTACCTAAAGGTACAAATAAAGTAAGACCACACATTTTCAGGAAGCAAAATAATTTGCTAGCATTAATTCTAAGGCGTCTTATTGTTTAACAAAGTAATTCAAGTCCCTAGTGCTAAGCGTTTAATGATAATTCTTATTATTATAGCATATTGCATACTGTATCATAATAAGGAGCCCGGGATATATATTTTTCCCACGAAATTGTGCACTCTTGTGTATTTGTACACAATTGTAAAGTGAAAACATGAATGCACAGTCTAGCAAAATGGCCACACAATTTTGTAAAACACACAATTTATACGAGCACACCAATTAGTAAAATGAGTGCTCATCCTCTCAATTTATATAATAAAATCATGCAATGACACCTCCCAGGGTTCAATCACCATTTACCATATGTCTGGGAGAGCTTAGTGAGTTGAGGATCCTCTCAACTTTGATCAATTCACATAAACAGCAGGTTATTTAATTCCACCCCTGAATGTTTTGAAACTTACATTTAAAAGAGATCATGATTAGTTGTGAAGCTTCTACAACTGGATCTACAGGTTATTCTCAGTTGTGAAGGCCAAACAAGGACACACATACAAATAATCTGCTAATTGTGATTTTACATAATTTAATTTATGAAAACAAGGCTGCCATGTGAAGATGGAACCACCTAGTTGCTCATAAATAGCTAGCGAAATACACTACAAACTGACACAGTCACATATAAAAAAATAAACTGTTTGATAACACGTTTGTATGGACAGGACGTAATATCATTTGACTTAATAAAACATTTACAACAATGGATGATTGAGGTTGTTGTTTGTGGTGTTATTGCAAGCTGCTGAATTCCCTTGCTACTGAGATCTCTTGTAAGTGATTCTGCATGTGAATTTCGAAACATTACAACATGAATTAAAGGTGCGATTTGTTAACCTGACCCTAGCCAGATGAATTTCGTTCCGCTTAGCTTCGCCTAGCTTCACTCACATCCATCTGGGACCTCTTCCATTGAGAGTAATTTCTGCAACCGACTTTATGGTTCAGCCAATCAGGACGCAGGGCGGGAGTTTCATAGATGTGACATAGCGTAGAAGCGACTGTGACACTGTTATTAGCGTCACGGGTTGGCTTCGATGTGAGTGGTTGAAGTAGCACGTCAATAGATGACGGCTTATTCAATCATATGCAAGCATTTTTTGATTAGGCCCAGCCTTCTGAAGCAACACTTCAATGGATCGGTTCCAGATGGATGAGTGGAGCTAGGCGGAGCGAAATTCATCTGGCTAGGGTCAGGTTAGCGATTTGTAGGATTGTTACAGAACGTTCTGTAGGCCAAAATCAAAACACTGGTGAACGTTCTCAAG